>NW_022589705.1:37026869-37360332 GCF_004348235.1 Phoca vitulina | reverse complement strand
TTTCTTTTCTTTTCTTTTCTTTTCTTTTCTTTTCTTTTCTTTCTTTTTTCTTTCTCTTTTAAGGTAGGCTCCATACACGGCATGGAGCCCAACATGGGGCTCAAACTCATGACCATGAGATCAAGACCTGAGCTGAGATCAAGAGTTGGACGCTCAACTGACTGAGTTACCCATGCGCCCCCCACTTTTTTTTTGCATTTTGAAAATACTTTTTTTTTTTAAAGATTTTATTTATTTATTTGACAGAGAGAGACACAGTGAGAGAGGGAACCCAAGCAGAGGGAGTGGGAGAAGGAGAAGCAGGCTCCCCACTGAGTGGGGAGCCCAATGTGGGGCTCGATCCCAGGACCCTGGAGATCATGACCTGAGCTGAAGGCAGATGCTTAACGACTGAGCCACCCAGGTGCCCGAAAATACTTTGAATAGTCCTGGAGATGTTGCAGTCATTGGGATATTTACTCCCTTGACAATGGAGGGTCTAGATTGACAGCCCCTGGATGCTGGACTGTGATGAAGGACAAGGTATTTCATTTATGTTCAGGGTTACATAGGTTTGGGATATAAAGTATTCAACCTGAGTCTTGGGACATACTCATTCAGGGATAGGTCCTGCCTCTTTCTTTCTCCACAAAATTAATTCCAACTGTAGGGAACATTATTTTTTGAGAATGGTTAATCCTCACACTGTCTTTCCACATGAATAGAGATTATGGATTAATTTTTGGCTAATACAGTATGCCAAAGATAAAAAGCATTTCACTCTGAAAAATGGAAATATAATATAAAAATAATTTAAATTAAAAAATGGAGCCAGGCTTAAAATAATGGAAATCTTCAGGTGCAAGAAATGTAGAGGAAATGCAAAGCTAAAGTGGCAAGGGGGTAGTGAAGCTGAAGTAGAACTTGGGGTGGTAGATCTGATAAAGTCCTTTTGGGCTGTAGTCTGGAATTTTAACACTCATTCAAAGTCAGGAGATGAGGTCTCAGGACTGTACAAGATAGGGAACTGGAACTGAGACCACTGCATGGAGCCAGAAGGCTTGTAGAACTGTGCCCAAGCCATTGAATGGGGACTAGACAAGTGTGGCTCACCAGCCCAGGAAAGCTGGGAGCAACATCCTGATTTATCATTCTTGTGGGATGCCAAGTTGAAAAATTAACATATACACTGATTTAAAAACTGAATTTCAGCAGAGACAAATGGGAAATTATTCTCTAGAGATGACCACAGATCATACATGGGACTCCCACAGGAACAACCCTGCTGAAGATAAAAGAAATGGCAAATCCCATAAGGAAAGGAATCACCTAGGAGGGGAGCCAGCAAATACAAATAATAAGAGAATTAACACCACAGGAACTGGAGGTAATAGAACTATCTAATATAGACTTTATACTTAGTATATTTAACATTTTTAAAGAGAAGAAATAAAGAACAAAGCTGGTAGAAGAACAAGAGAGTATGAAAAATGAACCAAGAGATTAGAAAAAAAACTAAGTAGAACTTTTGGAAATATGAGACATTGGAATGAAAACTTAATAGGTTAAATAGAAGGTTAGACATAGCTGAATATAACATTAGTAAATTGGAAGATAGATTTGAGAAAATCATTCCATATAGTATACAGAGAGAAAATCTGAGAGAAACTGAAAACTTCCTACATATATCTAATAAGGTCAAGAAGAACAGAATAGAGAAAATGAGGAAGAGGCAATATCTGCAGAGAAGTGGCTAATAATTTTTAGAATTGAAAAATAGAATGAATTTTCAGGTTAAAGGAGATTATCAGTCTTGGTCAAATAAATAAAGCCAAATTTCTATCTGGAAAGCATTGTAGAACATCTGTAGATGAAGGACAAAGAAAAATCTTAAAGGCTTCCAGAGAGAAGAAACAGAGTACTTATTAAAGGCAATTAGACTGAGAGTGACTTCTCATCAGCGTTAATAGATGCCAGAAGGAAATGGAATGTCATCTTTAAAATGGTAGTGGAAGTTCTATATATTCAGCTAAACTATAAACTGACAGATTGTTGGAGAGTACCTGTCTCAAAAACTTGATCCATAAATTAAAAAATTTTAATTTCATGGTTTCATCTGGAGATTTGTTTAGCTAAGGAGTACCAACAAGGGATAGATGGCTTTTAAATGGCTTTTGTTTCTTATGTGTATCTTATTCATTTGTAAGCCCCAGGGAATAGGATGAAAGTAAAAGGATGAACAGAAGCAATTCCTTACAATAACGCAAGTTGCTGTCTTTATTGTAGACAGAGGAACAGATTATTTATATACATGTGGAAAACCACTAGACTTCTTTTGTCTAGATTTGGGCTATATTTACTCTGAGGCTTAATATTTGTCATTGGGAGGTGAATATGTATGCTTTTGAGCCAGTAATTAACCACGGATGATCAGGAAGTATAAGGCACAATTGCCTCTCACAGTGGTGGGAAGACTCCAAAAGCCAGGTGTGAGCTGCCAAAACCTACCTTGAATGGCTGTAAAGTAGTCCCCAGTGATGATATTCTAGTTTGAATAACTCAGATTTAGGGAAATATTCTGTTGAGTGCTCAGAGCTGGGGTAGGTGGAGAATTGGAGGATGTGCCCTAGAACAAGACCAATTCTTTTTTATTTTTTTGGCATTTTCTCTTATTGTTTAGCTATTTGCACAACTTCGTTGTTTTTAATGGGGTTGGGTGGGGGCATTGTGATTATTGAAACTCCTTGTTCTGTGTCCTGGGGGGAGCCTGGGAGGAGCCATGCTTTTTCAGGAGTTGGTGGAATGGGACATTCTGGCAGTGGGCATTTCATGGAAGGATAAGAGGGAAGAGAGCAGGGAGGTCCCCATACAAACACAACTGCTAGAGTATGGTTTTAAAAAGGTGGTGAGAACAAGACCAATTCTTATTGGGTCAAGGATGAGGTTATCCAAAAGGAGATGGAGAGTCTCAGTCTGGGGGTTTGTTGAAGACAAGGGAGCAAGATTAGAAACTAGGATGTGACCAATGGGACAGCACTGTGAAGAGTTTTAACTTTTATGCTTTCCCTTTAGGTTTTAATGGCAGTCTTATTTACCATGTGGTTAAAAACATTTACCCTCCACGTTATAATTTCCTTTGGCTATATGTAACCTGTTACTAAAGTCTGATCTATCGGTACAGTGGAGAATCCAGGGATAGGACAGTAAGAGGATGTGCAGCCTGCCCCACAGTCAGTCATCTCTGTCCTGAGACCCACTGAAAGCAGTAGCATCCTATCTAGGATGCAATTCAGCAGTGGTCCATGCTAGGCTTAGAGCAGAGTGGGGGAGCACTTGTGTAGCAGGAGTGGTTGCTAAGTGGATGGCTTGCCTTTCAGGTGGAGGAAAGTGGCTCTGAAGGACCATTAAACTCTTAGAAATATAGGGGCACCTGGGTGGCTCAGTCATTGGGCGTTTGCCTTCGGCTCGGATCATGATCCCAGGGTCCTGGGATTGAGCCTCACATCGGGCCCCCTGCTCCGCGGGAAGCCTGCTTCTCCCTTTCCCACTCGCCCTGCTTGTGTTCCTGCTCTCACTATCTCTCTTTCTCTGTCAAATAAATAAATAAAATCTTAAAAAAAAAACCAACCTCTTAGAATGATAATTTTTTATTCCAAAAAAAGTAACAACAACAACAACAACACCCAACAACAAAAAGCACCTTACAGTCTTACCACCTTAACATAAATTTTCTTATATTTGCATATTATCTTCTACTTCTGGACCACTTGTGTCTGTATTCCTAACAAGATGTAATCATATTGTTCATGCCATTTTGCCTTTTGTGTGAACCTGGGTTTGAAATTTTAGGTTTATCAGTTAGGAGCAGTGTGGCACTATAACCTCTTTGAGCCTCTTTTTTGTAAAATGGGAGTAATAAGAGATCCCACAAAAATATTTTCAGGAGAGGCTAATTGCTGGGGATTGGAAAGTAAACAAATGCAAGCCCTGTCTCATGAGCTTGCAGCCTTGTTAAAGGGAGCCACAGTAACTTACTTGTACAACTATAAAGAGGGCTCTAGAATGAGGTTCATGGTCCTCTGCAGGTATGCATCACAGGGATTTGACTGAGTTCCTTGACCAGGGAAACTTCCCTGAGGTAGTGAAATTTGAACTGAAATCTGGAGGACAGGAGGAGTTAGACAAAGAGGTGCAGAAGAATGTCCTGTTCCAGGGAACAGCATAGGTGAAGGGCCTGTGTGGGTGGGAGCAGGCAGCATCTGGGTGGCTCTGAGGCCAGTGTGCTTGGACAGTAGGGAGAGCGGGTGTGAGAAGCAGACTGGCATGGCACGGTAGGGCCAGAAAGAGCAGAGCCTGGCAAGAACCTCCTGGCTATGGGGAGTGGATTGAGGGGCCAGTGTGGAAGCAGGTAGGCCAGCAAGGAGCTCCTGCAGTACTCCCCAGCCAGAAGAGGAGGGGCCATGGTGGAAATGGTAGAGCTGGAGAAGAGTGAATGGATTCAAGAGATATTTAGGAAGTAAAACCTCAGGAGTTGGTGGTGGATTGATTAGAGGGGATGAAGGGTAACAGTTTAATGAAATCCTCTTGTGATAGAATCAGATGGTTCTAAAATGGCAGACATGGTTGTACCACCTAAACAATAAATAGTTTCCTTTGAAGAAGGTGGCTTTGGAAAAGAATGAATTGAACATGTATAGACATTAAATTTTCTGATATAATTGCAAAAATAATTTTAAAAACACATCAAGCCATAGCTTCAGAATATGTAAAGTACCACTTTATAAAGTCACATATGATTCAAGTCAGTTATTATTATCAGAATTATTAAGGTTTTTATCAAATGATAATTTATGTGGGTGGGAAAAATGAATAGAAGTGAGACTTCTGAAAATATTTGATTTAAATAAAAACCACCTTAATTGGTGTAGGACTGGAAGGGATAACTTTTTTATTTTTATTTATTTATTAAGTTTTATTTATTTGACAGAGACACAACGAGAGAGGGAACACAAGCAGGGGGAGTGGGAGAGGGAGAAGCAGGCTTTCCGCTGAGCAGGGAGCCCGATGCGGGGCTCGATCCCAGGACCCTGGGATCATGACCTGAGCCGAAGGCAGATGCTTAACGACTGAGCCACCCAGGTGCTACCATGGAAGGGATAGCTTTTTTAGAGCCAGTTACAATGTAATGGAAAAGGTGTGTTTGGGGATAGTGTTTTTTTGATAGAGGACTCACTTGATAAGAGACATAGGGATATTATGTATTTTGATTCAGTTAGCAAATATTTTTGGGGGGTTTAAGTATGACTTTATTCACCTGATATAACGGCACTTGGCGTGAAGTAATTCCAACATGGACCAAGAGATTTGCTCAAAAGATAAAATGTAGTGTAATTTTCTTTACAAAATGATTCACAACGGCCTTGAAAATACCAAGTTCTCCAGCTGCCCTTAAAATAGGCAATTTATGAACACAAATGTTTTACACACATTTCAGGAACATTCTGTAATGTAAACCTCATGGCTCCAGATACCATCAGTAAGCTAGTGACTCCTACATTGAAATCTCTAGCCCAAATGATTCCCCTTAATTTGACACTTGTATATCCGCTTCTTAGCAAATATTTTCTAGTTCCTACTAGAAGCTGCTGCTGGATACTGTGCAGATTGTGAATAAACAGTGGTGAACAAAATAGCAAGGTTCCTATCCTCATGGGTTTAGTGTAGAAGAGTGTTAAGCAAGTAATCTCACACAGGAATGTGTCTTTCTAAAGAGTGACCAGTGCTTTGGTGGAAGAGAGATGGGTAGGGCAAGACAGAACGGTGTAGGAGATGGCTTCACATTCAGGGGTCAGGAAAGGCCTTGCGAAGAAGGGAACGCTCTTAGGCTGCGACCCGGAGAGTGAGGAGGCAGCCAAGTGAGGAATCTGTTGGGGAAACTGAAGCAGATGGAGTAGAGGAGCTGGCA
Organism: Phoca vitulina; assembly: GCF_004348235.1. Lineage (NCBI taxonomy): Eukaryota > Metazoa > Chordata > Mammalia > Carnivora > Phocidae > Phoca > Phoca vitulina. Next base: position 37,354,388 of record NW_022589705.1, on the reverse strand, counting down.
CATTTGAGGGACTAAAGGAAGGTCAGTGTGACGGGAATGCTTGAGTAAGTGGATTTGTGGATATATATATTTTTAAATGCTGGCAATAAATCAAGGCAGTCAGATAGTGGGGAAGGGGTATTGAGGCAATCAGAGGTGACTTGACACTACATTAGGGAGCCCAGATTTATATTTTAAAACTCTGGGTCTTTCTAAAACATCATTTTTTTCCCTCATGTAAACTTTGTACTGCTATCTGTCCCTTGATCAAGGAAATAGTTAAGTACTTTCTCTAGGTAAGTATTCGAAGATTATCTGAAAGTGAAAATGCTTTCTCTGATTAATCTTGCTCAGTCATCTGATTGTAGGAGAACATTTTGTGTTGCACAGTTATTTGCGTTCTAGTCACTTCTGGCCTGGGTTATTTAATATTCCCGACTAATGAGACAGTTTGTGTGCTTGAAAAAGCAGAATGGGAAACACAATTACAATTTTATAATTAACTTAGATCTTACGTAGTATTCTTTTGTTCATATAGTATTAGGTTTTAAAAAGAATCAGGGGTTCTTGTTTATGAAGGCCAGTCTGATTTTCCTAATTATTTTAAATCTTACTATGATTCATTAACATGTTGTACCATCATTAATCTAATTCATACAGAGTTACAATGTTTTGCATTGCTATGCCTATCTTAACTGTCATCAAATTCCTTTGACCAAAGGATTTATACCAAGTCTTACTCTTAGTGTCTTCTCTTTTGAAGATATATTTTTCATTGTTTCAAGAGTATTAGGTATACATGGTAGAGCCCAGTTTTTATGACTACTGTATTATGGCTTAGTGGTATAGTGGAAACAGACATGGGTGTGAATCCCAACCCCGCTATTTACTGAGCTCTGTCATCTTTGGTTAGTTACATAAAATTTCAAATCTTACTTTTCTCATTTGTAGAATGGAGATAATTCTTCTTCACAGAACCCATAAAACAGGGTTAAATGGGATGTGTGTAAAGCATCGCATAGTGCCTGTCACTTGGTAGGTTCTCAACTGTGTATGTGGTCTTTGGCAGATCAGATGGCCCCACTTAGAACTTCATTTCAAATAGCTCAGGTAGATTTGCACTGGTTCATTTGTGTTCTTCTCCCCAATCCCTTTGTGTGCAAGGACACATTTATTTCTCTCTTGGGATAGAAGGAAGTGTTTCTGGGGAGCACAAGGCTGGCTGTGGCTGGAGGGAGCAGCAGAATGTTACACTATCTTGATCCAAAGGCTCTGCAGCTGGGGTTGGCAACTAAGTGAAGTCTAGGCCAGCATTTAAGTAAAAGGTCCTAACCTTGAGAAAGAAAGTGTGGTTGGAAGCTAAATTCAAAAGTGCAATCCAGGGCTATAGTCAAGAAGTCAGGTCATCCATTCAAAAAAACCTTGACTGAGAAACTGTCATATGTCAGGCCCTATGCTAGCACTGAGTTCACCAAAGTGAACAGAGCCTGGTGCCCCAGGGTCTTATGATGTAGAAGGGAGCCCCACAGATACATTACAGTGTGGAAAGTGCTGTTATTGTGGTGCTAAGGAGGGAAAGGGTGCAGGATCTGAGATTTTGAAGGAGAGAGAACTGTTCCATATTTCTGGGAGAAAGCTGGGAGACAAAGGGTTTCAGAAACCCACACCTGAGCTAAGAATTAAATCAGTAGTTTAACAATTAATAACAAGGATAGGAGGGTAAATTGTGGGTCAAGTAGTGAAGAATAGGCTCTGAATTGCTGTGTTTCTGTACCTTAAAGGAGCCACGCGAGGAGCCAAGCAAGCAAGGCAATGAGATTGGTTTTGATAGTACTTGTGGGATGCTCCCGGGAGGGTCCTGTACTGCTCAGAGAACAGAGAGACCCTGCCTGATCCACCAGGGGAATGAAACCTTGACCTTGTTTTCATCAGCTTGAAGGAGAAATGGTTTAAACGGGTATGTAACTTTTGTTGGATGTAGTCTAGAGCAGGATAAGATTTACCTACAGACTAATAAAAATTTCTGCTTGATTTCATGGGATGAGAGAAATGTCAGTGAACTATTTACTTTTTAACCTGGAAATTCTAGTGGACTGCTGTGTTTGGGGACATTTTTGAATTTGGGGACATTTTTGAAAATTGGCTAAGTATTCTAAATCTTAAATGAAAATCTCCCCAAGGCTTGCTTTCTTTCTTTTTTTTTTTTGGTGGTGGTGGCTGGGGGCTCAGAGGCTGTATAAATTGGCTTATTCTGTTGTCTGGCAATGTCTGACTGTACAGATGCAGCATGAACTTGCCTCCAGATGCTGAGATATATATAGGACAGTATATAGCTCATCTGTGGGAGCCAGGAGCTCTGTCATTTGTTCGGTTCTGGTTATTGTCATTCCATTTATCTCCTTTTCTTTAAAATGCACTCTCAGGAGATCCAGCTCTGTGATTATCTGGGGGAAAATGCAGCTGAGAGAGTAATGCTGGAGAGACTCGATGTATTCACCATCTTTCTCTGCAGCCAAGGTTTGTCAGGTTGATTTCCCGGTAAGGATTCACTTGAGAATAAGCAGTAACATTGCCTTGCATTTATACTACGATTACAGTATAACCATGTTCCAAAATTTTCTCGGGTATCATAATTCTGGGAAAGTAAGAATTTATATAGGAAAGACTTTAGTTCTTATTGCAGTTTATTCCTATAGTGCCTACAGTTCCCCATAACTAAGTCCATAAAAATCTGGAAAATTATTTGCACAGTGAGGCAGAAGGTACTCATTGGTTAAATTATTAAAATCTATGAATGTAATTTAAAAATCATGAGGGTATTTTAAAGTCGGCATTTGAGTATATTTTTTCCGTTCTGATAGTTGCATAGAGAGCTCTGTTATCTGGCTTGTTGCTTGAAGACACTGTGTTTCAGGGTGATTTGTTACGCAGCAGTAGATAACTGAAACAGTGGATCAAATAGCACCTGGGTTCATGAAGGGCAACTGGGATTTTGCAGAAGCATTTAGTCTCAATTGGGCCCAGTAGCAAACTAGGAGTGGTTTCTTAAAAGGTGAGTAGTTATCAGCAGTGGAGGACCCTAGGGGTCTTTGCTGTGATTCTTTTATTAGGGTTTGCCAGAGACTCCATAACATGTCTTTGTTTACCATAGACACTTGAGGTTCCCCTGGATCTATTGGTAATGAGCAATGAAGGGAAGTGTGGAATGCATCAAAGCTAGGACCTCCTGCAAGGTCCTTCCCCCCCCCTCTTTTTAATCTAACTATACTCACCGTGCTATATGTTATATTCCCAGGACTTATTTATTTTATAACTGGAAGTTTGTAACTTTTGAGTCCCTTTACCCATTTTGCACACAATGTGTGCACTCCAGCATGAGCTGGGTGAGGGGCAGAGAGAGAGGGAGAGAGAGGGAGAAGCAGACTCCCTGTTGAGTGGGGAGCATGACAGGGCTCATTTCCAGAACCCTGAGATCTGACACCTAACTGACTGAGCTGCCCAGGCACCCCTTCATTCCTTCACATCTTTATCCATGCTTGTTGTTACCATGATTTAATTAATTAATTTATTTTAAAAGATTTTATTTATTTATTTGAGAGAGAGAGAGAGCATGAGCAGGGGGGAGGGGCAGAGGGAGAAGCAGACTCCTTGCTGAGCAGGGAGCCCCACTTGGGGCTTGATCTCAGGACCCCAAGATCATGACCTGAGCGGAAACCAAGAGTCAGCTGCTTAGCCAACCAAGCCACCCGTACGCCTCTTGCCATGCCTTTTAATGTTTACCAATTTATTGGCTGTAAAATAAGATCCCATTGTGGTGTTAATGCATTTTGCTGATTGCTAATGAGTTTGAGCATCTTTTTACATATTTATAATTTTTGTTTTCTCTCTTGAGACATCTGTGAATTTCACCCATTTTTCTATTGGTTTATCTTTCTCACAGCTTTTTTTGATGTTATTTATGTATTTTGGGTTGAATCCTCATTTGCTTGCTTTCCTTTGGCTAGAAAGAATAAAATGGTAAGCTTATAGTGAAGATTCTCTTGTTAAGGGGTCTCCTGGGTATTTCCCTGGAGGCTATTTTCCCTCTCCATTTAGTTCTTGCCTCATTGAAGAAATTGGTGAACTTTACCCAGGACTTGGTGACCTCACCTTTTGTCCTAAAGATTGTCTGAGGAGTGGGGGTGGTGTATGGGGTTGGTGAGAGAACATGCAGGGGGAGGAGACATACCTTGATTCCTGGAATCTTCTATTTCTCTTTGTCTAGTTCCTATGTGAAATGCTGTCTTGAAGCTATATTCCCTCCTTTGAGTGCTGCTGGTTTTTAACATGTATCTGGTGTTCATTTTGTTAGGTTTGAAGTGGGCAGGGGTCTGTGTTCTTGCTTTTTTCTACCATTTTACCATGGAAGTCTCTGACACAACTTTTTAAGGCTGCCCTTGATGTTCATTTTAAACTGGTTTCCTTAGGGTAATGGTATTGGAGAGAAGAGATATTTTTACCCCTGACTCTGTTTCTCTAGGATGGCCTTGCTTATTGATGCAAAACTCCACTAGAAGATGGTGGCAGTGGAAGTGGGTGTCACATGCCACAGACTGTGTAAAATAAAACCTCTCCCTCTCCCCATAATCGAAAATTTTTAGCCTGAGCCAGAAATCTTTTTTTCATTAAGATTTTATTTATTTATTTAACAGGGTGGGGGGCGGGGAGGGAGAGAATAAGCAGCTAGAGCAGCAGACAGAGAGGGAGAAGCAGACTCCCTGCTGAGCAGAGAGCCTGACTTGCTACTTGATCCCAGGATCCTGGGATCATGATCTGAGCCAAAGGCAGATGCTTAACTGACTGAACCACCCAGGCGCCCCCTTAGCCAGAAATCTTAATCCAACCATTTAGAAATAAACTCGGGCACTTTTGACATTTTTCTTATACCTTTCAGGTTTTAACACAGTCAAATATAGGATTTGCAACACCTCCCTCCACAGCTTTTTTTTTTTTTTTGCCTCTAACTTTGCTGCTAAGCTTGGCTTGAGGAGAGGTGCGAATGCCTTTGCAAATAAGTGGGAGATTTCTGTGCCTCAGCCAAATATGTTCAGGTCTTTGTTGCTGTCTCTTGAGAAAGTGCGTGTCTTGCTGAGCCTTCAGTGTCCCCATCCATTCTGGCATCCACAGACTTGTTACCCGTTACCCATCCAGTACTTCACCTCAGGTGCAATCCCGCATCCTCTCATTCCTGGCTGTGTGAATTAGTTTTCTATTGCTGTGCAACAAATGACCATAGACCTAATGGTATAAGACAACAGTCACATGTTCTCTCCAAATTTCTATAGATCAGAAGTCTGGGCACCGTTTAGCTGGGCCCACTGCTCAGTGTCTTACACAGCTGCAATCAGGGGTTGGCCAGGTTGTGTTCTCACATGGAGGTTCTGGGGAAGCATCTACTTCTCAGCTCACACCGGCTGTTGGCAGAATTCATTTCCTTGTGGTTATATGACTGAGGTCCTCATTTTCTTGCTAGATGTCAGCCAGGGGCCACTCTCAGCTTCTAGAGAGTGGTCCCTCAGGTCCTTGCCAAAAGGCCCTCCTCGCTACATGGCTGTTTGCTTGCTCAAGGCCAAGAAAAGACTCTCTTTCATTTCCAATCTCTCCCCATAAGGAAGGGCCTTTAAAGGGCTCACCTAGTTAGGTCAGCCCACCCAGCATAATCTCCCACTTGATTAACTCCAAGTCAGCTGATTAGGCACCTTAATTACATCCTCAAACTCCCTTCACCCTTGCCATATAAGATCACCTAATCATAGTTGTAAAATCTCATCATATTCACACACAGTACTCATACTCAAGGAGAGGGAGCATACGGGGCAGACACAGGGGGTGGGAATCTTGAGACTCTCAGAAGTCTCAGAATCTTGAGACTCTAAGACTATGCTGTGGGACCCTCAGGGCTCTAGTTCTCTCTGCTGACTTCTGTGTCTCTCTTGGAGTCTGGGGCGTGGAATTTTAGATGTTCTGTTGTGTCACCCAGGGACTGAGAGGAACCTCAGGGCTCTTTCCAGCCTTGTCATGCAGTCTGCCATTCCCCTCTGTGGCCACAGGCCTGCAAGGCAGAGGGCTTCTCACTGAGCTCTGTTTCAGATCCTTAGGCTTAGAGGGAGAGCCACTTCCCTTTTTTTCCTACAAGTCCTGGCTGAGGTAGGCAAAGAATAGGACTCTCATATCATTTCTAATTCTTTTCTTTTTTTGCCAAATTCTTGCCACCCCCTCCAATCCACAAAAGTTTTATTTGCTCTCCTCATTGGCAGATGGGGGAGGGATAGAAGAGAAGACTGGTTAAATACTCTTCCAGATCTTTTCCTAATGGCAAGACCTCAGCTCCATAAGCTTTAAAGCTAAAAATTAACTTCTTTTGTTCCTATTTGCATATCATCTATGGTCTAGCTTTCGGGCAGCAGAGGCCAGGATTAGTTTAAACAGGGGTGGGAACTACAGGGTAAACAAAAGGATTACAAGGCTATCTCATGGCTCCCCTTCCCCTATTTATGGGTTAATGCTTCATATATAACCTGCCACATTAATTTCTAAAACAGTCTCAGTTTTCTAAGTCATCCTGAGAATTGGATTAGTTCCATGTCAATTTTTATGCCTCATCTACTATATTCTTTATCTATGAACATTTTCCCCCTTCTCTGAGCAGGTGGAAACCCCAGAGAAGGGCAAATTGAAACAGTTCTAGAAATTAACAAAATGTTAATTAAGTTTCCCCTTGCTGAGGGAAAAGCTGAGCTTGGCAGTGTTTCAGGGAGAATAAAGGACTCATGCTTATACTAATTAAGAGTGTTACTCAAGTGAAATAATTGGAAGTCAATGCAAACCCAAAGCTTAGTAAACATAAAGAATGGTGCTGAGTTGGAATAAAAATAAATGGGTAAAATGATGTGTCCAAAAAGCCGTTGGTATTTCTCACCAGAATAGTTATGTTAGGATAATTTTACACTCAGCTTCTAACCACCATTTCCCTCCATCCCCAACCCTCAATACCCAGGCTCGATTGTCATGTAAACAATCTGCTAATCTTGTGGCATTAATGCAACTCATGGAAAAATCTCAAAGGAGAATGTAGTGACCTTGGTTGGCCTGTTTCCTTAACCAGATGGTGACATCGTCTGGCTGCTAATTCACCAGGCAGAGCTTCGGGGGGCACTGCTCCTCTCACCTGCCCATTTTCAGTCTTCCTGACTGCTTTCTTCATGTTCTTTCATCTCATTTCCAAAGGAATAGGTTTATCTTGGGCAAAGTCATCTCATTTCCACACAGATCATTTCTGAGGGCTCATTTCCTCTTGATTTTTACTTTTCTTTTTTTCTTTTGAATTTATCTTTGCTTTACCTGGATAGTATAACCATTTTGGCAAAGAGCAGATTTTTTTTTTTTAATTTCATTTATTTATTTGAGAGAGAGAATGAGAGAGAGAGCATGAGAGGGGGGAGGGTCAGAGGGAGAAGCAGACTCCCTGCTGAGCAGGGAGCCCAATGCGGGACTCGATCCTGGGACTCCAGGATCATGACCTGAGCTGAAGGCAGTCGCTTAACCAACTGAGCCACCCAGGCACCCGAAGAGCAGATTTTTATCTTCGTATCCCCAGTGTCTAACATGAACAACAGCAACATAGTAGCTGCTCATCTTGTTGATAATATGAGCACGTGAATGAAATATTTATCTACTTATCTATCTCCCAATTAGATAGTACCAAACACACTGCCTGGCACATAGTAGGTTCTTAAGTGACGTTTACTGAGTAAATGAATTACAACCAGGGGCTTACTGATGTATCTCAACATACTGCAAAAGAATAATAAGCTCTGAATAGAATTTGAGAATATACTACCATAGAAGTAGGTAACAAAAGGTTGCCAAGTTGGTCTTCAAACAATTACTGGGAAATGGGGCAAGAAGAATGCAATGAGGGATGATTTTTAAGAGACTATAGGTGAGTGTTCTTGTGATGCAGACTTTACAGAGTCAAGCACATTTCTGATTTGAAGCAGAGAACAAACACATCATCTCTTTCCTTGAGATGAAATACAAACTCTAAATGCTCTCTTGAAAATCATTATGAAATCCTTTCAACCAAATGGCCTCAAGGAGTTGAAATCGAAGCCGATATCTGAGTCAGACAGTGGGAATAATTTTCATTAGCGGAACTTCTTGTGCCACTGCTGATTTGGTAAATACCTCAGAGCACATCCCATTTATTTCCCCAATGGATGACCTTAATTTGCTTCAGCCAAAATGAACAAAGAAATGATGAAGAACAGAGCCTGTTTCTTTCGCAGTGATATGTTCAGGTTTGAAAATCAGATGAGATGATGATCTATTTTTTCTATCTGTGTTCCTCTCAACATTTTCCAAGCTCTTTATTCTTTCCTCCATCTTTGCCCACAGTTTTAAAATACATTTTAATTATCTGGATTTAGTCATTTTTCCTGCCATGTTAACCTTATAGAATCTGATTTTCTATTTCTAGATTAACTAAGGTGATAATTAAAACAAAACAAAACAAAACAAAACAAAACAAAATAAAACCTAAGGTGATAATTAGTTTGATTCCAGATGTGTCATATTTTTCTTCTTGTTAATCCAGATGTCCAAATTGATAACAACATATCCAAATTTGAGCAGCATCTCAATTTCTTTGAAGTAGTGTTATGTATTGGGAAGACCATAGGTTTTAGAATCAGACATATCTCTTTGACTCCTGACTTTGTTACTTACTCCAAGAGGTGTGACTTTGAGTATATTTCTTAATATTTCCTGATTGGAAAAATGTGAAAAAAACCCAACCACATCATAGGAATTGCTTGAGATTTAATTAAATTAAAAGACCTCCTTAGTAAATGATATTTTTTTTTCCCCAAGCAAACACTTCAACTAACATTGGAGTTTAATGTTCATTCTCTAATCTTACTTTTAAAGAGCCTTGCTAATGACTAGTTTTAGCATCAGTAAATGCAGCAATAATTAGCAATAAGAAATTAAGATTTTTGTGACACTTAAAAATGATATTTTGGTGATACAGCTCTATTCTCTGCAAATTGAATAGTTGAAAAGAAAGTGATAATCCATATTTAATACAATATTTTATTTTACTGATGAGGAAAGTGTAATTGAACAAGAAGTTGATCAACTTGGAGAAGATCACACACACAGTTAAGTCTGATTATATTCATGGATTTCCAGTTAAGGGCTAATATACTACATCCAGTGATTTCTCACTACTGTCCTCCTTCCGTTTGTATCATCTCCATCCTACTTCAGAACCTCACTGCTTCTCACCAAGACTAGATCAAGAACATCTTACTTGGCACATCTGTCTTCAAGTTGCTCTTCTCTCCAACCCATCCTCCAAAATTGGTATGGTCAGATTAATCAGATTGTTACATTCTCCTGCTCAGATACCTCTACTAGTTCTCCATTTTCTATTAAGTCATTTCCAAACTCATTAGCCTGGCACTCAATGTCTTTCACAATATGGCTTCATGTTCATACATTTATTTGACAAGTGGTATTGAGTGTCTACTATAAGCCATGTCTAGGTTCTGGGAATATAACAGTGAACTAAACATAATCTCTGCCCTCACAGAGTTTATATTCTAGTTCAGTGGTTCTCAAAGTATAGCAGGGGATCTGGAGGAGCTCTGACACCCACTCAGGGTATCTGCAAAGTGAAAATTACTTTCATAATGATACTAAGACATTATTTGTCATTTTGACTCTCATTTTTTTATGTGTATACAGGGAAGTTTTCCAGGGCTACCTGATAATGTGCTATTACAGCAGATTGAATGTGGATTGAATGTGGAAGCAGACGTCGTAATCTAGCTGTCTTTTATAGGTCAGAAATTAAGGAGGATTGCAAAAATATAAAGCAATGCTACTCTTTTAATGATTTTGTTTGAAAACACTTTTTCCATAAAAATATTATTTACATTAACATGTAATGGGTTTATTTTTGTTATTTTAAAATTCATTAATAAATATTTTAAAATTTATCAATTTAAATTCTTGTTTTTTTCAAAAACAGCTTTATTGAAATATAACTGTTATATAAAATACTGCATATGTTTAGTGTATATAATTTGATGAATTTGGATATATGCACATATCCATGAAACCATTGCCATAGTCAAGGTAATAAACATATTCATCACCTCCAAAAGTTTCCTCATGTCCTCCTTCCCCTGTTTTTGTGGTAAGAACAATTAACATGAAATCTATTCTCTTTACAAAACTTTTAAGTGCAGCAATATAGTGTTCTTAACTACAGGCATTATGTTGTTACAGCAGATCTCTAGAAATTATTCATCTTGTATAACTAAAACTTTCTACCAGTTTTAATACAGCAGGTATTTATAGATGTATCCTATATAAACTAAAGCTCTTTGGGGACCTTAGTAATTTTTAAAAAAGATTTATTTATTTATTTGAGAGAGAAAGAGAGAGAGAGCTGGGGGAGGGACAGGGGAGGAGAAAGAGACTCTCAAGCAGACTCCCTGTTGAGCGTGAAGCCCTATGCAGGGCTCAATCTCATGACCCATGACATTATGACCTGAGCCAAAATCAAGAGTCAGATGCTTAACTGACTGAGCCACCCAGGCACCCCAGCCCTTAGTAATTTTTAAGAATGTAAAGTGGTCCTGAGACCAAAATATTTGAGATTTGAAATTCTAGTTATTCTAAAAATAAGCAGATAACATAGAGTTAATATAATAGAGCGTCAGATAATAACAAAGGTTGTGAAAAAAAAAATGCAGCTGGGAAAGGAAATAGATCAATTGGATGATCAGTAAGGATCACGATCTATGACCTGTGCTCTGGCTAAACTGAATCACCTAACCTTCCCTGAACACAGTCCATGCTTTTCTACTTCCATGCTTTGTAATGCTGTTTCTTCTACTTGTTTTGTCTTTCTTCCCATTTTCATTTCTTAAATATCAATTCTTTCAGGGCACAACTGAAATGTCACCTGAGCCATGATTCCTTCCCTCATTTTCTTCTAACAGAAGTGATTTATCTCCCTTTTATTGTTCCTAGCCTCAATGATAATATTTTGATCTTATAACACTCATAATTTTATGCTTTATACAGATTTATAGTTATGTGTATACCACTCATACCCTTCTCAAGTTTATGCAACTTCTTAAAGTTGGGGGCTGTTTTTTATTTACCTGAGTACAAACCTTCTTTGTACCAGTGAGGCTTAGGTTCAGAAATAACAGAAAACCTCCAAATAATAGTGGTTTCATAAAGATGGAAGTGTATTGTTTCTCATGTAAGTCAGGCAGTGAACAGTCCAGGGCTCGAGTAGTGAGTCCTGGTATAAAAATCTTTAGGGCTGGTAACTCCTTCCAGCTTACTGCTCTAGTATCCTAAGACTGTGGTCCTCAGCCTCCAGATAGCAGCATCATTGTTTCAGTAGGAAGAAAGGAGAGAGAGACAAAGATAAGGGGGCTAACAATATGTATCAGCTCTCTGTTAAGGAAGGTTCCCGGAAGCTGCTAAAGTGACTCTTCTATTTATACCCCATTGGTAGAACTTAGTCACATGGGCATACCTAACTGCAGAGGAGGCTGGGGAATGTAGGTTTTTTTTTAAAGATTTATTTATTTATTTATTTATTTATTTATTTATTTATCTATTTATTTATTTATGAGAGAGAGAGAGCGCGGGCGCTCGAGAATGGGCACATGCTCATGTGCATGTGTTGGGGGGGTCAGAGGGAGAGAGAGAATCTCAAGAAGACTCCCTGCTGAGCGTGGATCCCAAGGCAAGGCTTGATCTCATGACCCTGAGATCATGACCTGAGTCGGTTGCTCAACCTACTGAGCCACCCAGGCGTCCCAAGGCTGGGAAATGTAGTCTTCATTTTTAGTGGTCTTGTGCTCAGCTGTGGACAAAGGGGAGAATAAATATTGGGGGACAACTCTCAGTGTCTCTTACACTCACTTCTCAAAGTGTCTACCATAGGCGCTAATTCCAGTTAAAGGCTTAAAATTAACTAGCAGGTAGGTAATACCGAGCTTCAATTTCAGAATTATTTGTTGGAGAATGAATACAGGGGGACTTTTACTCATTGTAATTTGCTTGTTTTCTTTAAAGGAGGTATTAGAAATGATTAAGGAACTCTACAGTCTATCTTTTCAAACTGAATTATGACAGTGTTCATCAGTTGCTCAATTGCTACCATTAGGCCAGGAAGCCTTTTTTAGAACTCCCACTTTGCTGTTATCACCATTTCACCTTCTGCTTACCCTTCCCAATAGTGATAAAGACTTCACTCAACGCTTTCTTGCCAGAAGTGTCCCCAACCTTTCCTGTGTCACGTGATACCCTGGCCTAAGGTTTTCCCTATAGACTTATCACAGGGGAAAAATACCTCCTAGAGGGCACCTGGGTGGCTTAGTTGGTTAAGCGTCTGTCTTTGGCTCAGGTCATCCTGGGATTGAGTCCCATATTGGATTCCCTGCTCAGTGGGGAATCTTCTCCTTCTATCCCTCCCCCCTGCTTATGATCTCTCTCTTTCTCTCTTGGGTAAATAAATAAAATCTTAAAAAAAAAAAAAAAAAAGAAAAAGAAAAAAATACCTCCTAGAAAAAACCCCTGGTGTCTTGCTCAAATTATTAGGTTAGTATGCATATTTTTCCACATAAAAGTGGATAAAAGAACATTTATAATTTCAAAGTACTAAAAATACTGGAGCATTGAACCTATGCTCTGTATTTGTTTTCCAATTTCTTCTCACTGCATGCATATTTTTGTAAATAATAGAGACTAACTTTAAGTTTTGAGCCTGGATCTTTATTTACACAAAATGTTTCACTAGGATCTATAGAAGCATCCTCTGACCACCTCTACCCTCTCCTCCACACCTTTGCACGCACAATATCTACATCTGGTTCTTAGCACTTCCAGGAAGCACTCACTCCTTCACAAAGAAAAGTCTGAGATTTCTACACCATTGGAGTTGTGAGCCACCCAGGCGTCCCTTAATTTTTCATTTGTACATGTCTTATTCTCTTTGGACTATATACTTTTTGAGGACTATGCCAAAACGGTGTCTGAAACAGCAGTTATAAGTGGAACAGAGTTGCCATTAGCTGACAAAAATTAAGACAATGATGATGAAATGGGATTTGTCTTACCATGGAATGGAATTTTCACAAAAGAAATGAACACTATAGAGGAAGTGTTCATCATCTATCCATTTATCTCACAAATACTTATTGAGGGCCAACCACAGTGCCCAGCACTATGGTAGATACTAGGAAACAGTGGAGAGCAATATGGATATAGTCTCTGTCCTTATGGTATGTACAGCCTAGAAGAGAAAGACAAAGAAATAATTAATGTAAAACATGATGAATGCTTCTCAGAGAAGCACAGATTGGGAGTACTCAAGGTGGGGGGGCATTTAACCTAGTTGTAGTCTTTATGGAGTTTTCACATACAAATAACTTATTTGAGCCTCACAAAGGCAGAGGAATTATTCTTCTCATTTATAGATGAGGAATTAGTCTCAGAAATTAGCAAGACCCAGGGCACCTGGGTGGCTCAGTCGTTAAGCGTCTGCCTTCAGCTCAGGTCATGATCCCAGGGTCCTGGGATAGAGCCCTGCATCGGGCTCCCTGCTTGGCGGGGAGCCTCTTCTCCCTCTCCACCTGCCTACCACTCCCCCTGCTTGTGCTCTCTCTCTCTCTCTCAAAGAAATAAATAAAATCTTTAAAAAAATATAGCAAGACCCAATATCCCGTAGGCTCAGAGCTGGGCTTGTGACTCTAAACCCAGTGTTCTCATCACTGTCCCACACAGTAGCTGGAGTGCCAAGGGGTATGACATCTGTGGCTGTGCTGTGTCTGCTCCCAGTCTTTTTGCCCTCACCCCAAGATTACAGCGCCCGTTGGCATCAATTAATTAATCATTGGCATCCATCGCAGCTGCCTGGAAGCCATGTGGTGTTCTGGCCAGTATGGCCGTTAAGTGCTCTTTAACTAGGGTTGGTAATCTAGTGTTCATTCTGGGAGCAGCCCCTGCAATTAGGAAAGGGGCCAGGGGATCTTTCAAGCAGACAGAAACTACAGAAACTCAGCCAAAAAGCCTTATTAGGATGAGCTATCATGCAGCAGTATGCTCAGTGGTCTGTTTTCCTGTCCTATTAAGTAGAAGTCAGTTGCTTCAAAGAGAAAACAACATTGACGTGTCCAAGTTCATTTTATCTTATGTTTAGTACTATTGAGTTGGACAGAATAATGAACACTGCTCTTGGGCATTTTCCTTTATCGTTCTGAATACTCAACTGAATACCCAACCATTCCCTGATTCTTCCAGAAAAACTTCTTTCTTATGAATTGTTGAACCTCTTGGAAATTTCCAAGAGTCTCTCAGGGAGTAGTGTGCTCTATTAAAAACCCTGGTAAAATTGAGGAGGTGGTGATCATTATTTCCTTGATTTGTGGTATAGTAGAAAGACCATGGACTTGGGGATCAACCTGAATTATCTCAACTCTTTCACTTTCTAGTTGTGTCAATTTGGGAAAGTTTCTGGACTTCCTTGTGCCTCAGTTTCTTCAAAGGATGGTTGTGAGGATTAGAAGAAAAATACGTAATGTAGCTAGTACAGTGTCTGGGACATAATTGGTCCAATAAATGGGAAATATTATGATGGTTTAAACCCCCCCTTTTTTCCCCTGAGAACTCAGTGCAAATTCTAATATCTCTCTAAACCTGACTTTTCTGGCAATGCTAGTTCCTCAGGACCTTTTCCTTTATTATAAATTTATTTCCTTTTTATTTATTGAGGTATAATTGACATAGAATTATATTGTTTCAGGTGTACAACATAGTAATTCAACATTTGTATGTATTGCAAAATAGTCACCACAATGTAAGTGAAATAATGTGGTATTTGTCTCTCTCTGTCTGACTTATTTCACTTAGCATAATACCCTCAAAGTCAATCCAGGTTGTTGCAAATGGCAAGATTTTAAGATTTTATTCTTTTTTTAATGGTTGAGTAACATTCCATCGTGTGTGTGTGCGCGCATATATATATATATATCTTTATCTATTCATCCATCAATGGACACTTAAGTTGTTTCCATATCTTGGCTATCATAAATAATGCTGCAATGAACAATGGGTGCATATGTCTTTTTGAATTAGTGTTTTTATTTTCCTCAGATACCTAGAAATAGAATTGCCAAATTGTATGGTAGTTCTATTTTTAATTTTTTGAGGAAACTATACTGTTTTCCATAGTGGTTGCACCAAATTACATTCTCACCAACAGTGCACAAGAGTTCCCTTTTCTCCACATCCTCACCAACACTTGTTATTTCTTGTCTTTTTGATAATAGTCATTCTTACAGGTGTGAGGTGATATCTCATTGTGGTTTTGATTTGTATTTCCCTGATGAGTAGTGGTGTTGAGCATATTTTCATGTGCCTGTTGGCCATCTGTATATCTTCTTTGGAAAAACGTATAGTCAGATCTCCTACCCATTTTAAATTGGATTTTTTTGTTGTATTTAGTTGTATGAGTTCTTTATAGATTTTGGATATTATCTCCTTATCAGATACAGATATATGATCAGCAAATATCTTCTGTCCAGTAGGTTTCCTTCTTGTGATGGTTTCCTTTGCTTTGCAAAAGCTTAGTTTGAGGTAGTCCCACTATTTATTTTTTCTTGTGTTTTTCTTGCCTTTGGAGTCAGATCCAAAAAACCCCCAAACCCCAAAAACCCAAAACGTCACTAAGATTGATGTCAAGTAACTTACAGCCTAAAGCATCTAAGATGTCCTAGTATGTAAGCAGTGCCCGGTGTTGGGGACTTTGGGGATTATAGTATACAAAAGTCAAAGCAGACAGTCATGCACAGTAGATCCTCTGCTGTCTACATTCCCACTTCCTTTGTAGGAGACTTAGGGAATTAGCCCAGTCATTGAAGGTTTATAGGGTCCAAAACTGTAGTGGTGGGGTGAGATACAGACAGTGTAGATGATTGTAAAACATAAGTGAACATGTGGATCTTAGGACAATGCTTCTTAAACTCTCTGTACCCTCTGTCTCAAAATCATCTGGAGGACTTATAATAAATACAGATAACTAGAAAATCTGGGGGATGGATCCTGGGGATATCCATTTTAAATAGGATACTGAGAGGATCTTGTATACTTTTTTTTTTTTTTAAAGATTTTATTTATTTATTTGAGAGAGAGAATGAGATAGAGCATGAGAAGGGGGAGGGTCAGAGGGAGAAGCAGACCCCCAGCTGAGCAGGGAGCCTGATGCGGGACTCGATCCCGGGACTCCAGGATCATGACCTGAGCCAAAGGCAGTCGCTTAACCGACTGAACCACCCAGGCGCCCAGATCTTGTATACTTTAAGGTTAAAGAAGAGTGGATAATTCATATTAGATGCCAGGTTGAGAGCCATATCAAAGAGTCCTGATATGAAGGATCACTGACCCTGTGAAGAAGTTACCTTTTCCTCACTCATTGAAGAGTGGTTTACGGAAAGGCTGGTTATATGAAAAAGAAATCTGGGGACAAGGCTTTTGTCCTGGCAGTAGGATTGCAAGATCTCTGTCTGGAAAGAGAGTTGAGGTTTCTGGAATAAGAATCAAGGCAAAAAGAATTCCAAGGACAAGAAATGAAGCAGAGAGACTGGGGATTGGGCAAGATATGATAGAGGATTTGCAACAGGGTTGCCTGTTTACCTCCCACCCTCCCCAACTAGGCGGTGGTCTCCCTGAGGGTTGCATTCATAACTTCTTTATCTACATTTCTTTTGTACTTAATATAGGGCTTAGCACAAAGTAGGTGATTCTGCTTTGAAGGTAAGATAGACATTAAATGACTCACTTCAGTCAAACTCAACAAACGTTAGTTGGGTATCTACTCTGTGCAATGGCTTAACAACACAGTGGTGAATAAAATATAGTCCTTGCTCTGGAGGAGACCAAGAGGTAAAAAAAGAATGATCCAATTACAACGTTATAGGAGATGTTGAAGGGGAAATTATCTCCGGAATTTGAAAGGAGAGAATCTTTCCCTGGGACTTAACAACTGGTCAGGGTGTGTTCTACAGTCAGGGCAGTGAAGGGCTTTCCAAGTGGAGAAAACAGCCAGAACATAGGTAGGAAGGAATGAAAATGAAGGTATCTTGGGAGGTGGTGTCTGGGCTCTGGTGGGTGAGAGCACAGCGCAGATCATGGGTTCTGGACCTTGTGGATCATATTAACAAGACAAGGTTTATTCTGGAAACATTTGGATTTGTCAAAGTGTTTTAAGGGTTTGGAATCACACAATTCAACTTCTATTTAGAAGCTGAATGTGGACTGCATGGTCTGGAGGAGGCAGAGAGGCTAGAACAATCTGGGCAGGGCAGCAGAGTGAGCAAATTTTAATTAAATGAATTACCGCTGAAGTACTAATGGTAAATAATGGTTTAAGACGGGTATCCTCTGAGTGAGCAGTTTGCCTTTGAATAGGCTTGCCACACTGGAGGAGGTGTGAATACTACAATAGATTTCCCAGGTTCTAGGAGGGCACTTTTGGTTGTCTGTTATTTATTCTCCCCACTCCACGGCTGGTTCTTGCTAGCTGACCTGCCCTGAAAATGAAATGCAGTTCTGTGATCTGGAGGAGAATTCACAGGCTCCAGAGGACAGGTTGCTTTGTGATTTTTAACAATTGACCAGCATGAGCTCTTTCTCTTTACCTTGAAGAGTTCCTCCTCATGTCAAAGCCACTACAAATGAACATTATCTGTCAGGTCTCAAACCACACTGAGTTTTGAGAACAGAGCCAGCAACTTGTCTTTTCCCGAAATGGTATTTGGTCTCAGGACCAGGATTTACAAGCCCAGCTGCTGTTATTATATGGATTCTTCTTCTTATTTTTTTAATATGGAACGCGTCAAAAAAATAAATATGGAACACTTCACAAATTTGCGTGTTATGGTTGTGCAGAGACCATGCTAATCTCTGTATTGTTCCAATGTTAGTACATGTGCTGCTGAAGTGAGCACTGGGTTCTTTTTACCAAGTCCTAGTGTCACATTTTCTCAGCTCTGAGAAAAGTTCTTGTTTTGGTGTCAATAAATGTGTTAGAAAGTTGTGTGAGTTAAAAGAAACTTAAAAAGTTATTAAAATTGTTCTCTTTTTCCATTCTTTCATTCTTTCCTATCTACCCCTTCCTCGTGAACCCAAAAAACATACCCTCTCTGCAAATAAACTCTGTGTTTAGAGAATAACAGAAATAACACATCATATGGTCTGATTTTGCCCAGATTGTGTAGTATTGACATACGAGAAGGAATGTTGGATCAAAAATAAAAACACCTGGGTTATGTTCCTTTCAATGGCATTAACTAGATGTGTAACCTGGGGCAGTTTACTTCACTTTTCCCAGCCTTAACTGCTATAATATGAGGGAGATGGATTATATTCTATCTCTGTAGTTCTTTCTAATTCTAAGAATTGGGGATTCTATAAGCTACACTGGAGTGATGACGTATTTTTTCACGTGAGCGGGAACATCTTGAGTGCTGCTTTGAAAAAGTTGATTCACCTGTGGAATGCGCATTTGTTTTTTTAAGATTATTTGTTTATTTATTTGACAGAGAGAGACACAGCGAGAGAGGGAACGCAAGCAGGGAGAGTGGGAGAGGGAGAAGTAGGCTTCCCACTGAGCAGGGACCCTGATGCGGGGCTCGATTCCAGGACCCTGGGATCATGACCTGAGCCGAAGGCAGACGCTTAACAACTGAGCCACCCAGGTGCCCCTGGAATGCCCATTTGTCAATTGCTTTTTTGGTATCTGTTTTTTCATTTCTACAACAGCCTTCATTTTTTTCCTTTAGGGATATGTTTTACTTTGGTTAGCTATGAAGCCAGCATGGAATGGACACCATTTCTGACTCCAGAGGTGGATCCTGACTGGCTTAAACCAACAAGTGGGTACCAGTCCCTGGGTGAGGTGGTTCCAGGATGAGCAACCAACCAAATTCAGAGGGGCAAAAATTCTTTTCACTGGGGGCTCCCAGGAAGAAGCTTCCTTTTTCTTCTGTGAGAGGTGGTGAAGAGCTTCTCCTCTGCTGTTGTTGTGGGAGAAGCGAGATCTGGAATAACTGCTGCCGTGAGAGAAGCTGAGCAGAGCCCAGAGAATCCCAAAGGAGTCGGAGCCTGGTGACTCTATGAAGTTCTGGGTCAGACCATGCCTACAACAGCATAGGACCTTTAAAAAGCTTGTGAGCCAATGAAGTCATGAAATTTAAGACAGTTCAACTTGGTTTCTCTGTTGCCATCAACTCAAAGATTCATAATTTTTTTCCTTAAGTGAAACTTAAGGTTTCACTAAATATATTTCTGAATACTAATTTTTTACCCCCTGAAAGAAAGAAAAAAAATGCTTATTTCTGCATTTTTTTTTTTACAGGCAGTTCCTAAATCATCAAATGCAAAATGTTGAAAACAACAAAAATTTTAGAGTCAATGCGAGGTACACAGAAATAGCTTTATAAATGTTCATTGAATGAATGAAAGTGAGAATAAATTAGAGGAAAGATAGTATTTCCTGGGTGCAAGGGAAAGGGTAGGTAGGAAAGTAGTTAGATAGAATGTTTTTTGGGGAAAGGTATGGGATGATCATAAAACCTAAACTGCTGGAATTTTCCTTTTTCTTCTCTCCTGAGATGTTGCCTAATGTGTTTTTTTCCTTTCATTTTAGAATTCAGGGAGAAAGAAGGACCTCGGGTCGGACCTGGGGAGTGGCTCGGGCTGCAGGGGACACCAGGCCAAGGGCCCGCACAGCTGTGGTAGCTTGTGGGGGAGGGAGAGTGATGCCCGTGGTCTTCCCAGACGAGTTGGAGAACAGTAGTTCCAAAGAACTGCTGGCTTATATTTTAGCTCTTGCCAAAGGGTTATGAAAATAGTGAAGGATGCTTAGACTACTTAATATTCAAATTGCTGTCTGGTTAATCATATTTAGAAGACTGGATTTCTGGATATCTCCTTCACTCCTTATCTACTGACCTTTAAAACATGATAATGCCTGGGAGCCTGGGTGGCTTAGTGGGTTAAGCCACTGACTCTTGATTTCAGCTCAGATCATGATTTCAGGGTTTTGAGATCCAGCCCTTCTGTGCTGGGTGTAGAGCCTGCTTAAGATTCTCTCTCTACACCTTCCCCTACCCCCTCCTCCTCCCTAAAATAAATAAATCTTAAAAAAAACCCATAATGCAAACCTATAACACTGGCAATCATCCATGAACCTTTAAATTACAGTGATTAATAGCATTTTAAGCTTCCTCAGGGAACAAACAATGGCACCAGCAAAAAAAAAAAAAAAAAAAAAAAATTCCGTTTCAATTCAATCTATTGATTAATTTAACAGATGTTTTATGAGCACTTAAAAAGGTGTCTAGTTAGCAGGGAAGACTGATAAATCAGTACTAATCACAAAGTTAATGAGTATTATGGGAGAGGAAATATAGGGATTATAACAGAGCAAGGGATCTAACCTAGAGGAGGGTAAGGAAAGCCTCTTCAAGGAAATGATATTTAAGCAGAGATCAGAGGAATGAGCAGGTGCCAGTCAGATGAAGATGGGGAGAGAAAGAAGAAGAGTGTTCCCTCAATGAGCCAATGGCTACAGGGATGGAGGCACCTGTGAGGACCTACGGGAAGTTCAGAATGGATGCAGGGAAGAGGCAAATGGTGAGATAAAGCCACAGAGAAGGCCAGATTTTGTGAGTCTCTAGGGGCCAGGTGAAGGAGTTTGGACTTTAATTAAAAGGGAGTGGGAAGCTGCTGCAGGGTTTAAGCAGGAGAGCAACAGGGTCAGATTAGCATTGAACTTGGACCACATCTGGCACAGGGGCATGAGGCCCCCTCCCTCCAGTTCTGTTCCTTTATGCATCTGCACTATCGCCTCCACGTCCTCACTAACTGCTGCCTCTTTCCTTTTAAAACACTGGAAACAAGTATGAAATGGGCACTGTTTGTTTCCAGAACTGGTTACATCGCTACTTTTGTAGCAATTTGTTTTTCCTAGTAAATCAAATCTTCTCTCTATTATAGTTTGGGTTTTCAGTAGCTCTGACTTCTTGTAAAGCAGCACTGGTTTTCAGCTCTTAATCCCATCAGGCAGGCATGGGTTCTATAGTCTTGTCTGGGACTGGCTTGTACTTGGCAAGCAGCTGCCGATGAGGCTCATGCTGTGTCTCGTTTTTGGGGTGTTCTTTTGTGCAGCCAGAACACAGTGCCACCTAGCTCTTCTCCCAGCGATGTGAAGCTGCCTGTACCTGCAGGTACCGCTCTGTCCTCTCTCCTTCAGTGGCTCTCCTCCTGGGAATCAAAATTAGCCTCCAAAGGTATGAATAAGTCTTTAGTCCCCTCTTGCACCTGTTGTGTCCATCCCAGGGCAAATGCATTACATTGCTTGCTTGCTTTTAAAGTGTTGAGCCTTCTTTCTTGGTCTGTTTGTAAATTCATAGAGCCTCTTATTGCTTCTAGAGCTTTGGATACAGTGAGTGCTGGATAACACCAGTAGAATGACTGAAAGAGGAAAGATAGTAAATTCTGAGTCTGCACTGGAGGGTTATTAGAATCAGTGGTTGGCTGAGACGAGCTGACAGCTGGGTAGAAAGATGTGAACATTCGTGTTTGGTAATTTGAGGAGCACCTGTTGGATTGGTAATCAGAATCACTGCTCTGAAGTCTACTCAGGACCCAACTTGTTGACTGATAGGGATATACTTCTCCACATTGTAGGACACCACTCAGCAGAGAAGGCTTTCACAGGTCCTTTACTGCGCAGTGCCTCCCCCAAATCTCCAATATTATGGAAAGGTTCAAATGAGATAATCAATATAAAATGCTTAGAGGAATGCCAGGTATGGGTGAGCAATCAGGCACATGTTATTCTTACTATAGATGTTGCAGTCACTATACGGAGCAGCCTGGCTCTGTAGGTGGAGCCCTGATCACTTTTCCTGAAAGCCTATAATCCTTTCACTTACTTGCTGAGCCACTGAATTATGCAACAACTATTTATTGAGTGTTTAAATGTACCAGATACTAATTCTACCTAGTTGAAACAGGTGCATAAAATTTGCTTTGTTTTCTGAGATTTTGGTTTTCTCTTGAGGCATGTCATTCATTCAAAAAATAGTTACTGAGTATTAATGGTGTGGTCACCTGCTGTCACTTGTGGATCGAGGGCAAAGGGAGTTGATATTGATGGAGTAATGCATGGGTTTTTCTGCTTTATCTTAAGAAACTATCATCCACCATGTCTTTGTTTATTCCCATTCCTTGATTTTTCTCTATCTTGATTGGTCCTCAAGATAAGGAGACCAAAATTCTCCAGCAAGGTGTTGTGCAAGACTGTGGGTGCACATGTGTATACTTGTGTGTGTGTGTTGATGTGTGTGTGTGTGTGTCATGCATAAAGTATAATGATACTGATTTATAGAGAGAGATGAAGATACCTTCACTACCTCCCTGGAAGAGTAATTTTAATCAGTGCGAAAAGACTTTTTGAGCAGGTTATTTAAGCTGCCACTTAAATGTTTTCTGATGTGGCCCATGTTATAGCTTTTACCAAGTTATTTGATGCAACTACCTTTTATGGGTGATTTATTAAAAAAATGGAGAGAGCAAGATTGCATTTAGTCTGATGAAGGGATGCAGCAATGGTGGAAAAAGAATCCTCCCTTCTATTTGGGAGAATAATAGGATCAATGCAGGAAACTGGGAGGGCGGCATTGAGAGCCTGGAGAGGGCAGCGATGAAGGGCATTCATGTTAGTGTGGTGGCCTCACTGGCAGACCAGGGCAGCCTCAGCAGGGGCTGGGGAACGGCATAGGAAGTGACTCAGCCATTTCAGTAGGAGGAAGGCTCGGGCTTGGGTCCTTCAGTCCTCCCGGTGGTGGCTTAGAGCCCTGAAAGTCAGGGTCTTGCCTCAATAACAGTAACTAACACTTAGTATAATACTTACCATGGGCTAAGTCTTTATCCAAGTCCTTTGCATGTATAGCACCCAGGTTAAATTGTTTGTCCTGCTTGCCCTAAAAAGTGGCTGATATGGGAATCGAATCCAGGTAAACATCTGAGTCAGTGTGCATCACTGCTGTGCCGTATGGCTTTTCTTACACGCCTTCATACCAGTTAGGTTTCCTTGTTCAAGATGTGTAGATCATGTAGGTGAGACCCTCACCAGCTGCTTTTCAAGTACACACCGTTATTTATTTAGGGCGCCTGGGTGGCTCAGTCGTTAAGCGTCTGCCTTCAGCTCAGGTCATGATCCCAGGGTCCTGGGATCGAGTCCCACATCAGGCTCCCTGCTCGGCAGGAAGCCTGCTTCTCCCTCTCCCACTCCCCCTGCTTGTGTTCCTGCTCTTGCTGTCTCTCTCTCTGTCAAATAAATAAAATCTTTAAAAAAAAAAAAAAAGATTTTATTTATTTATTTGAGAGAGAGAGAATGAGAGACAGAGAGCACAAGAGGGAAGAGGATCAGAGGGAGAAGCAGACCCCCCGCTGAGCAGGGAGCTCGATGTGGGACTCGATCCCGGGACTCCAGGATCATGACCTGAGTTGAAGGCAGTCGCTTAACCAACTGAGCCACCCAGGCGCCCAGTACACACCATTATTAATTGGTAGGGTAAGAGGACAAGATTCCTATAGATATCTACTTGCAAAGTGACTGAGAGAACTCTCTCGCCCATGCCAGATTCAGAAGTTATTCCAGACCTGTTTACTTGAATGAAGAATGAAAGAATTTTGCTTATAATCATTTGAGGACATCATCTTTGAGTACTGTGCACTTGAACAACTCATTCTAATGCCAAAAGCCAGAGACTATTTATAGCCATAAGCTGAACTGCTTAACACAGGCTGAGAAAATGAAATATTTCATATCACAGCCAGGAAAATGAGGTTTCTTTGAAAAACAAAACAAAGCAAAATGTAACGATATTTTGTTGAGAACCAAAAAAGTCCAGACCCCTCACATTCTCCTCCTCCTCAGCAAAGCCAGGCTCTGCTGACACTCCTCTGATTGGTTTATTTTAGTACATTAATAGTTCTTAATGAACCACCTCTCCTCTGCTTTCACCTTTAAAGAACTCATGTTCCATTGAGGGAGAAAAATAAAGCTGTTTACTCACTCTCCCTGATTCTCAGAGCTTTCTGGTACTGATTTCTCTCCTTTTTGCTAGAGAAAATAAGATGTAAAAGTAGAAGCTGGTCCATGGGGCTTGGAAAAGTGGGGTGCTTTCTGAAAGTTAAGCCAGCAGTCAAGAACCACCCATCAGAAGATGAAAGAAAGAGCAGCTAGCTGCCTGGTTGATGGTTGTAGCAGTTCATATCCATGCAGGCCTAGCCCCCCTGTCTCACTGTGGTCAGGTCTCCCACCCACCCTGAGGAGACTTCTATCTCTTGGCCCTCTTTGGGCCACACCTCCCCTTTCTGCACTGGGCTCCACCAGGAGGGCAACTGTAGTGTGTCTATTTGAAAGTCAGGAAAGGGGCGCCTGGGTGGCTCAGTCATTAAATGTCTGCCTTCAGCTTAGGTCATGATCCCAGGGTCCTGGGATGGAGCCCCGCATCGGGCTCCCTCCTCGGCGGGAAGCCTGCTTCTCCCTCTCCCACTCCCCCTGCTTGTGTTCCCTCTCTCGCTGTCACTGTCTCTGTCAAATAAATAAATAAATAAATAAATCTTTGAAAGTCAGGAAAAAAAACATAGTCAAATAAAAGAGATTTAGATTGCATCAGGGTAATGATTCCACTAATTTATTTGTGTAGCGCTTAGTATAGAAAACAGATCTGAGTACAAATAGAAAGAGGATTAAAGAAAGTGTCATTAAAATTGGTTTTTAAAAAGATGTCTGAAAACGAAGACAGATTTGTAGTAAGATAAATAACTGTGTCCTGGATTCATCAACAAAATGAATTGTGGAATCCACACAATGTTATTTACTGTTTTCAGGGGCATACGTGGTTTCCAACTGGTTTCTTGCCTTCAGTTGGCCTTGCTATTTTCCACTGAGGGGCACCTGATTGTCTCCACCACAGCCCTGAGTCTAAGCAAAAGCTTATGGATGAACTGATTGGTGTTCCTGATGTCCTTGGGAGTGGACATACTGGTGGCATGGGGAAAGTGGGGAGAGTCTCATGAACACTTCATTTGTTCTAAGAATTCCAACTCAAATGCAGCTTCTGATCATGCAAACAGGATTGCTTTAGGACAAGTTAGAAAGAATGAGTGTGTGTGTGTGTGTGTGTGTGTGTGTGTAGGGAGCATAGTCTATCCGTCTCTCTCTGTCACACACACACACACACATATACACACACACGTTGTGTTGCTGCTTTGTATCATTTTACCCTTCAGTCTGAGAATAGAAAATATCAGGATTTGTTGATTCATGTTGCTGGTGATATAAGGTAATGGGTGAGTAGGGGAAATCTTCTAAGTGTGTGGGAACTCAGCCTTTTTCTTTTTCAGATGTCCCTTCCCTCCACACTTTGATTTTGAAAAGCCTGGAGTTTGTTGGGACAGGAACTAATCTTTAAAGGCTCTCCATGTGTTCGGTGATACTGTATTGTGAGTAATCCTCTTAGTGCAGCTAAGCTTCTAATGAGGCTGTGGAGAAAAGAAGTAAATCCCAATCCAGTGATGCCTTGTTGCACAGTGCCTCAGAAAACAGCTAAGGGCTCAAAACAGTCACTGCTCTTTTTATTTTAGGAAACTTTGCATAATAATACTAATAAAAAAGAAGTTTCATTCTGAACAGAAAACAAAGAATAAAACCAGAGCCATTTCCTATCCAGCCGATGAAAGGAAATATCAGGTGCCTCTTGGGGCTGCACCCTCCACGCCGGGGCGCTGGCCTGGTGTGATGCATGCTGGGACGCAGATAAAGGACAGTGCACTGGACAAGGAACCTGACTCTGCTCATGCAGAAAGAGAAGTCTTCAAAGAAGTGAACATGAAGCTTCTAGTCCTCTCTGTGCTGCTCTAATTGTAGAAAAGGTTGTCAGTTTTTGAATGCAGTATCTGGGAATGAGTCCCTTTGAGTTGGGGCCCAAGGAAGATAGTTTTTGGAAGGGAGAAGGCAGGAAGGATGGGTTTGGTCAAGGTGTGAGGAGAGGGTGGGTAGCCAGAGAAGCATTAAGATGTCACAATCTTGGGGAAGTGGTGACTGATAATCAAGCAGGGCTTTCTTCCTATGGATCTCTATTCATTGTTTTGGCCTTTTCTGCTAAGAAACTCCATTACTGCCCTCTGCTCTGGGACCTGCGGTTGCTGAGGCTGCTCTCCTCTGGCCCTGCCCAGTTCACACAGACACAAAGGAAAAGAGAAAAAGTGAACATCAGGGGGAGATGGAAATGTGGACACCAGAAATCTCAGTTTGGAGACCTTTCTTTTCCACCTCTGTGACTTGGTGGGTCACTTATAAGGAGGGTACACAGCTCAGGGATTGTGCAATCTTCTGGAGAATCAGAAGCCTTCCAAGAGGCTGCTATGAACACTGAGTGCGTCCCCTTGCTTAGGCTCCTCCCCACTTACCCCAACCATTTCAGTGATTTCCTAGTTTGTTTCCCAGCCTCCATCTCCCTCTCCCCATTCGGAGTTCATTCTGATTACAGCCACCAGATTTCCCATCCTTAGAAGGCGTCTGGATCATGTCATCCTCAAGCACCAGACTCTGTGGCAGCACTTGTGGGCTCACCAAATGATGTTTATACCATTAGTCTGCTACTCGTTGTCTGCTCTGCTCTGGGGTTCAGGAGGCTGACTTCTCCAGATTGCCTCCCCCAGACTTCCTTCCTTCCAAGCTTCCTTCTAAAAGCTGTTTGGCTTTTGTTGGGTCTGGCCATTGGCTGGCACTGGTAGGATGTTGGAGGGTGATGGGATGCCTGGATATTTATTCCTCCCCCACCTTCCTGTAGACACCTGATTGTGGCCGAGACCTAGTCCCGTTCCTCTACCTAGGCCACAACTCATGTCAGATCATTCCATTTTTACCGTGTTGTGGTAACTCCGCTTGCTTCCCCTTACCCCTTTGGAACCACGGGTGGAAATAGTTGTCTGCTATTGTGAGGCTCTGCAAGCTTTATCATCCCACGATGGGTACTTTACCTTGCTCCCTCCTCTTAAGTAGGATCTTTCCTTTTTTTTTTTTTTTTAAGATTTTATTTATTAATTTGACAGAGAGAGACACAGTGAGAGAGGGAACACAAGCAGGGGGAGCGGGAGAGGGAGAAGCAGGCTTCCCACTGAGCAGGGAGCCTGATGCGGGGCTCGATCCCAGGACCCTGGGATCATGACCTGAGCCGAAAGCAGATGCTTAATGACTGAGCCACCCAGGTGCCCCTAAGTAGGACCTTTCTTAAAGAATTTTCCTCTCCCCTTTTGAGTGTGTCATCACTTTCTTGCTGCAGTCCTATCTCTATCCTGCTCAGGCAAACAGAGGCACTCGCTATTCCCTGAACATACAACTTTTTCTTCTCTGTGCCCTTGTGATTTAATTTTCTTCATCTAGCACTAGGGACTCTCAGGTTTGGAGGGTCCTATTTAGTGATTCGCAAGTTGAATGTCAGACACTCCAGTCCTGTCTGTATATGTCTGCGATTGTCTTGTCTTCACTTAAATATTACTGGTGGCAGGAATTCATTGCCTCTTAAGGCAACAGTATTTATTCATTCAGTTCATTCAGTGAACATTTTTACTGCCTACCATGAGCCAAGTGCTGTGTATGGTCTTACCCCTCAAGAGGCTCATAACATTGAGAGATGAATGTATGAGTAAGCAGTTATGGTATAGGATGCATGTTACTTTAGAGATATAGTGCTGTGCATGGACAAGTGATCACCCGGTCCTGTCTTATGCACACAGGAAAATCTTCATCAGCAAGGCAATGCACGAGTTGAGACTCTGGAGGATGAATAGAACTCTTTAAGCAAACAAGAGTGAGTAGGACACGCCAGAGGAAAGGAACAAGATGGGAACATGTCCGGGCATTTAAGGGAGCTTTGTGTGCTTGGGCAATGACAGTTGGGTATGGCTGATGAATCAGAGAGTGGCAAGAGAAGAGTTCTTTCTCATATGCGTTCAAAATCTATCAGCACAAGGGGTGCCTGGGTGGCTTAGGTGGTTGAGCATCTGACTCTTGGTTTCAGCTCAGGTTGTGATCTTGGGGTTGTGGGATCAAGCCCTGCACTGGGCTCCATGCTTGTCCGTCTGTGCCTCCCCCTTTGCCCCTCCCCCAGTGCAGTGCCTGTGCTCTCTCTCTCTCAAAAAAATACATAAAATCTTTTAAAAAAACCAACTCCCCCAAATCTACCAGTACCATACTTATACAGAATGAGTCTAATGCATCTTCCACCTGAAGACATTGTATTTCTTACTCTTTAGTTACTTCTTGGCAGTTTTGCATGATTGCCTCTATTTTAGAGATGAGGAAACTGAGGCTTATCAAGAACACACACAAGTGATGGACTTAGGATTACAAGCCTGCAGTCTGATTCCAGTGCCTGAGCATGAAGCCACGGTGCCATCCTGCTGTACTCCTTCCTCACTGATTCAAGCTCCTAGGCTGTGGTGGTAATTACCTTTAGGTCACTCTCTAGCTTGTCAGTATTTGTTGGAAGATGGAAGAATGTCCAGAATTGATAATGTCCTAGCATTAAAGGAGTTGTTTGGCCAGTGCAGTTTCAAGTGGTACCAGTGCTTCCATTGTTCCGGAGATTGTTCTCATAACGATGGAGACAGAGACTACATGGCCTCTAGGTGGTCGTGTCTTACAGGTAAGTGACGATCAGTCCACAATCAACCGGCATCACCAAGTCAACTATTCCCCAGCTTTGCCTACCTAAATACTTCCAGGTCTCAGTTTAAATGTTACTTCTTGACCCTCTAAACTAGTTTGGGTCCCCCTGCTGTATGTTCTCCAAGTGCCTCCTACTTTCCCACCTGTGAGGCTTATCACAATGCATGGTAGATAGTTATTTATTAGTTTCTTAGTCTCTAGACTATTAGTCTCTGTTTTCTAATCTATTAGATTATTTTTTAAAAGATTTTATTTTTTTTTAAGTAATTTCTACCCTCACCATGGGGCTAGAACTCACAGCCCTGAGATCAAGTGTTGCATGCTCCACCACTGAGCCAGCCAGACCCCCCTTCCCTGGTAGATTTTTAAGCTACTTAAGGACGGGGGCCTTGTCTTGATTGCCATGGAATTCCCTTTAGTGTTTGATAGGCATTCAGTGTGTAATTGTTGAATAAATCCTTTTTCCGATATACTGTTGTTTCTATCCCTCTTTGACCCTAAGGGTCAACACTCTCTTGACTTTATCTGGCAGCACTAACTTAGTTTGCCTCTTTTGAACTTCATATAAATGGAATCTAACAGTATGTATTCTTTTGTGTTTGTTTTCTTTTGTTCAACATGTCAGGTGTATTATTTTCCATCTCTGTCACTTCTAAATCTTTTTTTTTTTTTAGATTTTATTTATTTATCTGAGAGAGAGAGAATGAGAGACAGAGAGCATGAGAGGGAGGAGGGTCAGAGGGAGAAGCAGACTCCCTGCTGAGCAGGGAGCCCGATGCGGGACTCAATCCCGGGACTCCGGGATCATGACCTGAGCCGAAGGCAGTCGCTTAACCAACTGAGCCACCCAGGCGCCCCCATCTCTGTCACTTCTTACCAGAATTCTAGGATGGCCTCCAAGACTTTTTACCCCTGCCCCTGCTCTATATGGTCTGCCTAATTCCCCAGATGGAATTTGTTGAATTTTATTCCTGTGATTAGGTTATGTTATAGGGCACAGCTGACTTTAGAAAGGGAGATTATCCAGGTGGGCCTGACCTACTCACATAACCATTTAAACGCAGAGTCTTCTCTGGGTTGGCATCAGCTATCTAGAGAATGACCTTAGTCCTCCAACTGCAAGAAAGTGAATTCTTCTGACAACAAAAATAAGCTCAGAAGTGGATTTTTCCTCAGAGCCCCAAAGAAGGTGACCAACACCTTGATTTCAACCTTGTAACATTGGGAGTGAAGAACCCAGGAATGCCATGCTGGATTCTGATCTACAAAACTGTGCTTTAATGAGTGGCATTTTTTTAAGCTGCTAGGCTTGTGGTCATTTATTACTCAGA
The DNA here is from genome assembly GCF_004348235.1 of Phoca vitulina. Lineage (NCBI taxonomy): Eukaryota > Metazoa > Chordata > Mammalia > Carnivora > Phocidae > Phoca > Phoca vitulina. The sequence goes on along the minus strand of NW_022589705.1, from coordinate 37,324,193 downwards.
AATAGAAAATTAGTACAGTCCTCTAATTCTTTACTAGTTTGTATGCAGTAACCTTATAAAACAAGTTGCTTCATTATATACACATTTTGTAGTTACTTTATTACACAGGACTCATCAGGAAGTTGTATTGCTTAAAACTAGAAGTTTTATGGATGCTTTCCTAAGATTGCCTTCTGGCCAAGAGGTGCTTTTTTTAAAAATTTTTTTAAAGATTTTATTTATTTGATAGAGAGAGACACAGCAAGAGAGGGAACACAAGCAGGGGGAGTGGGAGAGGGAGAAGCAGACTCCCAGCTGAGCAGGGAGCCTGATGCGGGGCTCGATCCCAGGACCCTGGGATCATGACCTGAGCCGAAGGTAGACACTTAACTACTGAGCCACCCAGGCGCCCCTGAGGGGAGCTTTTGACTACACTAGCTTTTTTAGATTTCAAGATGATAACTGTTTTTTGTTTTTTTTCTTTACATCCAGGCTATTAGCTCAAATTGTTATCAAAAGCTCTGCACTTACCTGGCAATATATAAACACTGAATTCTAGGTACTCATTAGTGAATTTGAAACCTGGCTCTGCCAATTCTTAGTTGTGTGCCACGGACAACTTACCCCCTTGTGAGCCTCAAACTCTTCGTTTTAAAAGTAGGCTTGAGTACTTACCTGGTGGGCTGTCTCTGAGGCTTGGAGATGGGGGGGGGCGGGTGTAAAGTGCTACTTTACTTCTTCGCCCTCTCTATTTATCCTTGCTCCTTTATCCCTTTCTTTTTTGAAGGTAGTTTTACCGAGAAAGACATTAAAAATAAAGGGAACAGTAAGAAAGCTTTTCAGGTTTCATCATTAGTTTCTTTTGTGAATTCACTTGCCTATGCAGGAACTTGGTAACAGAAGAAACACCAAGAAGAATTATTTCCTGCCCTCAGGGGGCTAATCTTCAAAAAGAGATAGGGTGGGCTCACATACATTTTCTTAGTTTTGTGTTTCCCCAGTATTCTCTTTTTCTGATGACAAGGGTGTGGTTCCTTTAGGAAGTGGGATTGCTCTAGTGCTTTTTATAAAACCAGAGAAGTCATCTTTCCACTGTGTGCTATCCTTGGAAGGGAGACAGAGAATGGGAGGGAGAGATGTATTATTTCAAGGTAGTGGCCCACGAGTGACAGCCCCTGCTACTCATGGTGCGCAGGAATGTTTCTGTAGCAGAGCATATAAACACAACATTCATGACTAAGTGTGTTGTAGAATGGAAAAATCAATGACTAGGAAAGAAACTGTCATCATAAACAAATACCATGGCGGGCATTGGTGGCAGAGAAGGATCATAGGCTTGATGTAAAAGGTGGTGAAGATGCTCAAGTTATTAAAAAGAACCTAAGAAAATCACCTGGAATTTTCCTAATTGTTTCCCAGAACATATAGATGAGAGACCTAGTCTGGTGTAGTTGAATTTGGCTGCTGTTATACAAAATTTTACAAACCTTAGGAAATATTTACTATTTTTTTCCCCCTAAAAACCAGTGGAATTCTAATGTTTCACTTGGGAATTGTGTTTGAAATCTGAATACAGATGTGTGTGTATGTCTTAATTTCCCATCGACATAATGTTTACTTCAGAAAGATAATCACTCTGGATGCTTCCTGGATTCTCACCAGTTTTTCCACAAGAACATTGTCTTGTATTATGAAACAGAGCAGCTGCTGGGATCTTTAACAGTTTTTGGAAAATTCTTTAACTTTTTTTTTTTTTAAAGATTTTATTTATTTAATTGAGAGAAAGAGAGAGAGAGTGAGAGAGAGCATGAGCAGGGTGAAGGGCAGAGGGAGAAGCAGACTACCCGCTGAGCAAGGAGCCCAATGCGGGGCTTGATCTAAGGACTCCAGGATCATGACCTGAGCCAAAGGCAGACACTTAATAGACGGAGCCACCCAGGCGCCCCAACTTTTTTTTTTTTTTTTAACAAGGGTTTCTATAGGGGTGAGAATTTTGTTTTAGTGTTAGAATCTCTTCTCTTTGAAGGGAACCTGGCTAACTCGTATGGGTTGAGGGGTAGGAACAAGAGAATAGAAGTACAAGTAGTATAGGTTGTATTGCTGACATACATTGCTGTCATGGTAAAAGGGGGATGAAAATCAAAATAATGAAATATTCTTACTTTGCAATAGAAAGTTAGACTCCTGTCAATAGACCTGGTTTTCAGTATCAGATGACCACAAATTTTATACTATACCTAAATCACAATAACTGAGACACAATTATAATCTGTACTGTGTAAAGCTTTCTTCTTCTTTTTTAGATTATTTATTTATTTGAGAAAGTGAGAGAGAGCATGAGCGGGGGCGGGGGGGCAGGGGGAGAGGGAGAGGCAGACTCCCTGGTGAGCAGGGAGCCCAATGAGGGACTCCATCTCAGGACGTTGTGATCAGGACCGAGCCGAAGGCAGACTCTTTTTTTTTTTTTTAAAGATTTTATTTATTTATTTGAGACAGAATGAGAGAGAGAGATAGAGCACATGAGAGGGGGGAGGGTCAGAGGGAGAAGCAGGCTCCCTGCCGAGCAGGGAGCCCGATGCGGGACTCGATCCAGGGACTCCAGGATCATGACCTGAGCCGAAGGCAGTCGCTTAACCAACTGAGCCACCCAGGCGCCCCAAAGGCAGACTCTTAACTGACTGAGCTACCCAGGTGCCCCTGTGTGGAGCTTTCTAAACTCTTAAGTAAATCAAGTAAACTGGGCACTCTATAACCAGTCTTATAGCATTTGACTCCATGTAATACAGGATTACACTATAGTTTTCAGATATTTTTATCTTTCCCTTTTTTTATATCAAGGCATAATTTATAAAAATAAAATATTTGAACTTTTAAATGTTCAACAATATCTATATAGTAAAATGTAACGTATACATTACATGTATTTTAGAAGAATATTTAATGACATTGGAAAATTTTCCTTATACATTAAATGAAAAAGAAGTGTTCTAAATATATGTGTTTCTTTTTTTTTCTTTTTTTTATTATGATGTTCAGTTAGCCACTGTATAGTACATCATTAGTTTTTGATGTAGTGTTCAGTGATTCATAGTTACATATAACACCCAGTGCTCATCACAGCATGTGCCCTCCTTAATACTCCTTAATACCCAGCACCCTGTTACCCCCTCCCCTCACCCCCTTCCCCTCTGAAACCCTCAGTTTGTTTTCCGGGGTCCATAGTCTCTCATGGTTCGTCTCCCTCTCTATTTCTCCCCCTTCGGATTTCTCTCCCTTCTCCTGTGGTCCTCCATGCTATTGCTTATGTTCCACATATGAATAAAACCATATAATTGTCTTTCTCTGCTTGACTTACTTCACTTAGCATAATCCCCTCCAGTTCCATCCATGTCCATGCAAACGGTGGGTATTCATCCTTTCTGATGGCTGAGTAATATTCCATTGTATATATGGACCACATCTTCTTTATCCATTCATCTGTTGAAGGGAATCTCGGCTCCTTCCACAGTTTGGCTATTGTGAACATTACTGCTGTGAACATTGGGGTACATGTGCCCCTTCTTTTCACTACATCTGTATCTTTGGGGTAAATAGTAGTGCAATTGCTGGGTCATAGGGTAGCTCTATTCTTAACATCTTGAGGAACCTCCATCCTGTTTTCCAGAGTGACTGTACCAGCTTGCATTCCCACCAACAGGGTAAGAGGGTTCCACTTTCTCCACATCCTCGCCAACATTTGTTGTTTCCTGTTTTGTTAATTTTAGCCATTCTAACTGGTGTCAGGTGATATCTCATTGTGGTTTTGATTTGTATTTCCCTGATGGTTAGTTATGTTGAGCATTTTTTCATGTATCTGTTGGCCATTTGTATGTCTTCTTTGGAGAAGTGTCTGTTCATGTCTTCTGCCCATTTTTTGACTGGGTTATTTGTTTTTTGGGTGTTGAGTTTGAGAAGTTCTTTATAGATCTTGGATATCAGCCCTTTACCTGTAATGCCACTTGCAAATATCTTCTCCCATTCTGTGGGCTGTCTCTTAGTTTCGTTGACTGTTTCCTTTGCTGTGCAGAAGCTTTTTATCTTGATGAAGTCCCAAAAGTTCATCTTTGCTTTTGTTTCACTTGCCTTTGGAGACGTGTTTTGAAAGAAGTTGCTATGGCCGAGGTCACAGAGGTTACTGCCTATGTTCTCCTCTAGGATTTTGATGGATTCCTGTCTCACATTGAGGTCTTTCATCCATTTGAGTTTATCTTTGTGTATGGTGTAAGGGAATCGTCCAGTTTCATTCTTCTATAATCTCAGTCTTTGGGTATTGGCTGAGACTATCTTTCCCTTTTTAAAAAAGATTTTATTTTTAAGTAATCTCTACACCCAACATGGGGCTTGAACTCAAAACCCTGAGATGAAGAGTTGCTCACTCCACTGACTGAGCCAGCCAGGCGCCCCAGATATTTTTATCTTTCCAATTTCTATGCCACTTGCTTCAAGCAGTGTATGAAGCAATGTAGGTGAGGCTCGTGGGCTCAGCTTGTGGGCTGGGGGCTACTGGGCATGGAGCCGGGCGCCTGCTGCAGTGGGTCTAAAGAAATCCATCATGAAGAAGAATGATCTTAAAGAACATAATGGATTCAGAAGCTCATGAAAAGAGGCTGCCAATCCTAACATCTGCAAAACAAGATCTATCATCTCAGATTGCCAATGTTGGTGAAATGAAGCATTATCATTATTTGGCTGCTGTGCAGCTTTCAACAATGGAGCGATCACATTTCCCGTTCAGAAGGTCCTTTGTTGGCAGCAGCTGTATGGAATTAAAACCTGGGAGGCAGTGCTTCAGTTGAGGAGGGATGACTTCCGAGACGTGTGGAATCCTTTCTCCCACTGATGCAGAAGACAACTACACTGGCACTTAGGTTTGGTCTGTGTGAGGGCTTAACTTGCCTTCTCTGAAAGCGGATCAGGACCCCTGAGTTTGCAACCTGTACTGTGGCAGCAGTACTTGCAGGGACAGCAGAAGCAATTTTCACTTCATTGAAAGGAGTTCTACCTCTTAATGATTGTGTTATGGAAGTTTTCAGAGGAGGTAACCCCATGTGACTCTTGGTTCTGTGCAGCTTATAGTGACTTTATATAGATCCTTTGATAGATGCCTATTTTTTTTTTTTAAAGATTTTATTTATTTATTTGAGAGAGAGAATGAGATACAGAGAGCATGAGAGGGGGGAGGGTCAGAGGGAGAAGCAGACTCCCTGCTGAGCAGGGAGCCCTATGTGGGACTCGATCCCGGGACTCCAGGATCATGACCTGAGCCAAAGGCAGTCGCTTAACCAACTGAGCCACCCAGGCGCCCTTATAGATGCCTATTTTTAATGCAAATGTTTCTAAAACTTTATTGCCTTCTTGCCTGCTCCAGCAATTTTTAGATTTTGGGCCAGTGGTGGTTAGAATCCAGTGCTCTCACTACTGTGGGCAAGCAGTGCAGTAATCTTAAAGGCAGCTGGATGTTGTGAAGAGTAATGGCTGAAGTCAAGCAGTTCTAGGCTACATGCTAGCCTTGCTCCTTCCTATCTGTATTAGTCAAGGGTCTCCAGAGAAACAGAGTCAATAGGATCTATCTATCTGTCTGTCTGTCTCTCTGTCCATCCATCCATCCATCTATCCACCCATCCATCCATCTATCCATCCGTCCATCCTTTTTGATTTATTATGAGGCATTGGCTCACAATCTGCCATCTGCAAGCCAGAGACCCAAGAAAGCCAGGGTATAATTCTAAAAGCCTGAGAACCCCAGTCAATGGTGTGCATTCCACTCCCAAATCAGGAGAAGACAGAAGTCCCAACTCAAGCTGGCAGCTGGGAAGGGGGCAAATCCTTCCTCCCTCTGTTTTTTTTTTTTTTTTCTTCTATTCAGACCCTCAAAAGATTGATTGATGCCCACCCACATCAGGGAGGGGAATTTACTTCCCAGAGTCCACCCATTAAAATACTGTTCTCATTGGGAAACACCCCTTATAGCTGTACCCAGAAATAGTGTTTAATCTGGGCACCCCAATGGCCCAGTCAAGATGACACAAAATTAACCTTCACAGAAGCCGAGTGACTGTTAAGAAACTTACTACTGCTTTGTACCTCAGTTTTTTTCACTGAAAATGCAGAGATAACAGCTACTTTGTTATACTATACTAAGGATCAGAGACAGTTTATTCAAAGTGCCTAACACAAGGTAGGAAATTTATTTCTTTTCAATAGGTTTTTGTGAAGGGGGATCAATCAATGAAAATAATTTTGTTAAAAAACAGCACATACTTATTATAGAAAATTTGGGACAAACACAAAGAAGAAAATAAAAATCTCATAATCCTAACACTGTTAATCTTTTAGTGGATAATATTTTCCCATTTATATCTTCAGTATACATTAGTGTAAATCTTTCAATAATTAAGTTTTCTTCTAGTGTGTCAACTTTAAGGATTGCACGGCATTTTGTTGTTTGGGTACTCTATAATTTAATTAATCATTTATTGTGTGTATATGTTTTGCTACTACAGACATCCTTGTATATGCGTTTTTGTGCATATGCATAGTTACTTACTTGGGATAAACTCCTAGAAATAGAATTGCTGGGTCAAAAATTGTGCACCTTTTAAAGGTATTTGATATAACTTGCTTAATTGTCTTGCCAATGCTGCATCAGTAGACACTCTCACCAGGAATGTATGGCAGTAGCCATTTTTCCTTACCCTTTCCCAAAAGTGGCATGTTATCTGACTTTGCTTTTAAAAGCTGTTAGTGAGATTAAAATTTGTTTATTGATCTTTTGTGTGTTGCTTTTTTTTTCTTTTTTGAATTGCTTTTGTGTGTCCTTAAAATTAAAAAAAAACTTCATTTTTTAAGATTCATTTTAAGTTATCAGCAAAATTGAGTGAAAGTTGCTGAGATTTCCCATATCTCCTGCCCTTACACACACATAGCCTCCCTGATTATCAGCATCACTCAACAGAGTGGTACATTTTTTGTAATTGGTGAACCTACATTGACATATCGTCATCACCCAATGTCCATAGTTTGACTTAGGGTTCACTCTTGGTGTTGTATATTCTATAGGTTTGGACACATGTATAATGGCATGTATTATGTTATAATCATTATAATATCATACAGAGTATTTTCACTGCCCTAAAAATCCCCTGTGCTCCACCTATCTATCCTTTCCTTCCTTCTGACCTCTGGCAACCACTGATCTTTTTGCTGTCTCCATAGAGTTGACTTTTTCAGAATGTCACATAATTAGAATCAAACAGTATGGAGCCTTTTCGGTTTGACTTCTTTCACTTAGTAATATGTATTTAAGGTTCCTCCATTTCTTTTCATGGCCTCATAGATCATTTCTTTTTAGCAATGAATAATATTCATTGTCTGGACATACCACAATTTATTTATCCATTCACCTACTGAAGGGCATCGTGGTTGCTTCCAAGTTTTGGCAATTATAAATAAAGCTGCTATAAACATCCGTGTGCAGGTTTCTGTGTGGAAATAAGTTTTCAGCTTCTTATGGTAAATACCAAGGAGCGTGATTGCCAGATTGTATGCTAAGAATATGTTTAGTTTTGTAAGAAACTGCCAAACTGTCTTTTATAGTGGCTGTACCATTTTGCATTCCCACCAGCTGTGTATGAGAGTTCTTATTGTTCCACATCCTTACCAGCATTTGGTGTTGTCAGCATTCTAGATTTTGGCCATACTAATAGGTGTATAATCATATTTCATTGTGGTTTGAATTTGCATTTTCCTGATGACATATGATATGGAGCACCTTTCATATGCTTATTTGCCATCTGTATATCTTCTTTGGTGAGGTGTCTGTTAAGGTCTTTGACCCACTTCTTAATCAACTTATTGTTGAGTGTTAAGAGATCTTTGAGTTTTGGATGGATGACAGTCCTTTATCAAATGTTTTTGCAAATATTTTCTCCCAGTTTGTGGATTGACTTCTAATTTTCTTGACATTGCCTTTTGTAGAGCAGAAGTTTTTAATTTCAATGAAGTCCAGCTTATCATTTTTTCATTCATGGATCATGCTTTTAGAGTTGTATCTAAAAAGTCAACACCATATCCAAGGTGAGCTCCTTGAGGGCAAGGGCTGTGTTCTCTGTACTCTACAACTCTGAAACCCCAGTATAAGCACAATGTCACACATTTGGAACACAACCGCTGTTCCAAAACTGTTCGTTAAATCAACAGAAACAAGGTTCTCATGTGGTAGGTCCAAGAGTACTGTTTATAAAGTGTTTTAAGAGCAGTGTGGATTAAACAAATATTTGTGAGCTTATCTGGGAATCAAACCTTCAGGTGCAACATGCTTCTGGAGGAAAGAACGCTGGGATGTTCATGTTTATTTTCAGCACTAAAATGTTAGTTTTGCTCCCAAATTCTGAAGGATCCATTGTATTCTTCTGAGATTGGCACAATTCCTCCTGGACTCAGTGGAAATCATATGCCCATGGGAGAGAATCTGGCTGCATTTGAATAGAAGATGTTGGAACAACACTAATAAATCTCAGTGTGGAAACAGTTTGCATGTGCAATAGCTTATTCCCATAATTCAGAGTTTCCTGAGTGACTGAGAGTCTGCAAAGGTAGAGCACATCCCGCGATCATTTCCACACAGTGCCGAGCTATTGCCAAACTCTGACCCTTTAAATGTCTCATACAATACCCGGAGAGTTTGTGAAACAATGCTATTCAATTTGCTGTATCATTTCACAATATTAATTGTGATTCCTAATATAGGGGGGATACTGAGAATGTGCAGTTGGCCCACAGTCTAATGAAGAACACCCTTAATTTTCATTCCTCCTGAGTGTGAATTTTTCAGCACTGATGCAGCACTAGTGGGTTCAATTTAATCAAAGTTTTCCAGAATCTTTCTTGCTGAGGAATGAATCACTGCATTTTCTGGTAAATTATGGGAGGAACATACATGCATTTTCAAGTTTGCTGTGTGCAATGTGATATGTTGTAAGACAATCATGTGAGATTTTTCAGAAGTAGTTTGGTTTCTTTTCTAGCTCCTAAAATCTGTCTTCAACATATATTTTGAATCTCATTTCTTGTTCTCACTTTTGTACTTTGCACTTCAGTGACAGTATTTGGCATGCCCCTGAAAGCATCATACACAGTGGCTGCATCAAAATTATATAGGAGAGGCTTAGGGTAGGCAATCTGGTTGGAATAAGGGACTAGATCTTTACCTTGGAGTTTCATTTACATAGCAGGCTCACTGTTTATATGTGGAAGAATATGATCTTTGGTCCGAGCTGCCATAATCTCTTGTTGAGATGTTGCAATAACCTTCTAACTGATCCCCCTACTTACATTTTTGCTTTTATAGTCTATCTCCAATATATCTTTTGAGCCTGGTCTCTTATTCTCACAGAGTTGACTAAGTGGTCTTGTTAACGTAGAAGTCAGATCATGTCATTCCTTTGCAGAAAATCCTCTAATAGCTTCCCATTTTCACTCCCAATAAAAGCCAAACTCCTTACAATGGCCAGAAAGGTCCTATGCTATCAGGACTGCTGTTCCCTCTCAGTACTTTACTTCTCTTGCTTACCTTGGCCTCCTGGCTGTTCTTTGAGCAGGCCTAAATGTTCATAGCTTTTTCATGGGCTTTCTTATTGTCTGGACTGCATGTCTTCTGGACACCCACATGATACCTTTCCCCCTCTGTCATCTGCTTCAACACCTTACTCATCTCACTTGCCCTCTCTACTCCATTTGACATTGCTTATTTTCCCCCCACTTCTCGAAACTATTCTCTTGGCTCCTGGACACTACATCCTCCTGGAATTATTCATACCTGTTTGACCATTCATTTTTGGTCTCTTTCATGGGCGGCTCCTCGTTTGTCTCCCCTTTCACTGCCAGGTGTTCACTTCCAATCCCTGGTAACTCTTGTCACCTGTTATTTTCCTGAGCAATATTATCCTCTCTGAGGTTTTTATTTTTAAAATTTTCTTATTTTAATTCCAGGTAGTTAACATACAGTGTTTAATTAGTTTCAGGTGTACAATATAGTGATTCAACAATTCTATACATGACTCAGTGCTCATCCTGATAAGTGTACTCTTAATCCCCTTCAGCTCTTTCACCCATTCCCCCAGCCAGCTCCCCTCTGATAACTGTCAGTTTGTTCTCCATAGTTAAGAATCTGTTTCTCTCTAAGGTTTTTATTTACCATTTTTATGCTCATAAACTCCCTAATCCCTTTCTTAAGCCCAGCTCTCTCTCTTGAGATTCAGATACATAGGTCTTGCTATCTGCTGAACATCACCATCTAGATGTCTCATGGGCACCTCAAAATCAGCATGTTTAAAAGGAAGTCATCTTCTTCATTCAGTGGGCTCTTCTGTGCATGTTTCCCATCTCAGTAGGTAGTATCATCTAGGTAGCCAGTATTCTTGACTCCTCTCTCCCCTTCCTTCCTCACAGCCAAACATCAAATTCTGCTGACTGTATCTCTCCAATAGTTCTTAGATTTGTTCCTTCTTTTTCAAACTTCTTACCTATAATGGGTTCAACGGTGGTCCCAAAAATATATGTTCAAATCCAAATCTCTGGAACCTTTGAATGTTACCTTATATGGAAAAAGAGTATTTGCATATGTAATTAAATAAAGGATCTTGTGATGATATCATCCTGATTATCTGGGTGGACTCCAGATCCAATGGCAAGTGTTCTAATAAGAGAAAGGCAGGAGGAGAACTGTGACAGAAGAGGAGAAGACACGGACACGTGGAGATGAAGGCAATATGAAAGTGAAGGCAGAGGCACCAGGGAGGCTCAGTTGGGAAAGTGTCTGCCTTCAGCTCAGGTCATGATCCTGGGGTCCAGGATCGAAGCCCAACATCGCTCTCTGTGTTCAGCAGGGACCCTACTTCTCCCTCTGCCTGCAGCTCCCCCTGCTTGTGCTCTTCCTCTCCGTCCAATAAAAAAAATAAAATCTTAAAAAAAAAAAAGAAAGTGAAGGCAGCAGATTGGAGGCATGTGGTCATAAGTCAAAGAGGTCAAGAAATAATGATGACCACAAAAAGCAGGAAAAGGCAAGGAAAGATTTTGGATTTACAGTTTCCAGAAATGGGAGGCTATGAAAGAATAAATTTCTGTTGTTTTTAGCCACCCAGTTTGTGGTAAATTATTGTGGCTGCCATAGGAAATTAATACGCTACCTTAGCCAGTTCAGATCTTTGCAGTCTGTCTTGGATTAGTGTGATAGCTTCCTCATGGTCTCTCTGCCTCTGGTCTTAGCCCTCCTCAGTTGTATTTTCACTGTGTAGCCAGAGTACTTATACTCAAGGCTCGATTTGGCCTTGTCCTTTTCATGTTTCAGTCTGTCTCATTCCCCTGCACCTGTCACAGACTCCTCTGTAGTTTTAACACTTGTTCAGTCTGCACCGCTGTGCCCCATTGTCTTTTTATTCCATTGGTCCTGTAGACCCTCACACTTGGATCAATCCTGCCAGCAAGTGTGTCTACTTCTACATTAGACTATTGGAAAAATTCATATAATTGTGTGGATTTTTGCTGCTATATTTTTGTGGTCTCCGATCTCAGACAGGTCTTCAAAACTTTTTGATAATCTGGTCAGCTCCCTCTCCTGATGGTTCCCAGTGACTCTTCTAAAACTTCATCATTGCCCTCAAATCTCTTTTGCTTTGTTTTGTTTTGCTCATGTCTCCCCCGCACCCCCAAACTAATGGATAAGCTTACCTTGCCCTTCATGGGAGAAACTTCATGGTTCTCATGATAATATCCCTCAGCTTCCTGTCCCATCCCCATCAAGTTTCATAGCATTATCTCAGCTTTCTTCCAGTTTCTGAGAAAGATGTATCCCCTCATTCTTGTGCTGGTGATTTTTTCTATTCTTAAAACAACAACAACACAACAAACCATATCCAGGACTCAATTTATTATTTCCTCTTTGATTATATTTTTAGCTCTTTCTATGGGCTCCTTCTCTAGTGCTGGTAAACATGCAGACATATTTCATGTTTTAAACAAACCAAGTCCTCAACACTTTAAAAATTATGTGAGCTGACTTGATAAAGTAAGAAAAATTTTATAGGGATAAAATAAGTTGTCTTAAAAAAAAAAGTAGACCCTCAGCCAAGGCTTTGAAGAGAGCTCTGAACTTTTCTTTTGTTTTTGTTCCATTTTATCCAAAGAGGAAAAGAGACAAATTAAAGGACTATATTAAATGTCGGCCCATGTTACCAGCTATTTGCTAATAATAACTTTTCTTCTCTTGTGGCTGAAAGGAAGGATAAATTACTTTGCTTCCATCAACAATTCCCACCCTTGCAGTCCTGATTTACTCAGCACTGGCCCGTACTAGCACCATCTGCTACTGTCTATTAAGGAGTTTGTCACCTGCCTCATGGGGTAGTGGGAGTGGGGAAGAGCCCTGAAAGGAAGAGATGCCTCAGCAGAAACTTAAAAAGAAGAAGTAGGAATTTTCTGCACAGTGACAGGGAGGCAGGAGGGTCAGAGTGAGACAGTCAGAGAAGGAGCTGTGGATGATGGAAGCGGAGGTTGGGGTAAGGCCATAGGTGGACAAAGTCATGAACCAAAGAAAGAGGGTAGCCTCTGGAAGCTGGGAAGCAAGTAACAGATTATCCTCTAAAGCTTCCTGAAGGAAAATAGTCCTGCTGATACTCTAATTTTAGCCCTGAGTGACCCTTTTTTAGTCTTCTCCAGAACTGTAAGATAGTACATTTATGATGTTTTAAGCCACTAAGTTTGTGGTAATTTGTTAAAGCAGTAATAGGAAACCAAAGTGCTGGGCTTTTAGTTAGAACACAGTATGAATTTCCTTTTTTAAACCTAGAGTTTAGTGACAAGTTGTTTTAGATCTTATCCAGGGAGCTCTGTCATTTTAAGATGCTATGACAGGCTCACCAAAGCAGCTGAGGGCTTACTCACCCCAAAGCCACCAAGACTGACTCATTGTCTTATGGACTTTCTCTTGGACTCCTCTCTTCCCACCTTCTTTACTTGCCTTCATGTTCTCTGGCCACCATGTTGCCCAATCACTTGTCCTGACCTGCACCCAGGCTTATGAGTTACTTTCTTGCTATGACTTAGTTAATAAGCCTTAGAATTCTCAGCTTCTCCACTTGGTTTAAATGTAAGCACATATTAGTCCTTTCTGGCTTAACGCTCCTTGTCAATCTGAGAAGATAACTGGCTTTATGCATAAAGGTCCTCAACTCCTCGTACCCTATTGGGATCAACCAATCCAATCACTAGTTTAGGCAGTATTCCGATGCACACATTCCTGTTTCAATTTACAGTTGTGCCTGAGCATTTGACTGTGTTTGCTCATCTGTTCATTCATTTGTTAAACAGTAATTTGTTGAACAACTACTCCATGCCAAAAATTGGGATAGAAACTAGGGATATATAGATGAGATATGGTCTGCATCATTAAGGAGTTCATAGTCTAATGTGGAAGACAAACATAGAGATAATTATTAAAATGTGGTAAGGGCAGAGATGGAAATATGCATAGGCTGTCACTGATCTCAGAGAAGAGAAGCTTTTCTGGGGTAGTGGGAGTGGGGAAGAGTCCTGCAAGGAGGAGATGCCCCGGCAGAAACTTAAAAAGAAGTAGGAATTTTCCACATAGTGACAGGGAGGTGTGTGTGGAGGAGGGTGTGAATGAAGAACACATAGTGATAGGGTTCAGAATAAGAAGGGACAAATTAAGCAAAAGCATAGGGAAATAAGGGAGTGTGCAAAGAATAACAAGCAGTTGAATCTAATTGGAGTATTGAGTGTGAAGCAGAGAGTTGGAGTGGAGAAGGTTGGAGAATTGGCAGGGGCCAGACCTTGGAGGACCTTGCATGCTCTGGACAGAGCTTCAACCCTAGTATCTGGCTGTCTGTCTTTAGAGTGCATAAGAATTGTCCCTTCAAGTCATCAACACTGTTCAAAAACCTGGGGATCAGCAGTGAGCGAGAAGACAAAGCTGCCTGATGCAGGTGGATTCATTGAAGGGCTCAACTTTTTTGCTTCCACGAAATGGATCTCAGATACTGAACTTTTCTAAATCCTGATCCAGGAGACTCAAACCACGAATAGCCCCACTGCGATGTTGTGATGCTCAAGAAAAACACTATTGCAATAACTTAGTGCTTTTCTACCCACATTTAGATGGCTTTTGCATGATTCAGAGGGAAACTTTGGATGGGATATGGTTAGAAGCTGTTTGGGAAGTTCCCTTTGAAAGGTTGAGTAATATGAGAACAGCCATTCATAGATGAATAAAGAATGGGCATTGGAAGCTTCCTTTCCTTAATTCCTTCACTGGCTCCCAGCACCTTCCTGCCCCTGACACCTGCTGCTTTCCAAAAAAATGGGGCTCAACCATTTAATCCTTACGTGGAAATTTGGGCTGAAGATACTTCTAATTCCTGAATAGCGCTAGATTCTCCGCAGAACTTCCCAGATGCTAAATGATAGGCAAATTATTTAGGTCTTTTAATTCCAGGAGGCAGGGTAGTATAGCTGAAATAGCATAAAATGTGAAATCAGCCTTATCTGTGAATATTTACCTACTTTATACCAGGCACTGTGTTAGGTGCTCAGAAAACAAAGAATAAGACCCTGTGCCTGATTTCTGGAAGCTGACCTTCAAATGGAGGAGGCTGATAATTTTAATAACAATGTGGTAATGAAATGATAGAGCTCAGAGGATACTGTGGAGCAAGAGATGAGACATTTAGCCAAGCCTAGAGTGAGGGCTCACAAAGAGATAAGTTCTTAGCTGGGACCTGAAGTTTGGGAAGAAATTAACCGGGAAAAGAAAGTGAGGTTAGGGAACATTTTATTTCCCTCTTTTCTAATCTATGTTTCATTTCTTTTGTATCTTACCACAGAGTCCCTTTATGGTCTGTACACATCAGGTTTGTGGTCTGATAGAGTCACTGTTTACATATCTTCATTAAGTTCTTATTTGATTGGAATGAAAAGATCACTTATTTCTGGATCAGATGATCAAAATCAGCAGTTTACTAAGGGTTTCCTAATGGATCACATTCAAAGCAGAATACATTTATTTACAAGGACCTTGTCCTTTGAGGTGATACCCAAGCAGCCCATTAGCTTTGTTTGATGTCTCATCGGTATACAGGCGGTTGTTTGGGGATGCAATATGGGCAGTGTGGAGAACCACAGATGTGGCCTATTTATGGACCAGTGTGACTGTTAGAGAATGAGTGGGCAGCTGACCTCGCTCAGTTCCTAGAGAATCACAAGCTCTCTCTTCCCCCTTCTTCCCCACGCCACACCCCTGCCCCCAGAGTGGTCTCTCTTTTTCTTTTGATGGTTATTAGCATACTTAACAACCCTTTTGAGAATCTGATGAAATCCAAGACTCTTTATTTAAGAAAATGCATGAGATCAGACAAAAGTGATTAATGAGTGCAGAGATTTTCCCCACCACCTCCCTGCCTCACAAATAGAATCCTCAGTCTAAGTGAGGTGATTTTTTTCTCCTCCTTCAAAGATTTCTTCTTGCAGAATAGAAACTAAGTTGTTCTATATGATAAAGTTCCTAGAGAGAAAGGGAAGAAGGGATGGGTAGAGAAGGAAATGCTTTAGGCAGTGGAGGGTTGGTGCTGGAGGAGTAGTTTTCCCTGCATTTTTGAGGAGAGAGATTCTGGAATAACTGCAGAAAAAGAGTAAAATGGGCAGGAGAGCAAAAGGTATTTTTGTAAGTGCTTTTACACATTGTGAATTTGAGTGCCTTTGAGTAATAAGAGTAAAATATGGAGTTTCTTAATTATTTTTATTTACTTTTGCCATTGCACTGTGCTTCTTGGATGTGACAGGGCTTTGAGAGTAAATCACATTATGGGTACATATGTATCCTCACATGATTCCGTAAATACAACACTGAGGAAATTGTGGATCACCCAGCACCCAAGCCTAGCTGTAGGTATCCAGGTTAAGAATGTCTGCCTTGGTGTTTGGATTAATGAAATAATCTGCTAATTCATCTCACTGTCACCACTTTCCCACATTTTCTCTATACTATAGTCAGATTGCTCTTAAAATATAAATTGGATTATGTAATTTTCTTGCTTAAATCCTTTTAATGGCTTGCCTATTTGCATAAATTTCATGGGCTGAATTGTGTTCCCACAAATTCACATGTTTAAGTCCTAACCCCCAGGACCTTAGAATGTGACTGTATTTGGAGATAGGGTCTTCAAGAAGTAATTAATTAAAATGATGTTGTTATGGGCCTAATCTAATATGACTGGTGCCCTTCTGGAGGGGAGATTAGGTCCAGAAGAAAGACACATAAAGACACAAGAAGAAGATGGTCATCTACAAGCCAAGGAGAGGGCCTCTGAAGAGCCTTGCTGACAACCTTGCAGACATCTTGATCTTGGACTTTAAACCTCCAGAATTGTTTCTTTTTTTTTTTAATTTTTAAATTAACATAAAATGTACTATTTGTTTCAGGGGTACAGGTCTGTGATTCATCAGTCTTACACAATTCACAGCGCTCATCGTAGTACCTACTCTCCCCAGTGTCCATCACCTAGCCACCCCATCCCTCCCACTCCCCTCCACTCCAGCAGCCACAATAAATTTCTGTTGTTTAAGCCACCCAGTCCTAGCAAACTAATGTAGTGAGTAAAATCCAAACATTTTACAGTGTCTTACAAAGTTCTGTGTAAGATTTGATCCTGCCTAAATTCTTCTTGCTCTTTAAACTCTAACCATCATGGTCTTCTGATGACAGGACTTTAAAAAAATTATTTAATCGTCATGCTCATTGTTCCTTGTGTCTAAAGTCATAGTCCCCTCATTACCTTCCCACCCTCACCCCTCTGTGTGGCTAGCTCATTTGTATCCTTTGTCTCTCAGTTTAATTGTTACCTCTGACCATCTCTATCCTCCTGCCCCATTTATGTATGTATTATGTTCATATGTATTTTTACCTTAGTTTTTTGTTTGTTTTCTCCATAATAGTTAGCCTAGCTTGAATTATTTTATTTTGTTTATCTCACTAGAATGTTACCCCATGAAGGCAGGAACTCATTTGGTCTTGTTCATCCTTTTTTTACCCCAGACCAAATGCTACCAATTGCTTCCATTTCTAAGTCCAATCAATACTCATACCGTTCACCTTACTTAACCACTCAGCAGCATCTAACAGGGTAAGCTCTCTCCTTCTGGCCAAACCCTCTTCCTTGACTTCTGCTGCATCCATGCTTGATTCCAACTCTGTGGCCATTCCTGACCTCCTTTTCTCCTTTCTCCTCATCTTCTTCTGGCTTGTAGCCTTTCTTTAAGACTTGATCTTAGCTAGATTCCACCTTACTGTCAACTCTCTCTAGTTTTTCCAAAATGCAAATGAATCACTGCCCATGTTAATATCTATAGCCTAGATTTTGTTGAAGTTAAGATGCTGGAGAAACTTCAACTTCAACATACCCAAGTCAGACTTTATAATCCTCTTTCCAAAGCCTGTTTCTCTTGCAGATTTTGTTGTGTTGGAGACTGGCACCACCGTCCAACCAGCTGTGGAAATTACCTCACTCCTGTTTCCAGTCTGTGATTAAAATCCTTTTGGTGTTGCTGCCTAAATATCACTAAAGTGTTCCCATATATCTCTTTATCCCTGCTGCTCTTGCCAGGTCCAAGCTACTGACCTCTTTCCTGCACTGTTACTGCAATAGTTCCCTACCAGTCTCCTGGTATTAACTCTTGTTTGTGTCCTGTCTATTCTCCAATGCTACATCCAGAATTATATTTCAAAAACACAATTCTAACCATTATCCTGTGTAAAACCTTTCAAAGGCTCCCCATTGCTCTTAGGATAACAACTAAAATTATCAACATGTCCTTCAGGCCCTCCATGTCTGTTTCATCCTGAGCCTCTTCCATCATTCATCTCCCTTTTGGTCACAACTGTTTTCATTGGTTCCTGAAATGGCTCATGCTCCCTCTTTTCTTAGGACCCTTCTCCTCATTCTTCCCATTCCCCTGCTCACCCCACCTCATACCACTTCACTTAGATCACTTCAACTTGTTCTTCAGATCTTTGCTCATCAGGTCCACTTCCTAAATTTACTTTCAATGCACAGAATGAAGGTTGTAGTGATATTTGAGTGACTAGAGAAAGTACCTATACTGGTTAGGCTAAGGATAGAATATTATGCAGCAACAAATAACCTCAAATCTAAGTGGCTTAAGAGAACAAAAGTGTATTTCTCCTTCATGCTACATTTTCAGCACAGACTACCAGAGGAAGCTTTGCTTTCTATAGTCACTTAAGAACCCAGGCTGATGGAAGCTCTGTCAACATATGTTCCATGATCCCTCTGTCAGAGAGAGGGGAATGTGGGGGTGTGTGTCATGACTCTTAAAATTTTAGCCTAAGGATGTTACCTGTCCCTTCTATTCATATTTCATTGGCCAAAGCAAGTCATACAGGTATACCTAATTTCAAAGGAGATAGAGACTATAATCCCACCATATACTTGGAAAGAGAAAAGCTGGGAATATTCTGTGAACAACACTGTAACTTCCAAAGCAACCCTCCAGGTACTCAGAAAGAAGCTTCTATGAGTCAAGGTGTTGTTTTTCTTTTCTTTTTTCTCCCCATTGAAATCTGGGCAGCCTATTTAGACTCTAAGTTCTGTAAGGGCAGGGACTATGTTTTGGCCCTTTTTGTATTCCTAGTGCAGAGTGTCTGACATGTAGTATTACTGGCTGAGTGAACAAATGAATAAGTAAGAGCATTTAGTGATGGCTGGTTTTATTTTATTTTTTTTAGAAATAAGTAGACTGAGGTAGTTTTTCCAAGAACATACCCAAAGTCTCAATAATTAGTGTATTCTCTTCATTTGGAATGAAGAAGCCAGTGATCAAGTGTCTGGTCATCTTCTACTCTTTTCATTGTATGCTTTGAATCAGACATTTTGAAAGGAGAGGATATTCTCCAGAATTCCTGCTGCCTTTATTTTCTGTTTTATTTATGAATTCTTTACTTTATACATGCCAAGGATATTTTAAGCTATTCACTATTATTTACTATTTGATTAAAAACATTTTCAAACATAGCTTTGCCCTTTTTCTGATTGATAAGATTTGAACTGATTCCTTTTCCACAAGGATGGCTTCCATTTGAATGGGAAATGTAATCCAGATTTGAAAACAAACAAGTTAAAATGAACATTTTTTTTTCTGGTTCCAGAAATCAGGGTTAAAAGAAGGAAATATGAGAAACACAAATGTTTCTGAAATTTTATTGAACCGTATTTATTGTTGTTATTAAATGGGCTTCCCTTAGATATTTTCAAGTTGAAACCATCAAAAACAGGGTGAATGGCCAGAGATTAGGAGATGGTGGAGGTCTAAACCCTTTGCCAACAAGTTCTTTCCTGGCATAGAGCCTAAATGGGGCCAGCATGCTGGAGCCTCATAACCTTCACTTCCTTCATAGAACACTTTTGTATTCTTTGGTAAATGTGTTCAAGAAAGGGACTCTAGCCCTTGTGTCACATGTTAACCAACTGGTAGTTACTGACCACCCCATCCCCAAATTTGGTCTCATTTTATTACTTAATTCCAGTGGTGTATTGGTAGCTTTGCTGCTCTAGGTGGTTACTGCACTTAAGTAAATCTTAAAGCTCAGTAGAAAACAGTCTGATTAAGACAAAGAGGATAAGTATCTTGTTCTTCTATTTGTCTTGCCCCAAAAGATCACAATTAAGAAATTATAAAATAGGTTCTTTGGAAATAGGCTGATCTAAATGGAACTATTGATGGGCAATTCAGTGCAATAAGAAAATCCAGTGGAGTTGTCATTCTAGATGTCCTGTTTGTCTTCAGGATGAAAAGTTTGGTTGTTAGTTTTCAACTTGAGAGTATATTTAGAATTTTGCTCCTGATGGCACAAGCTGACTAACATTACTATCATATGGGCTATTAGTGTTACATGGTACATACATCCTGTTGGTAGGGGATAGAATTCTTTTAGTTTCTGGCATTTATCTGGTGTTAGGGGTATTTGGTTAGACCAATAATAAGCTCGTATCTCCTTGTATGATCGTAAGCTGCCTCCTTGTTTGCCTTTCCCATCTGATTCGGAGATCTTTGAGGGCAAGAATGATATCTTCTGTGTTTTTCAATTTATTTTATTTATTTATTTTTTAGTTGTTGAAAGAATACATTTTATTTTTTAAAATTTATTTTATTTAGGGCGCCTGGGTGGCTCAGTTGGTTAAGCGACTGCCTTCGGCTCAGGTCATGATCCTGGAGTCCCTGGATCGAGTCCCGCATCGGGCTTCCTGCTCGGCAGGGAGTCTGCTTCGTCCTCTGACCCTATCCCCTCTCAGGTGTTCTCTCTCTCTCATTCTCTCTCTCTCAAATAAATAAATAAAATCTTAAAAAAAAAAATAAATAAAATTTATTTTATTTAAATTCAATTAATTAACATATAGTATGTTATTAGTTTCAGAGGTAGAGTTCAGTGATTCATCATTTGCCTTATAACACCTAGTGCTCATTACATCACATGCCTTCCTTAATGTCCATCACCCAGTTACCCCATTCCCTCCACCCACCTCCCCTCCAGCAACCCTCAGTTTGTTTCCTATAATTAAGGGAAATTAACTATAATCAATTCCTTATGGTTTGTCTCCCTCTCTGATTTCATCTTGTTTTATTTTTCCCTCACTTCCCTTATGATCCTCTGTTTCGTTTCTTTTTTTTTTTTTAAAGATTTTATTTATTTGAGAGAGAGGGAGAGAGAGTGAAAGAGAGAGAGCATGAGAGGGGGGAGGGTCCGAGGGAGAAGCAGACTCCTTGCTGAGCAGGGAGCCCGATGAGGGACTTGATCCTGGGACTCCGAGACCATGACCTGAGCCGAAGGCAGTCGCTTAACCAACTGAGCCACCCAGGCGCACTCTCTGTTTTGTTTCTTAAATTCCACATATGAGTGAAATCATATAATTGTTTTTCTCTGATTGACTTATTTTGCTTAGCATAATACCCCCTAGTTCCATCCACGTCATTGCAAATGGTAAGATTTCATTTTTTTGATGGCTGAGTAGTATTCCATTGTATGTATATATACCACATCTTCTTTATCCTTTCATCTGTTGATGGCACCTGTACCCCAGTGTTTATAGCAGCAACGTCCACAATAGCCAAACTATGAAAAGAGCCCAGATGTCCATCGACAGTTCAATTGATTTTATTTTATTTATTTATTTTTAAAGATTTTATTTATTTATTCATGAGAGGGAGAGAAAGAGAGAGAGAGAGAGAGAGAGAGAAGCAGGCTCCCAAGGAGCAGGGAGCCTGATGCGGGACTCGATCCCAGGACCCTGGGATCATGACCTGAGCTGAAGGCAAATGCTTAACCATCTGAGCCACCCAGGTGCCCAGTTCAATTGATTTTAAATTGTAACTTGAAATGCTTCATGCAGCTGGGACTGTTCCTGGGTAACAATGATGCAGTGGGTTTAGGGACTGACCTAGTCAGAAGTTCTGGGTTTAGCTGCGAGAGGCCTTTTCCCTGGCCTGTGTGCCTCACCCCTCCTCACACGCTGCATTACTGGGCCTTGGGCCATTAACACCTTGGCCCTTGGGCTTCTATCAGATGTGTTGGGGGGTATCTTGGCCTGTGGTGTCATTTTCATGATCTTTATAACCTCCTCCCTTCCTGACTATTCCTAACCTCCTGTGGGTACTGAATATATGCTTGATGAATGACCAACTGAGGGTGTGTGTGGATGCCTGAAATACCTCTTGTGCTGCCGTTTCAAATTTCCTGTCACTATAGTCTCTCCTTTGGGATTTAGGCAATATCTAAGAAGACCTAAATGAAAGTCCCTTACCTGAGAGAGACATCACTGTCGTTCATATCAGCAGAGGTCAAAATGATACAACCTGGAACAGAAACAATTTGATGGGAGAATGGAGGATGGGGCATTAGAAAGGCTCAAACAAGGGCCCTTCCTCAGGATGTCGGACTGGAATGGGCTGCCGGTGGGGCCTCTGCGTTAGCAGGGACCAGTGTGAGGATCCTGAACACTGGAGAAGTACAGATATTATTGAAAGAGGGAACATTGAAAATGAGGGGAGAGGGTTGCCGAAGACTCATCACTGCTTTAAGGTTTGCAGAAGGAGCCCTGATTTATTCTGCCCACAGCAAAGATCATGAGCACAGTGAAAATGAACTCATTGAATGCAGGATCACTTCATGGCCTGTGAGAGTCCTGATTGTCTAACTTACTCCTCATCGTAGGAATGCTTATAAAGCAGGGTCAATGTCATTTTGGAAATAATGAATCAAACAAAAAAAATAAAACAGAAAATACCCCCACTAGCTAATTGTTAGCTTACTGGGCACTCATAAACTAAAAGCTTGTTTGCTTTACTGAATGTGGCGCAGAATTAAAAAATAATAACGAGTTCTCACATAGCACTTTCTAGTTCATTAAGCACCTTCATGTACTAAATCTTTTCAGTATTCCAATAAAGCAGGGGAGTCTGTTGTTATCCCCCATTTACAGATAGGGACACTGAGGCTTGGGGCAGTTGCTTAACTTGCACATTTACATGGCTGTTAAGTGGCAGATGTTAAGACCAGAGCCCAGGCCCTGCTGGCCTGAGATCTGCATATTCTTCTGTGTCAACCTGCCTAAAACCACATTTCCCAAGTGAGCAGCTCAGGCTTAATTGTCCAGGGCCTTTTCTTGCCTGGCTGTCCTAATCTAAACATTTCTAGGATTACTTCTTGAATTCAATTTTGACCTTGGCAAAGTTTGTTGTTTTAAGTAAAGGTTGTGAAGGTTTAAGCTGATAGTAAGTAAATTATGGCTTTTATTTCTCAAATCTGGTGTTTATTAAGGTTTACCTGATTGTAGCTGAGGTTATGATATTTACAGTGTTTTCGTGTGGGGACAGAAGCAGATGATAGTGCTGAGAGGTATTTATCCAGCTTGCAGAAATTCAAGTCCCTGTTGTTGTCTTGACAGTCTTGTGCTTCTTCAGTCCCTGTATTCTCAGAAAGAGAAGTTACTTAGGGAAGTACATGGCACCCTTTGGCTGAAACTTGGCCATTTCCAGCGGGAGCTCTAGGGTCCTCCACCGGTCATGTGGGTGGCCCTCACCACTGCCTCAATGTAGGGTCAGTTTTGCTTACTTCAAGTAATTATCATTATTAATCACTAATAATGGGTGCCACTTATTGAATGACCTCTCTGTGCCGGGCTCCATGCTACAACCTTATATACATGAACTCCAATACTGAAAACCATTATATAAAGTAGACATCGTGATCTCCATTTTACTGGTAATGAAATTGGAGAGGTTAACTTACACAGGTCCTAAAATTAAGTCAGTTTAAACTGACTTAATTTTACTCTTGTGTCTGAAATGTTAGCATGGGTGATTCTATAACAAATTAAAAATGTACAGAACTTTATTAATTCTCGTACACCACAGCGGATAAATTAAAGACCTCTCCTACTGACTGTGCCTAACTGTGGGGCCTCTCTGAGCATGTTATTATTCCTCAGGCTGGCTACTCCAGGGGTGGTGGGGTGCGTGTGGCTGTACCCGGGGTCTTTTCTTTGGTGGGGGCAAGCTGTATAACACTGACCTTACATGGGTCCCTTTGAGCACCCCCATTTTGATTGGTTGAACTTTTCATTTCCCGTATCACTTCTGGATCAGTGAATTGAAAGGGTTCATGCTTCTACGAAAAGGTAGTTTTCTTTTTCTCCCCCCATCCCCCCCTTTTTTTTTTAGGAGAGAGAGAGAGAATCTTAAGCATGCTCCATGCCCAGCACAGAGCTGGACGCAGGGCTGGATCCCACGACCCTGACATCATGGCCTGAGCCAAAATGGAGTCGGATGCTTAACTGACTGAGCCACCCAGGTGCCTCGAAAAGGTAGTTTTAGACCCAAAGGATTTGTTTAACTTAGAGTATGCCTGTCAGGGAGGTATACTGGCTCCTGAAATGAGCATCTTAGAGTTGTTTGCAGTAGGTGCTAGCCTGCTCTCCTATATGAGTAATTTCTCTCGGGAAGTGACTTGAGTCTTTGGAAACATCTGGCTCAATAAACACACCATCTGCACAGCTGGGCTTAGGGAAAGTTGTGCTGGCGAGGCAGCTGTGGTGGAGCTGGCTTGGGCCCTGGCTGTGACCTTGGCAAATTCACCCAGTTTATTAGTGCCTCCATTTCCTTAATTCGAGTTCAAGTATGTAACACGAGTTTCAGCTGCGTGGGTGATGGACCGCAAATCCTCTAGTGCTCTGGAATGATCCCTAAAAACAGCTCTGTAAAATATCTTGATTTCTGAACAGTACAGTGTGAGCGTCATCATTGGCCAGTACTTTTATTTGAGTAATTTTCTTTTACTGGTGGAGAGAATGGGAGACCTTCGGTTTCTCCTGGTGCAGGTGGCAATGAGGCCCGCTTCCCTCTTGTCCCTCTTGAAAAGACTACTAAAAATGACACCAACACCAAGCAGTCATGTGTAGCAGATGCACTGCACGACTGTTTGGGGGTAATGGAGAGGGTGTGTGGGGTTGCCACATCTCATCAGAGAGAAGTAAGCAGCTGAAAAGGAAGGATTAGCCATCATTCTATTCTGAGTCTCTGGCCGCCTCCCCCCACTGGTGTCTCCTCAGGGCCCCACCAGCATCTCCCCAGCTCAGGCCTTTCTCTTGCCCACCATCTCCCTCCTTTATCCCATGTCCCAGTAGCCCAAATCAGTGTCTACCCCTTCTTCTGTCATTTTATGGTAAAGGCCATTTTACCTCTTCTCTGTTTAAATCTCTCTCTTCTGCCCAGGGTGAGGATAATGGGGCTTACCTTTAATAATCAGGCAAGTTCATTAAGGTATTTTCCCAAAGGAGAATAAATCTAGTGTGTGGAAGAAGTTTTCTTTCTTTCTTTCTTTCTCTTTCTTTCTTTCTTTCTTTCTTTCTTTCTTTCTTTCTTTCTTTTCTTTCTTTCTTTTCTTTTCTTTTGATTGCTGTTGGTTTTTCATAGCAATTGGTTTACTCTATGAATATATTCACCTTGGTCTTGCTAACACAGCAGGCAGAGTGATTATTCTGATCACAAATTAGATTTGTGTCTCCTTTCCTTAAAACTTTTCAGTTCAGAGTCAGATTCAAAGCTCCTATGGCGGCCTTTGGGCCCCAAAGTGCTGTTGTTCCAGGTTTCCTCTCTGACCAGCCGTGACCCTTCCCTCACTGGGCTCCAGCCAGGGTGGCTTCCTGGCTCCAGGCAAACTTCCTGGCACCCCAGGTCCCACAGCCTCCCCTCACTTCTTTCAGGACTCTGATTGAAGGTCTTAGGATTAGGGAGGCCTTCTGTGACTGCTTGGTGAAATTGCACCCTCCACTGTTCCTCTACCCCAAAATATTATTATTTAATCATTTGTATATGTTTGTTTTTTGTTTCCTGCACTCAAATGAAAGCTCTAAGAGTAGAGTTTTTTTATGTTTTTTTCTGGCTTAGTGTTCTTTCCACATCTCCTATTACAGTGCCTTGCATGTAGTAGTCTCTGATACATATTTAATGAATGAATGAATGAATGAATGAATGTGTTTAGCCAACAGATATTTCTTGAGCACCTACATGTGTCAGAGCCTGTGATATCTATCTCAGCAGATTATATTGTGAGAATTAGTTATGCAAAGGTCCTTCCTTAAATGCAGCATTCCCCAAGTGTAAAAACATTGTTACTTATGTTCTCCATCTCCTCTTTCATTTTCCCCCTCACTTCTAGGTAACCAGGAGGCCCATTGTTCTATAGCAGAAATTGGTAGACTTTTGCTTTAAAGGGCCAGATGGTAAATATTGTAGGTTTTGTGAGCCATACCGTTTCTGTCTCCACCACTCAGCTTGGCTGTTGCATCAGGAAAGCAGCCATAAGCAGTGGGTAAAGAACGAATGTGACTGTGTTCCCACAAAACTTTGGCCTGGAGTTTGCTAACCGCTGCTGGAAGTTTCACACATTTCTTTCACAATCAACCCCAAATTTGTTAGTGCACTGTCTGGTACCTTTCCTACAGTAAGTGATATTTTAGGGGATCCTGAGGGAGAAGGCTTCATTGAACAGGGACCATTGGCTAATAGTGGAATTTAAGGAATCAGCAAAATCTCAGAGGGAAGATCACACTGGGGAAGGGGAACTTTCCCAGTCAACCTCGAACTATACTTCTTATGCTTGAGAAAGGCCTACCCTGTTCCTCAGTAGTAGTCTCAGGAGACTGAAAACAGAAAACAAATGGGGGCAGGAACCAAATCATTCTAACTTTGACTAAATTCAAAGTGATGTGAAAAACAAGCATTCTTTCATGATCAGATTTTAACATATTCACTAGGGATGATCTGTGCCATTGGACAGTTTAAGGACTTCCTTTGCCAGGATTATTGTACATTTTGTAGGAAGTGTATCTCTAAATATCAGGCTGGATTACCACCCTGGTGTTGGGCAGCTCTCTCTCAGGCTCAAGTTCCAAATTGTCTGTTTTATGGTTTATTTTTCATGGCTTTATTTGCCAGCAAAAGCTGTCTTTGGTGAGCATGCTTGACAATACTGCTGAATTTCTGGATCTGCAGCCTGGCTCCAACCTTTGTAGCCATAAGAGAGATTGTATTAATTTAAATGTTAGGTTACAGGCAAATCAGTGTGTCCCATATGTTACCTGTCTTGTGCCAACTCTGTTAATTTGAAACATACTGCTGTGTGGCAGGGCCAGAACAAATTTTTGGCTACTCAATAGGTATGTGTATGTGTAGTGTTTTTTTTGTTAAAAAAACAAAACAAAAAAACAACTAAGGGGAGAAAGAGCTGATGAGTCCAAGTATTTCACAAAACTGAATTTCCACGTATAGATTATAGAGAAAATGTGCTTCATTAGTAAGATGCTATTGTATTCTGGTAACCAAAATTAAAAACATATTTAGGAAATGTTCCATTGCTTTTTCAGGATTATAAATTCAGTATGGGCTACATGTTAACTATTTTTTAAAAAAAGTTTTTAGTGTTTTTTTTTTTTTTTTTTTAATTTTTATTTATTTATTTATTTGACAGAGAGAGACACAGCGAGAGAGGGAACACAAGCAGGGGGAGCGGGAGAGGGAGAAGCAGGCTTCCCGCGGAGCAGGGAGCCCGATGTGGGGCTCGATCCCAGGACGCTGGGATCATGACCTGAGCCGAAGGCAGACGCTTAACGACTGAGCCACCCAGGCGCCCCATAAAAAAAATTTTTAGTGTTTATTCTTCTTGAGTGATAATCAGCTTTGAAGAGGATGTTTCCTGATGAAACTTTGGACAGTTATGTAATGCCACTGTAGAGATATGGTTTCTTTGGTTTCGTACAGCATGGGTTTTTTTATCACAAGGTTGAATGAAAACACATCAGAAACACATATTTGGTAAGAAGTGGAGGGACTAGAAAGGCTGTGCCAGAAAGGAGAATTTATTTTGGAACATTGGAAAATGGGGGAAGGGGGAGTGAGTATTTTTTGCTTAGATATTATTAGTAACCAGTTATTCCAAAGAATTATAAGGTTATCTTTTGGTCTGGGTTTTTCCTTTGGCCTGTTGCATTAGCTTCTTACCAGGAAAAAAGAAACATTTTGAATAAATATATTACCTGGAAAATAAATTTCTATGTCTACCTAATGATAAGATTACAACTATGTACACTTCAGAGAGGAGTTTATCAGAGCCATCACTCCCCACATCTCAAATTGCTTTACTTCTTCCTCTGCCTCCCTTTTTCCTGCTTCACCTTCTCCATCTCCTCTCTCCTCCATCTCCTCCCCTTCCTCCTCCTCCTTTTTTGTTTGAATCTATTAATAAAAATAGTAACATTTGACCGATATTTAGTTTTAAAATAAGATTTTATATAACTAGACAATTCACATAGTGTTAGATGTTAGATGCAAAGCCAGATAGTTCAGTTAACATGAACACATGTCCTTGCTATTTCTAGAACAAGATGTATTACGTAAAACCCTGATTGTTTTTTCCCTTTTATATCCAAGTTAGCTCTATTATGTTAGTATCAGCAGATGGGTTTAATTTGAGTAATTTTTCACTTTGGACCACCTCATGCTTTTTCCCGGGAGCCATAACTGAGAGTGATCTCATAGAAGGGATTGCATAAATGATACTCATTAGGCTTGTTTAAGAACTTGGGTGGATATGCCCAGTTGATAATAAAATTAGAAAATAAACAGTAATTAAGCATTATCAAAAACCCTATCCAAACTCTTTTTCAGATCTCTGGATGTTATGATAAGAGCTAAATCAGATATTGTGACTAATATGTTACTTGGAATTTAAATTTAGGGATTTGTTGTTGTTGTTGTTAGCAAGTCTAACCTTTCAAATCATGCATATTTTTTAAATAAAGATTTTGTTTATTTATTTATTTTAGAAAGAGAGAGAGCGAGAGAGCACATGTGCATGAGGGACGGGCAGGAGAGGGAGGGAGAGAATTCTCAAGGAGACTCCATGCTGAGCGCAGAGCGTGATGTGGGGCTCGATC
Source organism: Phoca vitulina (assembly GCF_004348235.1). Lineage (NCBI taxonomy): Eukaryota > Metazoa > Chordata > Mammalia > Carnivora > Phocidae > Phoca > Phoca vitulina. The sequence goes on along the minus strand of NW_022589705.1, from coordinate 37,295,601 downwards.
TCACGTTCCTGAGATTATGACCTGAACCAAAATCAAGAGTTAGACGCCAACTGAGCCACCCAAGCACCCCTCAAATTATGTATATTTAATTTAATTAATTTATTTTTTTAAAGATTTTGTTTATTTATTTGTCAGAGAAAGAGAGAGGGCAAGCACCGTCAGGGGGAGCACAGGCAGAGAGAGAAGTCGGCTTCTTGTGGGACTCAGTCCCAGGACCCTGGGATCATGACCTGAGCTGAAGGCAGATGTTTAACTGACTGAGCCACCCAGGCATTCCAAATTATGCATATTTTAAGTAATATATTACTTTTCATTTTGATTTAGAGATTTAACAGCATTTTAATCTTTATTATTTAATTTGCTTATCATGTCAACCTTGTGAGATGGGCAAGTTGTCCCTCGTTTATTGGAATAAACAGCCCTCCAAAGTTAATCCAATCTCTGGCTCATGGTGGTGAGATTAGACCTGAAAAGCAGAGGGAGAATTGACACTCAGGTGTGACTACTAGGTTGTGACATTCGGCGTGAATTTGTGTGTTGTATTTCAGAACGAATAGAGGTGGTGGCTTCTGTAATCTAGAGCTAATCTAATGAAAACGTTAAAAATGGCTAAAATACTACCTTCCTCTTATGGACAGTCACCTAACACAACATACTACTGAGAGTTACAATGAAAAACAGCTGATATATCATCTTCCTTGCTTTAACAAAACAAAATTAGTTTCAGTTATACTTCCTACATTGAAGACTATTTGTGGAATCATGGTGTCGATGTTAAGTTTGCAGCTCTGCATGTAGACACCGTGCACTGGCATCTGATTCTTACCTTTCCCTCTAGCCATGTGGGAGGCACAGCTCTCTGTCCCTGTGAAGCCAGGTGTGGTTTGTGACCTGCTGTGGCCAATGAAACATGAAAAGAGGGAAGGTCTGGGGGGAAGCACTCAAGAGCTGGGTGTGCTTCTCTGTGCTCTCTTTCCTTCGCCTCGGCAGTCACCGAGGCACATGTTGACGTGGAGATGCCATTACACTGAAGCAGTCAGGAATGCCCAGCCAACATGTGGAGGACAGCTGCCCTGGAGAGCATCCTGGACTGGTGATAAACTCTGAACAAGAAATAAGCATTTGTTGTTAAGTCACTGAAATTTTGGTTACTGCAGCAACCTGATCAATTAAAAATGAAACTGAGCTAATATAGCTCTTTTGATTCCCCAAAGGTTCCCACTGGGCCATGGCATGCTATCACCCCTTTCAAACATGCTATTTTCCTCCCACAGCACCCCCAAAATCAATATTTTTGAGTACTATGTAACTATATCATAGAGTTATTGGATAATTTGTAGAGTCTGGAATTATTAAGGACAAATTGTTCAAAATCTCTTTTAAATTACTTTTTCAGTGAGGTCAAGCCAGTTAGTTTACTTTTTGAGAATTCAAAAAATATGTAGCCAACCTGTCAATCAAATTCTACCATTAATTACCAACAATATCTCTAAGATAAGTGTATATGTCAGTGAACCAATTCAAAGCTTATTGGCTATACATATATATATATTTATATTCTATAAAAATATGTTTATACATATATATACATATATATTTAACTATTAAAAGTTATGGTGAATGTTTTATAACTTTTCTTATAATATGCAGAGTGCTATAGAAACAAATTACCTTTGCAGGGGTCTGATGCCTTTCAGAGGAGAGGCAACAAACCAGATCATAATCCCTATGCCATGCTGGTAGTGACTATATATATATTTGGCTCTGTGTCCATTCATTCTTTTTTATGGCTGAGTAATATTCCATTATATACATCTACACATATGTATGTAGATATATACACATACATATATCTATATCTATATAGATATATATCTATATACCTCTACCTCCATCTATCTATCATCTATCTATGTATCATCATCTATCTATCATCTATCTATCATCTATCTATCTATCTATCTATTATCTATCACATCTTCTTTATCCATTAAATAGAGTTTTGATGGGGAGAACTTCCCTCTAGATTAGGTGTTGCTGAGAAATGAATCATCCATTTATAATTTTGCTCAACTGATGATTAGAAGTATATATCTTACTTTCATAAATTTTTATACATTTTATAAAAATGTCTGACTCTGGGAACACATTGCTAGGGGCCTTGAAGTTTAAGCTTTCTTAGTTTAAATCATTTCCATGGGCATCAGTAAGGGAGACTGAAAAGGAGAGGTTAGAAAAAAGGAGGACATGGCAGGAAAAATGGTGGTGAAAAACCCTGGATGGAGAGTTTCAAGGAACAAATAGCCATCAGTAGCATATTCCACAGAAAACCTAAGTGACATAAGGACTGGAAAGAATCCTGGTAGATACAAGGTCATTTCTGACCTCATTGTACATGGGCAAATATTTTACATCTCTTCTCCCACTCCTCTAGAAAAGCTCCTAAACCCTACAGGAGTATGGAAGGTGAGGCTGTCAGTTGGCAAACATCATTATGTGTCTTAAGGTGAAAGAAGCTTCCTGAATTCTGAGACTATGAGAGAAATACGAATATGAAGAAAGTTAGGGAAACTATCCTATTACATAGAAGACCATATGCTGTTTGATTAGAGAGCCTTGATAGCAGCTACCTACATAGCAGCCTACGTAACTGGCTAATGTGCAGTGATCACATTTTTGTAGATTTTGCCCCATGATGAATTTCCTTGAACATGTTGATATATTTTTCCTTTGATGTATTTTTCATCTCTGGAAGTCTCATTGGGTTTTAAAAAAAATCTCCCATCTTTATCCTCCTCATGTTTGCATTTTCTTCTCCCTCTTGAACATAAGCATCATAGTTATAATTATATTAATGTCCTTTTCTGCTAACTCCAACATCTATATAATGTCTGGATCTGTTTCTGCTGTTTGATTTTTCTTCTGATTGTGGGTCACATGTGACTGGTATTTTTTGATTGGGTACCAGACTTCTGGAGTTTTATATTATCAGGTATTAGTAGATTTGGTCATATTCCTCTCGGTGGTGTTTCAGACTGTTCTTGTATGTAGTTAAGTTAGTTTAATCAGTTTGAACTTTTGAGACTTGCTTTTAAGCTTTGTTAGGGCAGATCCAGAGTAATATTTAGTCTAGGGCTAATTTAGTCTCACTACTAGGGTGATAACCTTTTTGAGGACCCAATATCTTGAATATTAGGACATCTTTCAACCTCCAAATTGGATTGGACAGCCTCCAACGAGAATGGAGGGAACATAACATATTCCCAGCCTTGTGTAAGTTCAGGAAATTGTTTTTTTTTTAATTGGTTCTTTGCCCGGCCTTGGCAGTTTCTTCTCGTGAATGCTCTGATAGTCATATTATAGCTGTCAAGATTGGAGTGGGGGGACCCCTCTCCACTCTGTGCAGCTCTCTATTCTTTGGTATTCTTTTCTATGCCTTCTAGCTTTCTTGGCCTCCCTGTGCTCTGATCTCCGTGTTATCAACTGAGTGATACCACTGATCTCTGTTTGGGTCACCCATGCTCTGTGCTGCAGCTTGGAAATTCTTCTAGGCAATAAGCAGGAGTCATCTCAACTGTTTCTATTTTCAAATTTCATGTTGCCTCTTGTCCAATGTCTGAGAACTCTTTTTTTCCATATATTTTGTTTGGTCTTCTAATTGTTTAAGGTAGAAGGGTAAAGCAGTCCCTGTTACTCCATCTTGGCTGGAAGTGAAATTTCCCAGCATGCTAATTTCTGATTGATGGCTAGGAGTAATGGTTTCTCCACAAATATTCTTAGAATTTGTTGTTTCTTAAACACATAAACAAAGGCTTGCCATGAAAAGAACTTGTTTTCTACCTCTTCCCAGGTCTCAATCTCCCACAATGAAACGTTTTTTTCTTCTCATTATGTTGAGTGAATTTGTTTTGTTTTGTTTTTTAAAGGATAAATTGTCAGGAAGATCTGCAGAAAAGCTGATTGAAAGAGTAAGTTCTGATAGTCCTTTGCTTTTTGAAAGAAATATTCTAAACAATAATTAGTTTTCACTGTAGAGTGGTTTTCCTTGAAGAGCTCTATTGATTGTAAAATGTGTTGATGAACAAATGCAGACTACCTATATACCTATTAGTTTATCCATATATTACTCTCCTGTGTTATTATAATCTATTAAAAACCAACCAACCAACCAACCAACCACCCAACCAACCAACCAATCAAATGTGAAATCATTTTCATTTTATGTGTTCACTGACTACGAAAGAACTGAAATGAACTGTAAATTACAAACCAGCAGTTTTCTAATTAACTGTAGTCCCATTTTAACTGTTATTTGTACAAGTAATTCCAGCTCTTGTTGACTTTGGAGTAAGGAGTGATATAGTGAGAGGTTCTGAAGCAGCACTCTGTCCAAGGTACAAACATTGCAGACGTATGTTCTGAAACTGAATGAAACATCACTGAAGATTGAAGCCTACAGAATATCCCTATGAAACATTTCTTTTTCTATTGAGTTATTTTAGAGACAAATTTCATGGAATCCAGTCTTTCTGCCCTGGTTATTTTTATATGGAAATTACAGAGTGAAAAAGTCACTTCATAGTTTTGAATAAATTTCAGGCTAGAAAGGGATTATTTCACTGAGGAATTAGGACAAAGGAATGCTATATTGGCCAGATAAAGAAAATCATTCTTCCTTTATTTGTCAAATGTGTATTGAGGGACAGTGCTGGGGAGACACAGTGCTGGGGAATTAAAACCAACCAACCAACCTACAAACCTTATTTTCTCAAAGAGAAGTGACTTCTTTGAGTTTTATTGCCTTTTGAATTGCTTATTTAATACTAAACAGTGGATTTTTTCTTCCCTTGATTCATAGAAAATGTGGGACAGATGGTAATTCTTCATTATATGACATAATTTGATCTTCAAGGTTTTGTTTTCATCTATCATTACATTAGTTTTAGCTTTTTTTTTTTTTGGCCTCTCAAAAAAGAAAAAAAGAAGGATTCTTTTCCATTAGCCATACTTGTTAAAAATTTAGGGCTACTTTTAGGGCGCCTGGGTGGCTCAGTTGGTTAAGCGACTGCCTTCGGCTCAGGTCATGATCCTGGAGTCCCTGGATCGAGTCCCGCATCGGGCTCCCTGCTCGGCAGGGGGTCTGCTTCTCCCTCTGACCCTCCCCCCTCTCATGTGCTCGCTCTCATTCTCTCTCTCTCAAATAAATAAATAAAATCTTTAAAAAAAAAAAATTTAGGGCTACTTTTAGAGTTGAAGTAAAAGCTGCATTATGTAATAATACGTTTTAGATTTTAAAGGTTCTAAGCATTCTTGCCTGTTATTTGGCATAGTTCTGCTGGGCTTTGTTAAGTTCAGTTTCCATACTGGCCTTAACTTCTTATGTATCTTGATCTCATCTCTGACTGCCCACTCTTTTTCTCTGGCTTTCTGTCTGCTTGATTGTTCCAGTTTGAGTCCTAGCTCAATTAAACTCTTCTGGCTCTTGAATTTCTGCATCACTTCCCAGTAGATGATTTGTTCACTCCTGGCACAGAATTTTCTTTGGTTGGCTGTCCTGGTAGTGGTGAATCATTCTGCTACTCCACCCATCACTGCTCTTTGGCACAAGCCTAAAAAATGTGGCTGCGTACCTGGAGGAGTCCATAGCCAGGACCAGGTAAATGCCTTTAGCTACTTTCTTCCAAAAGGAGTTTGCTACTTACAATGCTTTTGTATTGTTCATGCTTTCATTTTCTATTACTACTTCTGAAACCCTTTGGGCCACATATACATTGGATTTATCCAGGATCTCACAACTTGGCTCTGAAGAGTGAAGAATGGAATCTCAATTCACTATCAACAAACTCATAGTTTATTTTGGTCAGTGTGGTTCCACCACTTTGAAGCCACCAGATCCCATTTAAAGATCTGCCTTACTTGGAGTACGTTCTTTTAATGTCACATCTATTTAGGTATTTGATTAATTAGAACAGTGAAAAAATTTGCTAGTTTAGATATCTTATTCATTTTCTTAGAACCCTAACAAATAAAATAAATCTGGATGATTGAATCATCAAAAACCTTATTAGAATACCTTAGCAATGACTAGAAATTATTGATAGTTGAATAAAATAAGTCAGAGTACATATATTGAAAACCCACTCTATGACCAGCACTGTTAAGTCCCTGAGTAAGACATGGACTTTGCCCTTTTGGAGCTCATAGTCAAGATGGGTAGATAGACCCTCAACAGACAATTTCAAGGAGATGTAGAAAGTGCACAGTACTACCTATGCCCAGTACACTATTGGAAAGGGCAGGAGGGGCATCCAGTCCAGTCTGGAGTTGGAGCAGTTGGGACAGGTGAGGAAGAAAGGTTCTTAGAAGAAGCGATGATTGGACTGAGTCCTGAAGAGGAGTAGAGTTATCCAGGTAAAGAAGCTAGGGCAGGGAATTATAGGAAGAGGCACAAATGACTTGCTCTGAGTAAGAAAGACTTGATCCCTTACCTTCTAGAATGAAATGATTTTGTTGTAATCTTATGTTATATCTTAAAATGTATTTGGATTTTGTGTAACATGCTATAGTATGTCCATGTTAGTATCAAGCATATTTTAAATTCTTTATAATTTTAGTATAATCATCATTCCAGGAAAATCCTCCATATTTATCCTGTGATTTTTTTATACCCCTGGCAAATCCCATCAGTTACTCTTGTAAAAATTAGAATCTCAGTTTAAGAAGCTTTGGCAAATACTTAAGAATGTTGATTATAGATTTAGACTGACCTAGTTTGAATTCTGACTCCATCTCTTCCTAAATGGACATATTACTTAATCTGTCTTAAGCTTTAAATTAATTTCTTCAATTATAAAATGGGGATCCTAGGAGATGGAAATGAAAGCATGTATATAGAGAACCTGTTACAATATATCACTTGGTTCATGAATGGAGATTATATGGACTGCTTGAAGTTGGGGAACACGTCTGTCTTTTTCCTCCTTTGTATGCTCAGCACAATGCCTGGCACCTAGGAGATAGACAGTAAAAAGTTACTAGATTGATAAGGCAAGCATTCATTATTTAGTAATGTCAAGACTACTCATTTTAATGTCAACTTAGAAGTTTAGAACAGTGCCTGGAATGTACTAGGTCTCAATAAATATTTCCTAATTGCCTGATTTGATGAATGACTTCACTTGGTGCTTGTCCTCAGAAAATGAGGACTAAATAGAACATGGGCTGTATAAATCCAAGACGAATCCTGTATCACATACTATGGTACTTGTGCTCTGCTGTCTCTTGTGAGAAAGGCTGTAAAATGTGTATGCAGAGAATCACACAAAATGCATATAGAGAATAATGAGTGAAGCTTAGTTCAACCACCACTCAGGTCAAGAAATTAAACTTTGTCAGCCTCCTCAGGAGCCTCTCTGTGCTACATCTCAATCGCAGTGCTCTTCCTTCTTCCAAAGTCATCACTGACTTTTACAGGAATCATTTCCTTGCAGTTCTTGATGGTTCTATCATCCAAAGTGCATCCCTAGATATAGTAGGATAGTATTGTCAAATAAAAGAAAAATTGATGTGTTTTTTTTTGAGTCTCCTTTAACCTACAAATTCTACTTTTATCCCTATTTTTCCCCTATAAGTTTTCTTTTGAAGAACTTGGTCTGTTTTGTTTGACCTCTAGAATTTCCCACCATCTGGAGTTTACTTATTGAATACTCATGGTCAGTTCAACTAGTTCTTTTGTTCCCTGTATTTCCTGCAAATTGGCAGCTGGATCCAGAGAAATTATCAGACTGAAGTTCTAACCCTTTGACAAGACTATAGATGCTGATGTTTTCTTTCTTTTTCTTTTCTCTCTCTTTTTCTTGAAGTATAATTGACGTACCACATTATATTAGTTTCAGATGCACAGCATGATTCAATATTTGCAAATTCTGCCAAATGCTCACCACAATAAGTCTAGTTAACATCTGTCACCATACATAATTACAGAATTTTTTTGTTATGAGAACTTTTAAGATCTCCTCTCTTAGTAACTTTCATATATGCAATACAGTATTATTAACTATAGTTGCCATGCTATCCATTTACATTCCCATGGCTTTGTTATTTTATAACTGGAAGTTTATACCCTTGACTTCCTTCTCCCACTTCTCTCATCCACAGCCTTTGCCTTGGGCAACCACCAATCCATTCTCTGTATCTATGAGCGGGGTTTTTTGTTTTGTTTTTATTTTTTAATTTAACTTTTTTTTTTTTTTAGATTCCACATATAAGTGAGATCTTATGGTGTTTGTCTTTCTCAGTCTGACTTCTTATACATAGCATAATGCCCTTGAAGTCCATCCATGTTGTCACAAATGGCAAGACTTCATTCTTTTTTAATGGCTGAATAACATTTCATTTTACATATATACCATAATTTCTTTATCCATCCATCCATTGATAGACACTTAGGTTTCCATATCTTGGCTATTGCAAATAATGCTGCAGTAAACTTGCGGGTGTAGTTATCTTTTTAAGTTAGTGTTTTTTTTTTTTTCCCCTTTGGATAAATAATGAGCAGTGGAATTGCTGGATCATATGGTGATTCTATTTTTAATTTTTTTGAGAACCTCCATACTGTTTTCTTTTTTTTCAAAGATTTTATTTATTTTTTTGTCAGAAAGAGAGAGAGAGAGAGAGCACAAGCAGGGGGAGCAGCAAGCAGAGGGAGAGGGTGAAGCAGGCTCCCTGTTCAGCAAGGAGCTTGATGCGGGACTCAATCCCAGGACCCTGGGATCATGACCTGAGCCGAAGGCAGCTGCTTAGCCTACTTAACTAGAACCTCCATACTGTTTTCTATAGTGGCTGTACCAATTTACATTTCTACTGATAATGCTTGAGGGTTCCCTTTTTGTCCACATCCTTGCCAACACTTATTTCTTGTCTTTTTTAATAATAGCCACTTCTGACAAATGTGAGGTGATATAACATCATGGGTTTGATTTGCATTTCTCTGATCATCAGTGATGTTGAGTATCTTTCATGTACCTGCTGGCCATCTGTATGTGTTTTTTGGAGAAGTGTCTATTCAAATGTCCTGCCCATTTTTTAATTGGATTGTTTGTTCTGCTGATTTCTTTCACTGGGAGGTGTATCCCAATTTCATCAACTTGATTTTCACCAAGTTTTGATTTCTTTGATGTTAGTAGCTGTTGATGCTTAAGGCCTTAATTTATTAATTTAATGGAGATATTATAATTTTATAATTTCTTTTTCATCTCATAAATGAAACACTTTTATAAAACAATGTTTTGTCGTTTCAACTATTTGTGTGCCCATTGTTTCAATTTGTGTAAGAAAAGGAGAATAAATCTTTTGATCACTTATCGCAGCTGGATCCCCTTTAAAACCATTGTTTAAGCTAATAATTTGTTCTTTAGCATCTTTTGAATTTCTAAAAAATATTATAGTGGACTCATTTAGTGAGTTTCAACCCACTGCAATTCTTTTCTTTTTCTTTTTTTGAAGGTTTAAAACTATGGTTTACTCTGTACAATGGCATAGTATGAAATCCATAAAATTGTGTGTTTTTAAAAAAATTTGAGTATAGTTGACATACAATGTTACATTAATTTCAGATGTACAACTTAGTGATTTGACAAGTTTATACATTATGCCGTGTTTACCATAAGTGTAGCTACCATATGTCCCATTACATTACTATTACAATATTGACTGTATTCTTTATGTTCTGCTTTTTATTCCTGTGACTTACTCATTTCATAACTACAGGGCTGTATCTCCTTCTCCCCTTCACCCATTTTTCCCAACCCCCGAACCCCTGCCCCTCTGACAACCATCACTTTGGTCTCTGTATTTATAGTTCTGATTCTGCTTTTTGTGTATTCATTTTTTTAAGATTCCATTTATGAGTGAAATCATATAGTATTTGTCTTTCTCAGTCTGACTTATTTCACTTGCATAATCCTCTCTAGGTCCATCTATGTTGTCTCAAATGGCATGATCTCATCTTTTTTATTGCTGTATACTATTCCATTATATATATGCATATATATATATGTATATATATGTATATATATGTATGTATGTGTGTGTGTATATACGTATGTATTCCACATTTTCCTTATCCATTTATCTATGGATGGACACTTAGGTTGCTTCCGTGTCTTAGCTATTGTAAATAAGAGCTTCAACAAACATACGGGTGCATGTATCTTTTTGAGTTAGTGTTTTGGTTTTTCCTGGGTGGATACCCAATAGTGGAATTATATGGTATTTCTATTTTTAATTGTTTAAAAACTTTTTTAGATTTAAACTTTATTTGTTTAAAAGATATATTTATTTATTTGAGAAAGAGAGGGTGGGACAGAGGGAGAGGGAGAGAGAGAGAGAGAGAAAATCCTCAAGCAGTGAGTGTAGAGCCCAACATAGGGCTCAATTCCAGGACTCTGAGATCCTGACCTGAGCTGAAATCAAGAGTCAGATGCTTAACTGACTGAGCCACCCAGGTGCCCCTAAATTTAAAATTTAAATTAATTAATTTTATTTTAATTCCAGTATAGTTAACATACAATGTTATATTAGTTTAGGTGTACAGTACAGTGATTCAGCAGTTCTGTACATGACTCAGTACTCATCATGGTAAGTGTACTCTTAATCCCCTTCATTTATTTCACCCATCTCCCACCCACCTCTCCTTTGGTAACTATCAGTTTGTTCTGTATTGTTAAGTGTCTGTTGTTTGGTTTGCTCTTTTTTTCTTTGTTCATTTGTTTTGTTTCTTAAATTCCACATATGAGTGAGATCATATGGTATCTATCTTTCTCTGACTGATTTATTTCACTTAGCATAATACACTCAAGGTCCATCCATGTTGTTGTAAATGGCAAGATTTCATTCTTTTTTATGGCTGAGTAATATTCCATTGTTTGTGTGTGTGTGTGTGTGTGTGTGTGTGTGTGTGTGTGTGTGTGTGTATGCCACATCTTCGTTATCCATTCATCAGTCGATGGACATCTGGGCTTTTTCCATAATTTGGCTATTATGGAAAATGGTGCTATAAACATTGGGGTGCATGTGCCCCTTTGAATCATTATTTTTGCATCCTTTGGGTAAATATCGAGTGGTGTAGTTGCTGGGTTGTAGGGTTGCTCTATTTTCAACTCTCTGAGGAACCTCCACACTGCTCTCCAGAGTGGCTGCACAGCTTGCATTCCCACCAACAGTGTAGGAGGGTTCCCCTTTCTCTGCATCCTTGTCAACATCTGTTGTTTCCTGAGTTGTTAATTTTAGCCATTCTGACCACTGTGAGGTGGTATCTCATTGTGGTTTTGATTTGTATTTCCCTGATGCTGAGTGATGTTGAACATTTTTTCATGTGTCTGTTGGCCATTTCTGTGTCTTCTTTGGAGAAATGTCTGTTCATGTGTTCTGCCCATTTCTTGATTAGATTATTTGTTCTTTGGGTGTTGAGTTTGTAAGTTCTTTATAGATTTTGAATATCAGCCCTTTATCTGATAAGACATTTGCAAATATCTTCTCCCATTCTGTCGGTTGTCTTTTGGTTTTGACTGTTTTCTTTGCTGTGCAAAAGCTTTTTATCTTGATGAAGTCCTAATAGTTCATTTTTGCCTTTGTTTTCCTTGCCTTTGGAGAGGTGTCTAGCAAGAAGTTGCTGTGGCCGAGGTCACAGAGGTTGCTGCCTATGTTCTCCTCTAGGATTTTGATGGATTTCTGTCTCACATTGAGGTATTTCATCCATTTTGAGTCTGTTTTTGTGTATGGCATAAGAAAATGGTCTAGTTTCATTCTTCTGCATGTGGCTGCCAATTTTCCCAACACCATTTGTTGAAGAGGAATTTTTTCCATGGATATTACTTCCTGCTTTGTCAAAGATTAGTTGATTGTAGAGTTGAGGGTCCATTTCTGGGTTCTCTATTCTGTTCCATTGATCTATGTGTTGGTTTTTGTGTCAGTATCATACTGTCTTGATGATTACAGCTTTGTAATAGAGCTTGAAGTCTGGAATTGTGATGCCACCAGCTTTTGTTTTCTTTTTCAACATTCCTTTGGCTATTTGGGTTCTTTTCTGGTTCCATACAAATTTTAGGATTATTTGTTCCAACTCTGTGAAAAAAGTTGATGGTATTTTGATAGGGATTGCATTGAATGTATAGATTGCTCTAGGTAGCATAAACATTTTAACATGTTTATTCTTTCAATCCATGATTATGGGCTGTTTTTCCATTTCTTTGTGTCTTCCTCAATTTCTTTCTTGAGTGTTCTATAGTTTTCTGAGTACAGATCCTTTGCCTCTTTGGTTGGGTTTATTCCTAGGTATCTTATGGGTTTGGGTGCAATTGTAAATGGTATTGACTCCTTAATTTCTCTTTCTTCTGTCTCATTGTTAGTATATAGGAATGCAACTGACTTCTGTGCATTGACTAAATATCCTGACACGTTGCTGAATTCCTGTATGAGTTCTAGCAATTTTGGGGTGGAGTCTTTTTGGTTTTCCACACAGAGTATCACGTCATCACAAGAGTGAGAGTTTGATGTCTTCTTTGCTGATTCAGATGCCTTTATTTCTTTTTGTTGTCTGATTGCTGAAGCTAGGACTTCTACTACTATGTTGAACAGCAGTGGTGATAGTGGACGTCTCTGCTGTGTTCCTGACCTTAGGGGAAAAACTGTTTTCCTCTATTGAGAATGATATTCACTGTGGGCTTCTCATATATGGCTTTTATGATATTGAGGTATGTTCCCTCCATCCCTACACTGTGAAGAGTTCTAATCAAGAATGGATATGGTACTTTGTCAAACGCTTTTTCTGCATCAAATGAGAGGATCATATGGTTCTTAACTTTTCTTAATTAATATAGATATTTGCAAATAATATATAAGATAAAAAACTGGTATCCAAGATCTATAAAGAACTTATCAAACTCAACACCCAAAGAACAAATAATCCATCAAGAAATGGGCAGAAGACTCAACAGACATTTCTCCAAGGAAGACATACAAATGGTCAACAGACACATGAAAAAAAATAAGCCCATTTATATTCAGAGTAACTATTGAAAGAGATGAATTTAGTGCCATTGTATTACCTGTAAAGTGACTTTCTGTATATTGTCTCTGTTCCTTTCTGGTCTATGTTACTTTTGGACTCTCTCTTTGCTTAAAGGATCCCCTTTAATATTTCTTGCAGGGCTGGTTTAGTGATCACAAATTCTTTTAGTTTGTTTGTCCTGGAAGCTTCTTATCTCTCCTTCTAGTTTGAATGACATCCTTGCTGGATGGAGTATTCTTGGCTGCATATTTTTCTCATTTAGCAGCCTGAATATATCATGCCAGTCCTTCTGGCCTGCCAGGTCTCTGTGGATAGGTCTGCACCAGTCTAATGTTTCTACCCTTGTAGGTTATGGACCTCTTGTCCTGAGCTGCTTTCAGGATTTTCTCTTTGTTTCTGAGATTTGCAAGCTTCGCTATTATATGTTGAAGTGTTGACCTGTTTTTATTGATTTTGAAGGGGGTTCTCTGTGCCTCCTGGACTTGAATGCCTGTTTCCTTCCCCAGATTAGGGAAGTTCTGCACTATAATTTACTCCAATATACCTTCTGCCTGCCCCCCTCCCCACTTTCCTCTTCTTCTGAGATCCCAATTATTTTAATATTGTTTCACTTTATGGTATCACTTATCTCTTAAATTCTCCCCTCATGATCCAGTAGTTGTTTATCTCTCTTTTACTCAGCTTCTTTATTCTCCATCATTTGGTCTTCTATATCACTAATTCTGTCTTCTGCCTCATTTATCCTAGCAGTTAGAGTCTCCATTTTTGATTGCATCTCATTAGTAGCCTTTTTGATTTTGACTTGATTAGATTTTAGTTCTTTCATTTCTCCAGAAAGAGATTCCCCTAATGTCTTCTATGATTTTGCAAGCCCAGCTAGTATCTTTATAATCGTTATTCTGAACTCTAGTTCTAACATCTTACTTACATCCATACTGATTAGGTCCCTGGCAGTCAGTACTGCCTCTTGTTCTCTTTTTTGAGGTGAGTTTTTCTGTCTTGTCATTCTTGCAAAAAGTGGTTGCTTTTCTATTTGTAGAATTGCAGCAATTCTTAGGGCTCAAGTTGAGTTTGCAGGTGTTCAGAATGATTTGATAGCTATCTAGCTGAATTGCTGGGACCAAACAAAATTAGGGTCTTCTACTCCTCTGCCACCTTGGACTGGAAGTCCCAATTTTGTGTATCTTTTCAGAGAACCAGATCTTGGTTTCATTGATTTTTTCTATTGTTTTTCAGTCTCTATGTCATTTATTTCTCCTCTGATCTTTATTATTTCCTTTCTTCTACTCACTTTGGGCTTTGTTCTTCTTTTCTTACTTCCTTTAGGCATAAGGTTAAATTGTTTATTTGAGTCCTTTTCTGTTTTTTGAGGTAAGCTTGTATTGTTATATACTTCCCTCTTTGTACTGCTTTCACCATGTCCCAGAGATTTTGGACCATTGTGTTTTCATTTCCATTTGTCTCTATGTATTTTGTTATTTCTTCTTTGATTGCTTCACTGACCCACTGTTTTTTTAGCATCATGTTACTCAGTCTCCACGTATTTGTGGTTTTCTTCTGGTGATATAGTTCTAGTTTCATCCCATTGTGGTCAGAAAAGATGCATGGTATGATTTCAATCTTCTTAAACTTATTGAGGCTTGTTTTATGGCCTAATATGTGATCTATTCTAGAGAATGTTCCATGCACACTTGAAAAGAATATGTATTCTGTTGTTTTTGGATGGAATGGTCTGTATATATCTGTTAGGTCCATCTGTTCCAATGTGTCATTCAAAGACATTGTTTCCTCATTGATTTTCTGTCTGGATGATCTATCCATTGATGTAAGTGGAGTGTTAATGTCCCCTACTATTGTAGTATTACCATCAATTTCCATGTCTGTTAATGTTTGTTTTATGCATTTCAGTGCTCCAGTGTTGAGTATAGATATTTACAGTTGTTATATCCTCTTGTTGGATTAATCCCTTTATCATTATATAGTACCCTTCTTTGTTTCTTGTTACAGTCTTTGTATTAAAGTCATTTTGTCTGATAGAAGTATTGCTATCTTGGCTCTTTTTTTTTTTCACTTCCAGTTGCATGGTGAGTGTTTTTCCATCCCTTTACTTTCGGTCTGTATACATCTTTAGGTCTGAAGTGAGTCTTTCATAGGCTGTATATAGATGGGTATTTTTTTTTTTTTTTTTAACCACTCTACCACTCTGTGTCTTTAGATTGGAGCATTTAGGCCATTCACATTTTTAAAAATTTATTTTATTTGAGAGAGAGAGAGATAGATAGGGAGAGAGAGTACAAGCAGGGGGGTGGGGAGAGGGAGAAGCAGCCTCCCCACTGAGCAGGGAGCCAGTGTGGGGCTTGATCTCAGGACCCTGGGATCATGACCTGAACTGAAGGCAGATGCTTAACCGACTGAGCTACCCAGGTGCCCCTAGGCCATTCACATTTAAAGTAATTTTTGATAGGTATGTAATTATTGCCATTTTTAAAGTTTGTTTTTGTAGTTCTTCTTTGTTCCTTTTTTCTTCGCTTGCTCACTTTGTGATTGATGAGTAGCTGTAGAGTTTTGTTTGGCTTTCTTTTTATTTTTTGTGTTTCTATCATAGGTTTTGACTATGTACTTACCATAAGGTTCATTTATAACATCCTAAGTAAATAGTAGTCCATATTGATTTGATGATCATTTAAGTTCAAACACATTCTTAAAAAAACAAAAACAGAAAGAAAAAAAAACTTTTTTCTTTTCCTATTTCCTCTTCTCTTCCCTTTTTACTTCATTCTTCACATTTTATGTATATATTGTCATATTCTACATCTTTTACTCATATTTTTCTTATGTCTAATTATGGCTATTTCTTTTCCACTAAAAGAGGTCCCTTTAACATTTCTTGTAAGCCTAATTTAGTGGTGATAAACTTCTTTATCTTTTGTTTGTCTGGAAAACTCTTTCTCTCCTTCAAATGTGAAGGACAATCTTGCTGGGTAGAGTATTCTTGGTTGTAGGTTTTTTCCTTTCAGCACTTTGAATATATCATGCCACTCTTCTTCTGGCTTGCAAAGTTTCTGCTGAAAAAGTAGTTGATAGTGTTATAGGTTTTTCCTTTGTAGATAACTTTTTGTTTCTCTCTTACAGCTTTTAGGATTCTCTCTTTATCTTTAAACTTTGACATTTTAATTATTATGTACCTCGGGTTCATCTTGTTTGGAACCCTCTACACTTCTTGGACTTGGATGTCTATTACTCTCCTTAGGTTAGGGAGGTTTCCAGTTATTATTTCTTCAAATAAATTTTCTACACCTTTATCTCTCTCTTCTTCTGGGACCCCTGTAATGTGAAATTTCATTTGTTTGATGTTGTCCAAGAGATTTCTGGGACATTTTTCTTTATTCTTTCCTCTTTTTGCTGTTCAGCTTGTCTTCTTTCCATTACCCTGTCTTCCAGATTGCTGATATGTTGTTTTGCATTCTCTAATCTACTATTGATTACCTCTAGTGTGTTTTTTATTTCAGTTATTGTGTTCTTCAGTTCTGATTGGTTCTTTTTAATATTTTCTATCTCTTTATTAAAGGTCTCACTGAGTTATTCTATTCTTTTCTCCAGCCCAGTATCTTTACAATCATTACTTTGAATTCTTTATCAGGCATATTGCTTATCTGTTTCATTTAATTCTTTTATTGAGGTTTTTTTTTTTTGTTGTTGTTCTTTCTTTTGTAGCATATTCCTTTGTAACCCCATTTTGCTTGACTTCCTGTGTTTGTTTGGATTAGGCAAAATGGCTACTTCTAAGTTGAAGGAGTCGTCTTATGTATGGGGACCTCTATGCAGACCGTGTATGGTTGGTGACTTTTGCAGGCTGACTGAAGCTGTGGCTGTATATGTTAATTACTCTTTTGAATAATGGCTTTTTACAGAGAGAATAAAGAAAAAGAATAAAATTAAGAAAAATGAAAATAAAATAAAAGAAGTAAAAAAGAAAAAGGAAAAAGGAAGAAGAACAAGAAAGAACAAAATCAAAAAGAAAAAAATGAAAACAAGACAAATTTTTAAAAGTGTTCAAAATAAAACAAAACATTAAGAAAAGAAAACACAAAAACTCACCACAAAACCATGGCTTTTTTCTGTGCCCCAGCACCACAAGGTGGCTAGCGTAGACTTGTGGACCCTGGGCTCACTGATGTTGCAGCCTGATAGTGAGCTGGAACCCTTCTCTGGTCTGGGCTTTTAAGGTGGATGGGGAAAGAACATTCCCATGTTTCCTGGGTCCTTTTAAACTGCAACCTTTTTTTCTGTGTCCTAGCATGGCTAGAGCTGGTGTGGGCCAGTGGACCCTGAGCATCCTGAAGTTGCAAGCTCTCTGTGACAACTAGACCCCCACATTATGGTGTCTGGAGACCCTGCTCTGGTCTGAGCTTCCAAGGTGGGGTGGGAACATAAACCTTATTGTTCTCCAGTCCAACTGACCTGGAGAGCCTTCCCATAGTTCCTCCACCTCTTGGCAGAGTTCTAGAGTTGTCTTTTTATATGCTAGTTGTTTTTTTAAACTGCAGGTTTTCTTTTGTGCTCAAGGACAGAGGAATCTGTTCTAGGCCCCTCAGTACTATTACTCCCCACTGCCATTCACAGCATTGGGGGTGGGGTTTCCCTTTGTTACTGTGTCTCTGTCTCTCTTGTTGTTCTCTTGCCACTTTCTTTGTCTTTGGTTGTTCAATAGCTGTTCAGTCAGCCCTCAGTTCTTTTTCAGGAGGAATTGCTCTATTAATAGGTGTATTTTGGTGTGTTCTGTGGAGGAGGTGAGTTCAGAGTCTTCCTACATCACCATCTTCAGCTGGAACTTGCAATTATTTTCCTTATTAAAGCTCAAATTGCCCCATCATTGACCAGTGATACCTCTTCAAAGTTGGTTCTTGAGTCCTGTTGATAGCTTCCTGGCTCTCTGGTATGTTAAGATATTCCAGGTTCTTCTTGTACAGTTTCTGTCCCAGACTTGGAATCAGCAATTTCTTCAAGAAATTCTGGCTTCTTTTAATGGGAATTTATTTCATTAATAGGAATTTTACTACTGTGTTGGTCAATTTCTAGGCTTCTTCAGTGGACAGTTAGGACATACATACAAAGTATGTGTGTGTGTATGTTTGTGTATGTATACACAGATATATGTTTTTATTAAAATAAAAAACCTCATGGAGTTGTTTCAAGTTTAGTGCTTGTTTTCTGTACACAAGCATTTTTAATGAGGCAGAGTAGAGAAGTTGGTTAATAATATGCCAGCTGACTCTGCAACCACTTGGTTAAATAATGAATCCCAAGGGCTTTCAAGTATTTGATATAACAATGCACAATTACCTCTAATATGTGCATAATGCTGTTAACAGGATAGCATTTCTTTTTTTTTTTTAATTTTATTTATTTATTTGTCAGAGAGAGAGAGAGCACAAGCAGGGGGAATGGCAGGCAGAGGGAGAAGCAGGCTCCCTGCTGAGCAAGGATCCTGGTGTGGGACTCTATCCCAGGACTCTGGGATCATGACCTGACCTGAAGGCAGACACTTAACCAACTGAGCCACCCAGGCGTCCCTCAATGGACATTTTTTTCTTTCTTTTTTTTTTTTTTTAAGATTTTATTTATTTATTTGACAAAGTGAGAGCACAAGCAGGGGGAGCAGCAGGCAAAGAGAGAGGGAGAAGCAGGCTCCCCGCTGAGCAAGGAGCCCAGTGTGGGACTTGATCCCAGGACCCTGGGACCATGACCTGAGCCGAAGGCAGATGCTTAACAAACTGAGCCACCCACGCATCCCCAGGATATCGTTTCTGTACACTTGAAACTTCCAAATGTTTAAGTGGAAAATATAGAAAGACTGCAGGGATGTTTATCATAGGTTATGCTTTGGTTTTGTGATTCAAATTAAACTATCTTCTTATAATATATTGTGCAGCTGTAAGTTATTATACAGTTATTTAGTACAGTGCTGAATAAAATAGCAATTCTGTACTCTCTAGCTACTTGTTTATCATTTTTTTATTCCCAGCACCTACTATAGTGGGCTTGGTGGGCACATAGTAGCTGCTTAACTAACATTTGTGAAATGTATAAGTATTGGTGCTGGTAATATACCAATGAGTAAGTTGTGCTTTCTTGACTCCATCCTCAAAACATTATTTGTAGGCATTGACATTAGTTTTACATACTTTATTGGATCTGTTTGACCTGAGATAGCAAGTCAATTAAGCACTTTAAAAGCTTATACATGGGCCTTAACCTGAGAAGCAATATTAAGAAGCTCTCAATATTATCATCAGTGTCTGTAAATTTCCTAAATACAGTCTGTCCGTGTTTTGTACCTTGAATTTTTTCATTACATCATAAAGGTTAACTTGGTGAAACAGATGGTGGAAATGTGTTTTAAGGCTAACACTAATTAAAAATTAAAGGACAATGTTGATGAATAAAATATGTAAATTGCAATGATATTAGACCTGGAATTGGAGATGATGTTAATATCTTACATTTTTCATTAAATGGCTTTTAATTAACTCCTAAGAGGGTAGTCACTCTGCAAAGCCATGTAAAATTAGACCATTAAGTCACCAGGAGTTTTTTTAGAAAGTTTTTACTCTGCTACTTTTTCAGATAGAATTTTTCTTTTTAGCTTAAGACTAAATTATTGAGTTTATATATGAGTTAAATTAACTATTTCTCATATCTCTCTTGGCTATGAGGATATTTCTTTGTTTTTACCTAGTGACTTCTAACATTTTGGTGCTTTTAATATTGGGAAGCCATAAAATGGCTTGACACTTTCAGATTTAGTAAAGCTGAAAAAGGAGAGAAAAGGGGAAGAATGATAGTCTCACTGTGTGTAAAGATTAGAGGGAAAAAAGATAACTTGACTCTTTCCATTTATCTTTCTGTTTAAATACTGCCATTGTATTTAAAGTGAACTGGCATTGACAGTGGACCAGAGATCTGTTGTTTTGCTACTTACAGGTATTTTTCTGCAGTGAACTGGTATTGACAGTGGACCAGAGATCTGTTGTTTTGCTACTTACAGGTATTTTTCTGCAGAGCTTTGGGACTCAGAATTTAATTACTTGCTACCAGAGTCTTGTGTTTCCTTGGGAGCCTTTTAAATATCTTAAATTACTTTTGAATTTGATAAGGTCACATCAACAACTGAAACATAAAAGCATCCCAAATAGCATAACTATAGGCTGTACCTGGTCAGCTAAGTGTTTTACCTGAGCTATATGGTGTTAGAAAAAATTGAATTATTTGCCAGCATTAAAAATTGTGAATTTTTTTTAACCTCAAGTATGAATTACTGGTACCTCTTGAAGCATCAGAATATTTGACCATGATGGACTCACATTTTCACATTACAACTATTGACTGGAGATGAGCACTGAAGTTGTTTCAGGCTCCGCCTCATCTTATGGTCTCCCTGATGTTAAGACTGATTGTCAGTTACCACTTATTAAGAGAGAAGTGAAACATTTCTTGTATCCTTGTCTTTAGCATCAGTGGCAAAGTAAAAGATAGATGAAGAAGGCTGCATTTGTCAAGAAAAATGGGAGAGAGCAAGAGGGAATATTTTGTGTGTATACACGTAAGAGGAAGATATTCCATGCATTTAATATAAAGGTATGTCTGTTTTGAAAGAATACAACTTTAAAGGTCATTAGGAAGTAAACCATCCTAAGATTGTGACTGATACAAGATAAAGATAATTGATAAAAAAGAAAAACCTAATGATCTGATAAAGGAACTGATATACCAATAGGGCTTCTTTTGGAATGTGAATAAAACAGGTGCAGATGCTTTAAAATGCAATGTGTGTTAATTGGAGCAATTGATCAGTTATCAAAACTTTTTGCAGATGGCAAAGATTTTATAAGATTTATTTATAAGATTATCTACTGAGTATAGCAGAAACTGTGTCCTAAACAAAGGCAAGCATTTTATAGATAGAAGCCTGTCTAGAAATACTGCTTCTCAATGTGGGAGCATTTGTAGAGTTTTAAAATTGTAGCTGATGAGAACACAGGTATAAATAATACTACCAAGTTGTCTATATTTATCTTTGTATTGAGAAAAATGTAGTGAGACTGAAGAATTTTTAGTTATGGTACCTATGACAAATATAACATCAGGAAAGAGTTTGTTTTTCTATGTTGATAATAATCTTCAAAGGTTTAATGTAGAATGGTCAAAATTAGTTAAGTGATGGGGCTCTTTGAGTGGTCATGATTTATATTTATTATAATATTATAAAATTTAAATCCAAGGTGGCAACATTTTACAAGGATGTGAGACTTAAGTCTATTGGCAACATTTTACAAGGATGTGAGACTTAAGTCTATTCCTTATAGCATCATCAGGAATTGGTTTGTGGTAGAAAGTGAAATAGAATACATGCCATTGACTGAATGTACTCATGGCATGGACCATGGGCAGTTCAGTCAGAGTGACTCGGATCCCTATTCAATGGTCTGTTGGAGGTTAGATACCACAGTTGTGGCATTGTGCTATAAAGATTTGTGTGTAGTTTTTTCTTTTCTTTTTTTTGCTTAGTATTTTTCTTTTTTTGTTAAAAAATTTTTGAATTTAAATTCAATTTAGTTAACATATACTGTATTATTAGTTTCAGGGGTAGAATTCAGTGACTCATCAGTTGCATTTAACACCTAGTGCTCATTACATCAAGTGCCCTCCTTTATGCCTGTCACCCAATTATCTCTTCCCCCCCGCCACCTCCCCTCCAGCAACCCTCAGTTTGTTTCCTAGAGTTAAGAGTCTCTTATGGTTTGCCTCCCTCTCTGTTTTCATCTTATTTTATTTTTTACTTCTCTTCCCCAATGTTCATCTGTTTCGTTTCTTTAATTCCACATATGAGTGAAATCATCTGGTATTTGTCTTTCTCTGACTGAGTTATTTAGCTTAGCATAATACCTTTTAGTTCCATCCATGTCATCGCAAATGGCAAGATTTCATTCTTTTTGATGGCTGAGT
This sequence comes from Phoca vitulina, assembly GCF_004348235.1. Classification (NCBI taxonomy): domain Eukaryota; kingdom Metazoa; phylum Chordata; class Mammalia; order Carnivora; family Phocidae; genus Phoca; species Phoca vitulina. Next base: position 37,273,526 of record NW_022589705.1, on the reverse strand, counting down.
AATATTCCATTACACACACGCACACGCACACGCACACACACACACCACATCTTCTTTATCCATTCATCTGTTGATGGACATCTGGGTTCTTTCCATATTTTGGCTATTGTGGACATTGGTGCTATAAACATTGGGGTGCATGTGCCCCTTCAAATCACTATGTGTGTAGGTGTGTAGTTAGGAAAGAAATTGTTCTTCATGTTATCTGAGGAAAAATTCTGCCTTGACTCATCAAGAAGGAGAGGAATAAAGACTGATTTGATAAGATTAAATATCAAAGCACCATTTTATTACCCCCCAAATGTGGGGCTTTCCATATACTCTGTTAGAAGATAAGGCTTAAGCCTGGAGTTGAGGCTTATTACTTTCTGGCCCCAAGTGTAGCCCTTGGGGCTACTTGTTTGATGGTGCCTGGTAGACTCCTGTCCACTCATTGGCATGGGAGACATGAAGCATATTTTATATCTCAGTGGCCAGAGAAGCAGAAAACCATTGAGAGACAAGAGACAAAGCTGTGTTGCCCTTTAAAATAAGTTGGTTTTTATTATATATTTAATATATAGGAAATAATACAAAAAAATGGTAGAGCAAATACCCATGTACTTAACATTCAGCTTAATACATAGAACTTCTGTACTCCCATCTCTCCCTACCTTCTCTCTCATCACCCAGATATGAAAAGGATCTTGATTTTGAGTTTTCATTCTCTTGCTTTTGTCTATAGCTCTAGCAGATGCTCATGTATCCCTAAACAATATGTGGTTTACATTTCACACTTTTCAACTTTATATAAAGGTAGTCCTGCTGTATATATCCTTTGCTGACTTGCTTTTTGCTCAACAATCTGTTCTTAAAATTCATTCATGTTGATACATGTAGTTTATTTATTCTCACTATTGTGTAGATACAAACACTGCATTCATTTCCATGTTGCTGGACAATGGGGTTTATTTCCTTTTTTTTCCTCTGCTAAATTAAGCAAGACTATTATTTCTGTAGAATGCCCACTGTATGCAAGGCACTATTCTAGATTCTGGGTGTACCTCAGTGAGCAAAATAGACAGAAATCCCAACGCTTATTGAACTTATATTCTTGTTGGAAGACACAGACAAAAAAAAAGTAAATTATATGATTTGTGAGAATGTGGTAAGTGTGATAGAGACAAAGCAGAAACAATGATCAGGAGTACTTGTATTGGGAATGGAGTTGAGATTTTAAACAGGGTGATCAGAGATCTCATTAAGAATGTGAGTAGTTGAAAACAGACTTGGAGATGACGGAAAGAACTATGAAATGATCTGGGGAAGGAATGTTCCAGGCAGAGGGAATAGTGCAAAGACCTTGAGGGGGGTGCTTCCCTTATATTTTGTAAATTTCTCCTAGTGCACATGTGCAAGAGGTTTTCGAATGTATGTTACTAGGCATGGAACTTCTGGATCATGGGCTATGCAGTTATGTACATTCTTAATTTGACCAGTGTATTGGTCTCTGTGGATTAACTGTTGGAACACACAATCTGCTCTCTCTTTAGTTTCCTTTACCGCTCATCTTCTCCTTCTTACATTAGTTTGGAAGTTATACACTTTATTTCTATTCATTTAGTGTTTACTCAAAACGTTTTAACATGCATACTTAACAAGTGTAAAGGTGATCACTAAAAGTACTATCTTTGTGAATAATATAACCTTAAACACATTAACTCAATTATGCCTCTATCATTTTATATGCTTTTTTTGTGCAGTATTTTAGTTCTATGTTTATTTTTTAAAGATTTTATTTATTTATTTGACAGAGAGGGACACAGCGAGAGAGGGAACACAAGCAGGGGGAGTGGGAGAGGGAGAAGCAGGCTTCCTGCAGAGAAGGGAGCCCAATGTGGGGTTCAGTCCCAGGACCCCGGGATCATGACCTGAGCTGAAGGCAGACGCTTCACCACTGAGCCACCCAGGCACCCCTAGTTCTATGTTTTTTAAAAAACTACTAGTTAAACACTATTGCTATTGTTTTAGACATTTATACTGTTGATTTAGCAATCAGTGCTTATTTGAATTTCTCATATGTTTCCCAATTTCTTTTTTTTCTTTCTTTCTTTTTTTTCTTTCTTTCTTTCTTTCTTTCTTTCTTTCTTTCTTTCTTTCTTTCTTTCTTTCTTTCTTTCTTTCTTTCTCTCTCTCTCTCTCTCTTTCTTTCTTTCTTTCTTTCTTTCTTTCTCTCTCTCTTTCTTTCTTAAGATGTTATTTATTTAGGGCGCCTGGGTGGCTCAGTTGGTTAAGCGACTGCCTTCGGCTCAGGTCATGATCCTGGAGTCCCGGGATCGAGTCCCGCATCGGGCTCCCTGCTGAACAGGGAGCCTGCTTCTCCCTCTGACCCTCTCCCCTCTCATGCTCTCTCTATCTCATTCTCTCTCTCAAATAAATAAATAAAATCTTTAAAAAAAAAAAAAGATTTTATTTATTTATTTGAGAGAGAAAGAGTGAGAGAGAGAGAGAGCACAAGCCAGCGGGGAGAGGCAGAGGGAGAGGGAGAAGCAGACTCCCCTCTGAGAAGGAAGCCTGATGTGGGGCTGGATCCCAGGACCCTAGGATCATGTCCTGAGCCGAAGGCAGACACTTAACTGCCTGAGCCACCCAGGCACTCCTATTTCCCAATTTCTTTATTCATCATTCCATCTTACATCTCAAACTTTAATCTGGGATCATTTTTTTTCTCCTTGCAACACATTCTGTAGAATTTCCTTGGTTGGGGGTAGAGTGTTGATCACAAGCCCTCTCAATATTTGTCTGTCTGACTTTTGGGAAAAAATTATGGGCTGGCTTGAGCAGTTGAGTTGTATTTGTATAATACAGTCAATGCACAAATCACTTTCCTTGGATTAAACAGCCTAGGTGGCAACATTAAGGTATTTGAAATGTGTATTGTTCTAAATGAAGCCACAATGGAATCTTCTGGAAACTTGTGCATGGGGGCAATTTTGTCAATATAGAAGGCTATCTGGTTCCACATACCTCTCTTTATGGGAAACAGTAACTCAAAAGCACATCTGTCCAGGCACAAACTCTGTAGGCTGCAGCCAGAATTGTTGGGGAAAAGCATGACAGTTTTGGGCCCTGTGTGATGAATTCCAAAATATTCCCCAGATACCTGATATATTCTGCCAGTTTGGGGGTGAAAAAAGGATTAAAAAAAAAGCCCTTATCTTTAGAAGCCATTAAAATTTTTTCTATTTTCTTCTTGACTAAAAACTAAGCTACTGTGACTTTAAACTTCATTGGTTTTGTTATCACCTTAATTAAGGAAGAAGGAAGAAATGTTAGGGCAATATAAAAAAAAGAATTCTATGAGTAAATGATGAATTCTGACAAAATCTTCTTTTACTTGCATGATTAACCTCCTTTCTCAATCTTAAAATGAGCCATTTTTCATTTCTAACAGTTTTATAATCTCTCTACAGTGATCATTCAAGTTCAGGATCATTTTTATATTTTACTTTTTTACAATTAATGCTTGATGAAGCTGGCAAACATTCAGAACTTAGTTTGACATCTTCAAAGCAGGAGATACTAATAATTTTCTTGTTCTAGTTCTTCATGCCTCTGTGTATAAATATGTAGATGTGTTTATTAGATAATGCTTGAAAACTAATAAAATGTTAATTCATAGAATAAGATTAGATATCCTATTTTTGAAAAAGGAAGTAAGGGCAAGGTATCTTAGAGTCCTCTCATAAATCAGGGTTTTTAAGACATTTATTTTCTTTTTCAGCACATTAGCTAGGTTGTTTAAACTATCTTGGGACCAACTTCATTCAACTTTCATAAATATTCTGGTAGTAACTGTCAGCACCAGGAATTTCTAGCAAAGGAACTGTATTTTCTAACAAAGATTAAGACAGATGGATATGTATTTTATACCTTTTTTTATGATTCATTTCATTTGCCAACTTAACAACTTATCCAGCTGCTTTTGATCAGCAGCTTCCATATTACTGGTGTATCAATTCTTGCCTTTTCTTTTTTTTTAGTGCCAAAGGGAGGAAAGTATAGATAATATAATCAGAATTTATATACTTTGTACTTTAAAATTTTCAACTATCCTTTCTTCATTTCCTTCCAGAATTTTGGCTTTTAATTGTGAACTGTGTGACCAACCTCAGTTTTGTCATTTAGAAAATGGATATAATCAATAATTGTACTTAATTCATAGTAATGCTGTCAAGACTAAATAAGACCATCACATAAAACACTAAGGATCTTTTCTGGCAAATAGTAAGTACTTAATAAATGAACATGATTTTTGTTATTATTAATACTGGAATAGTAGCTGAAGTGGCATGGGTTGAAGACATTGTAACTGAGGAGACAAAGGTATTAAAAGGACAGTGGATGACTGGACTGTCCACAACCCAGAAGGATGGTAAGAGAGGGGTAGGTAGTGTAAGTTGTTTGCCAGTGTCTTTGGTTAATCAGGGAGGTGTGGATAGAGACTAGTAAACAGCAGTGATGAGGAATAAGAGAGGCATGATCCTTAAAGGAGCACAGATATTTACTTGAAGGAGGAGGAGCAGAGATCTGGATGGGAGCATTGGAAAATAAGGAAAATGCTGATTCCCAAACCCATGCCTGGTATATATGGCAAAATGGGCATTTGCTCCTCGATGGGCTTTTGGGGAGGCTGTGTACTTGTGGTCCATCCAAGTTTCAGTGTAGGCAAGGTGTTGGAAGATATTGAGGATGTTGTAAAGGTATTTTTACTCTGAAAGGAGTTTCTCTGAGACAAAATAAATAAGTTTTAGGGAAAGAGGAACATTATGGTTGGTTTAGAGGAAAGAAGTCCAAAGCGAAATGGGAATGAAACTGTGGGAAAGGAAAGCTGACTAGAGGGAATTGTATCTTGGATGATGATCAAGAATAACATGTGCGTGAGACACAAGGCTTCCAGAAGGAATTAAACCTGTTTTTTGGTTCCTGTCAAGATGGGGAAATCAGCCATGAAGGGGGAGTGGGACTAAGGCTATTTGAACTGGTGAGTGTGGTGGCTGGAGCCTCAGGTGGCAGGCTACCAGAGGCAGTGAGAGGATAGAGGGAAGTTTGCAAGTTATGCTCTTGCCTCTTCCTTATTTCCTTGGGAAAATCAGTGTCCACTCCTTCACCACAGAAATTGGCAGCCGCTGTTCAGAGATAATAAAAGAGCAGCATAAAAGCTCTGCTGGGGTGAGATGTGGCTGAAAGGAGCCATGGAGAGACCAACTGCCCTTGGGCTTTCACTGCTCCATTTCTTCTCCCTCCAAAGGCCCAGGGACGATAAAGTTACAATGTAGGCAGACTTCCTCCTTTTAGTGGTGTTTGTAAGTATTAATCAGAGGATCTCCATGTGCAGACAGTAAACAGGAGGGTCAGGAGAGGTTTTGTGGTGCCTAGAGCCTTCTATCTTCCTGTCCTCTCACTTAACTCACTGGGACAGACAAACTAGTGCCTGGCCTTCAAGCCATTCTCATGACACAATTCTGCATGGAATAGCTAATGCTCTGCTGTTCACCAGCACACAAAACAAAACAAAGATACTAGAACCCTGAAAAGTAGAACTATTATACATGAAAGACAATAAACTGAACACCATATATCATCTGAAGCAGTATTATTGCAACAGAATGTACCAAGAATTTAAAGCATGCATGATAAGTATACTTATTAGTAATATGAAGCAAGAATAAGAAGTTATAACTATGAACTAAGGGGAAATATTCAGAATGAAGAATGTGGTATTGAAATAAAGTATATGAGCACTGGGATAGGTATCAGCAAGGACATAGCAGAAGAATGAATTAATGAAGGTAAGATTGAAGAACTTACCCAGAGGGAGCAAGATAGAATACAGAGAAAAAAAACCCACCAAGAAATATGGAGGAGAAGTGCAAATAGGATTATACCAGTTGATAGGATTTCATAAAGGAGGGAGAAAAAAAAGAGAATAAATACTTGAACAAAAAATATGGTTTAATTTCTCATGTTTAAAGATAAAAAAAAAAATTCCAACATGAAAGGGCTCATACAGGGCCAAACAGGATAGAGAAGGGAATATCCACACTGGGAAATTTAATATCAGAATATAGGAACATTAAGATGAAGAGAAAATTCTAAAAGCTTCCAGAAAGAGATTTCCCACCAGGGAAAATGGACCAGATTGACACCACTTTTCTCAACACCAACATTAGATATCTATCTATCTATCTATCTATCTATCTATCTATCTATCTATCTACCTATCTCTATTATATATATATATATATATATACATATATATATATTATATATGTATATAAAAGAAAAAGAAATAGTTTTAGGCATTGAAGGAAAGTAACTGAATTAAAATTTGGTTTTATCCAGCTAAATTGTCATTCAAATATGAGAATATAATAAAAAATACTCTCAGCCTGCAAGGCCTTGTTGCACAACCCCCCACCAATCTCTCTTGGAGAAAACCTTCAAATCAGAAGAGCTTTGGGGGTTAGGAGTAATAAAATAACATGTACTTTTAATATAAAAAACAAAATCCAGTATCAAAGAAATAAAAAAGGGGAAGTACAATACAATGAACCAGGGCATTTTTTGGAGGGAAAGATATCAATGTTGATAACTTTAAGAAATCAATAAGGGTAGGGGTGCCTGGGTGGCTCAGTTGTTAAGCGTCTGCCTTCAGCTCAGGTCATGATCCCAGGGTTCTGGCATCAAGCCCCGCATTGGGCTCCCTGCTCGGCGGGGAGCCTGCTCCTCCCTCTCCCACTCCTCCTGCTTGTATTCCCTCTCTCGCTGTGTCTCTCTCTGTCAAATAAATAAATAAAATCTTAAAAAAAAAAAAGAAATCAATAAGGGTAAATAAATAATTCTTCCAGTAAAAGCAAGAACTGTAAGGACAAAAATCATGTTTACCTTCTTTTTTTCCTTCTTAAAAATTCAAGTATAGTTAGCATACAGTGTTATGTTAGTTTCACAGTATAATGATTCAACAATTCTATACATTTCTCAGTGCTCATCAGATGTTTACCTTTTAAACCAACAGAAGGAAAGTAGTTCTGTCCAAATGGAAATCATGGAAGGGGAGAAAAGAGGGAGAATACAATAAGTAAGAAATATGAAACAAGGTGGCTGAAATATATCTGAATATAAAATAAGAACAAATGATTTAAGATCATCAATTAAAAATCTAGCATCTCAGATTGGATTAAGAAAACAAGATCCAAGAATATGTGCTCTTCACAGACACACTTAAATAACACAGAAAGAAGGATTGAGAAAAGGAAGAGTAGCCAACCACAGGTCAGAATAAAGGTGGGATAAGTAGCTTAATAACTGACAAAATAGAATTTAAGGCAACAAAATGCCATGTTCCTAATAATATAATTTATGTACAGGTAAAAGGGAAATTAGAGTACATGAACACATATGTACTAAAATGCCATGTTAGAATGTATAAAGAAATAAGTGGCAGAATTTTAGGGAGAAACATAAATCAACGATCTAGGTGGAGATTTTAACACAATCTTCTTAGAAACTAAGTAGTCAAAAGAAGAAAAGGAAAATTTTTGTAGATTAAAATACAATTAGTAAGTTTATTCTATTAGATATATTGAAGACTATGCACTTAATCAGCAGAGACTACATATTCTTGAGCAATCAAGAACCATTATAAAAATGTATCTTGGGACACCTGGGTGGCTCAGGGGGTTAAGCGTCTGCCTTCGACCCAGGTCATGATCCCAGGATCCTGGGTTGGAGTCTTGCATCGGGTTCTTTGCTCAGGGAGGAGTCTGCTTCTCCCTCTGCCTGCCACTGTCCCTGTTTGTGTTCACTCTCTCTCTCTCTCTGACAAATAATTAAATAAAATCTTAAAAAAATATATATCTTGTATTAGACCATAAAGGAAGTTTCAACAAATCTCAAATGAATAATAGCAGCTATGTTCTCCAATCTCATTGCAATAAAATTGGAAATTATCAACAAAAGGACAGCTCAAAAACAAAATAAAACAAGGGGCGCCTGGGTGGCTCAGTCGTTAGGCGTCTGCCTTCGGCTCAGGTCATGATCTCAGGGTCCTGGGATCGAGCCCCGCATCAGGCTCCCTGCTCGGCAGGAAGCCTGCTTCTCCCTCTCCCACTCCCCCTGCTTGTGTTCCCTCTCTATGTCTCTCACTGTCAAATAAAATCTTAAAAAGAAACAAAATAAAACAAAACAAAACCCCCACCTTATGTTTGGAAACCACACAATTATTTTATTATTTATTCTCTTATAAAGTTATTCTTGAATTAAAAAGGAAACTATATAGGAAATTAAGAAATACTTACTACTGAATGATAGTGAAAATACTGCGTGTTAAGACCTGTGGGGCAGAGCTGAAGAAGTACTAACTTTGATGGAGATTTATAACTTTAAATAGAGCCAGTAGGAAACAAGACAGATTTAAAACAGACAAGATTAGCATTCAATTCTAGAAATTGGAAAAAGAGCAAACACAGACTAGAAGGAAACAATAAAGATAGAAGCATAAATAAATAGACTGTATATTAATTATAATAAAGCTTTCTAAAATGAAAAGCTCTTTTTTTGAAAAGGTTAATAATATAGTCATATTTCAGACAAGAGTCATCAAGAAAAACAAATTCAGATAAGCACAGAACAAGAAGGCCCATGTGAAACCTTCATTTTTTTTTTCATGTGCCCAATGGAGAAGGAGATTGCCTGAGATCCACAGGATGGGTCATCTTGCTCTTGTTATTAGAAATCTCCTCTGCCGAGGGGATGTAGACATTTACACACCCCGTGTCCATGTGGAGAGATCTGTCTACGTACTACTCCTCTCCCCAACCTCTATTTTATCAATTTTCCAATTTTGTTTCCTCTAAGATAGGACGGTAAAGGTATATTGCTGGCTTTACCAGCTGAAAGAAAATTGCTTTTGGTGGTCTTTACAAACAGGTATACAGAAAAAAAAAATTGATAGATCAGTAGCTCAATACCAGAAGATGTGTTGATTTGCTTTAATAAGGAAACAATTTCTACAACAGCAGTTGTGTTTGGAGCCATCACCTGTTTAAGTTTATGAAAATTCACTGTCATTTTCCAAAATACACCTGTCCTCTGTAGAGTCCAAAAAGATGAGTTGAATGGGGTATGAAGGAAATCACTAACTCTGCATTCTTCAAGTCCTTTATGATGTAATTAATCTGCAATTTCTCCAGAAATACAACATTGAAGATTAATATGGCATTTGCTAGTTTTTATGGCCTCAGGATTACCTTAGTAATTCTTTTTCTTTTTAAAGATTTTATTTATTTGAGAGAGAGAATGAGATAGAGAGAGATGAGAGGGGGGAGGGTCAGAGGGAGAAGCAGACTCCCCGCTGAGCAGGGAGCCCGATGCGGGACTTGATCCCAGGACTCCAGGATCATGACCTGAGCCGAAGGCAGTCGCTTAACCAACTGAGCCACCCAGGTGCCCTACCTAAGTAATTCTAATGGACAGTGCCTTAGGGGCTGAAGCTCACTTTTCTTCTTCTTTTTTGGTTGGTCATTCTTTGATCATTCAGCTTTTGCGTGTTGAATGCCTCCCATGTGAACAGAATAATGACTTCTGTTTTGACCTAGAGCCAGAAATAGGAGGGAAAACCCTGAACAGGTTCTCACTACTTTGTTGTGGGTGGTGACCTCACACCACTTACATATTGGTACTGATAAAGCAGGGAACCTAAGCAATTTTCACTAACCAGACCTTCAACCTTCTGATGTATTCACTTTGGTGAGTATGACAAATTCCAAACAAATACACACTAGATGAAATGCACATTAAAATCCCAAGGCAGAAATGTCTGTGAGCTGAGATAACTGTTTGGTGTAGTTTATGTCCAGAAAACCCTCTGAGACTTGACTATGAGTGCAGGCAAGAATGATGAGTACAGGTTTAAATCATTCCTTTCCACCCCAGGCCAATCCAGGCCAGTCCATTATGGCTTCCTTAAACATCCATGCTATCCTCTTTCTTCCCCACTCTTCAGATATCATATACAAAGGACAAAGTCCATTCAAAGACAAGCATTCCAAGTCATGTGAATCTATCATACTTTCATTTTACCATGTCTTCCCTTTTGATTCAGGACAACAACGTCTTTTCTTGCCTCTCTCTTGAGTAGCCTATAATACTATCTTCCCAAATAGGATTTGGGGTGTTCTTTACTATTCTTTCCTCTTGCATCGTAGAAATATATCCTTAGATTATTTCAAATGATGAGCTCAAAAGAGTCTCAGCCTCTTCTCCATGACCCACTCCTATGCATTTCCATCTGACTTTTTCCACCCTTTGAGGGGGATTTGACAGCTTTACTCCAGGTCACCCTGAGATTGTGTATGGTCTGCTTTCGATAGAAAAGTATTGTTCATTCAGTGAAGCCAACTTGTTGGTAGCCGAGCAGATGGCACCCTCTGATCACTCGCACCTTTTAGATGAATTGTTTCTTAATTTCTTGAATACCAGAAGACTAGAAGCCAGCCCTATTTGTTTCTCACCTTGGCTTCCTTAACATCACAGGGTTGCTTCAAGTCTCAAGGACAGAAAGGAACTTTTAGTGTAGTGACTAGCTGGGACATGAAGACTTCTATCAGTCATATCAGAGCTGTTTGTTTTAAAAATAAATTTTGTGTCAGGGTTTTCAGCTGCTAATATTTATGGTTTCAAGTTCATGACATTAATCTTAAATAAATAAGACAAAACCAGATCAGCACTCCAACAATTAAAGAGTATTTGTTCCAAGTCATAAAAACTGTTACTGACTTGATGTAGGTTAATTTAGAGATCTTCAGAAATGAGTTTGGATTTCAGTGCTTGAAAATGTCAAATATAAATGTAATAAATCTATTACCATTATCTCATTCTTCAGGTGATAGTGCTTTGGTAGTTAAAATACAGCTCATAAAATTTATATTTATGTTAAGGCTAATTGATTTTAAAAATTTTTTAGAGGAACATCTTCAGAAAAGCACCAAATTGGGGTTGATAAGTGTAGAATATTTAAACCAAGTGATTCAACCTAAGCCCCAAAAGATGGAATTTGAATGACAGGTCAATCAAGCAGTATATCGACACTTACTTGACAAGACATTCTAGAATCTAACATAGAAGTCAAAACTACCACAACAGCAAGTTGGCTAAATGATGTCAATGTGAATGATTATGGAAACCAGTCAGTGGCTTTTGGGGAAAGAAAATCTCTAAAAAGAAGAGTGAATTTCAAGATATCTTTATGGGCTTTCCAGTGTTTTCTTTGACAAGCTGATATTTCTTTCCATAGTTGTCATGACTTTGTTGTTGGAAGTAGGATTTCATAACATTACTGAACATTTTGCATGTTAAAAAATAAAAACTAGAATCAAATAGTTATAATTACCTTGCTTGGGTGCCTGGGTGCTCAGTTGGTTAAGTGACTGCCTTCGGCTCAGGTCATGATCCTGGAGTCCCTGGATGGAGTCCCGCATCGGGCTCCCTGCTCGGCGGGGAGTCTGCTTCTCCCTCTGACCCTCCCCCCTCTCATGTGCTCTCTCTTTCATTCTCTCTCTCTCAAATAAATAAATAAAATCTTTAACAAAATATAATTACCTTGTTCTTTTGGAGGAAATGCTAATTTGATGCAAAAGAATCAGATTTGGAGTGTCATATTTCTAAGTCTGTGTCTCTATTTTAGACCCCTAGATTTTCTTTGAAATAGAGTAGAAAGGTAAATTGTTTTTGAATTAGTAAAAATCATTATCTGATTCAACAAATTTTTTTTTGTTTCAACAAAATTTTTTTTATGTTGCAATATTGATTTTTATTGATGACAATTTTGTAGCAGGACTGAACATTTGAGTTTCTTATTAAATCAGACTGAGTTACTGTGAATTTAAAACGTTTTAAAAACTTACAATGTTTAACAGATTTTCTAGTTTTAGTTCTAGATGCATACAAGTGAAGCTATGCTTTAGCTTGGATGGAGATAGATTTTAAGTGAAATGTAGCAGAATGTCCTAGATTTTACATTAATCACCTTTGGGAAATGTTTTTCTTTCCTTACTTACAAGCAGTGTATTTTGTAATGAAACACTAGTTCATTGTTATCTCTAGACTGCTTGCTGATAGAAATTAGTTAATAATGAATAGCCACACATTCCAAAAAGACCAGCCATATCAGCATGTAGACTCTCTGAATAGAGCTCTTCGGAAAATGTTAGCAAAGTTTTACAAATTCCCATGTACAACCTGAGAAATTGTTGAAACATGTCATAACATATATAGTATGTATATCTCAATAAAACTGAAGAAAAAAATCTCTGGACCATGTCTGATGACAAGTCAGGATGAGTTTTTCTCTGGAAGGCTCTTTGACCTCTAGTGTAAATAGATTTTGTGCTGGGTCCTCCTAATCCTCTATACACAACTAAATCCTAAACATGTCTGAATCCTAAAGTCCACATAACGTGAGTTCCCAGGTTGGGAATCCTGATGTAGTTATTAGAAGCATATTTGTATCAGTTAGAATGCTATAGTGATTTTTCTGGAATCTTTTTGAGAGCAGAACTATGCCTTCTACCCTTGATGCTAAGTCTGTGGCACATAGTAGGAAGCTACATGAACTCTTGACTAAAATGAATCTGTTTAAGCTTTTCCTCAGAGAGATGCTTTTTTTCCTAATTGTAAAATCTATTTTGCTTCCCAACATTTTAATCCATTGTGTTGTTGGAAAGTACTTCCATTGACAGTCCATTAGAGGCAGCACTGCCTATGTGGAATCTTTGCCTGGCCATGTCCCCAGCACACCATTTAAGTGATCCTTGTGTGTAAATCTTCATTGCTCATTGAGATACTATTCTATTACTTCCCTCACGAAAGATTAAAGTGAGATCAGATATTTATTTTCTGGTATTTGGTAGCCATTTAAAATAGGTGTTACCTATTTTTAATCCTTTTAACTGCATTTTTAAGGAGACAAAAATCCTCCTTTATTTTAATGAATAAGAAACTGAAGTACTGACATGTGAAAAAGGTTGTCCAAGACCTTACCAGCACTAGTAAACAGCGGAACTAAAATTTGCAGACAGGTCTGCCTCTGCTTCATCAAGGGCCCCAGACACTGTTCACATAGCCATGAGGGATGCTGAAGAACCCTTAAATCTACTTCCAGGAATGCATTTCTCCCTCTTTGAGTCCTGCATAAACCAGGAAGCTCTGAACTCAATGAATACTAGTTTTAAGGAATCAATTACCTCCAAACGTAAAACAATTCTGAATTTAAAAACATGTAGTAAATATTGATTAGTAAATGCCTATTGTTCTGGATAAGAACTATATGACATAAAGGACTGACAAAGAAATTGAAAGAAAGCAAAAATAATTGAAATTAAATAATTGAAAAGTAAATACAGACTCATTGGGCATGGTACTAACATTGAAACCTGGCTTTGTCAACTTTAAGACTAGTGATTGTCTTACAAGTTGCTGTGTGGATCATCATTCTGTTTTAAGACTCTGAAGATGGAGGTGTTGAGCAACTAATGGTTTCTATTGTGTTTTGCATCATTTCAGTCTGGTTTTTGGAACTATAAAGTTGGTATTGAAAGATACGCAGCCCTTTGGTTTAAAGATGTTTTATTTTAACACATATTCAGGAAAGTCAGTTTCCAATTATGGTAAAGCTAGAGAATTAGCTTGGAAATTTCTGTAATTTATTTTCACTATGGAATGAAAAGAAGAAACAAAGCATAGTATATAAGGTCATTAAATCCAATTTTTTTTCCTTTCCCTTTTTTTTTTTTTGATAAGAAAACTGAGACACAAGATGGCTGAATTAGTTGATTACATAGGTCACTAGTACAGGGCCTGGCTAGTTCCATGTCTCTTGATTTCTGACCTAGTGTACTTACTAAGTAACTGATATATGTGTTTTTCAACTAGAGGATAAAATGCAAGGTAACTTTCGAGTAAAAGATAAAATTTCTTTATACAATTAAAGATTTAAAATAAAATGGTTAAGGTAAATTTCAAATGTTCCTACATACTGAAAAGACAGTGCCTTTCATTCTTACTATTGACTCAACAGACATTCATTAGCTTTGTTTCCCTTCTAGTTTGGCCTGGACCCAATAATCAATTTTTCCAACAATTCTCACCATCATCCTCAATTCCCTTAAGACATTTACTGTCCATTCACCCCTTTTCTAGGGCCCCTGTTATGGATCAATGATCTGTCTTCTTGGTTCCTGCCTCTGGGTTTCTGAGGAGTGCTCAAAAAAGTTGCATAACCATGCTGATGGTGTCATTACCAGTGCAAATGTTCCAAACTCAGCTGGGCCTCTGATGATGCTTAGCAATTCTATTCTTAATCTGTGGCAGGGTCCCTTTTCTAGTCTTATATGGATTTTGTAAACTGTTACTCCTTTTTTCAATCCCCAACCTCATCCTTGTCCCCTGCCTGACCATATGGTGCTTCCACTTTTACTCAGAACATCAAGGCCATCAGGTAAGCATTTCCTCAGTATTCCTTCAATTCACTTCCTAAATTAAATATATTTTTAAATCTTTCCTTCCTTCCTTAGAGGAAGCATAGAAGTGGTCAAGAGAAAGGGCCATGGAGTCAGATAGCGTCTCAGCTCTTCAATCTAGTAAGTGTGTGACTTTAGGCAGATCCCTTACTCTGTGCTTAAGTCTTCTTCTCTGTGTGATGGGTGTAATAACAGTATTTACCACATAGGCTTGATATAAAGAGTAATGAGGTTTATACATACATACATACATACATACATACATACAAATACATAGAGTGCATGGTGCTTGGCACAAGGTAAGTGTACAAGTTAGCAGGATTAGTTTTATTGTTGTTATTTTTGTTATTGCCTAGGAAAGAAATTGTTCTATTCTTTCCTCAGTTAACTCTATCTCCTTTGGGATTTGGAGCTATATTTTATATCCTTTCTCTTTTCAGCCCATCTCTCCCCAATGCCATCTTCTTTTAGTTTAAAAGTAGGAGTACTTGGGTGGCTCAATCAGTTAAGCATCTGACTCTTGGTTTTGGCTCAGGTCATGATCTAATAGATTATGGGGTTGAGCCCCACATCGGGCTCCGTGGTCAGTGGGGAGTCTGCTTGAAGATTCTTCCCTCTGCCCCTCCCCTGACTCACGTGCTCTTTCTCTAAAATAAATAAATAAATCTTGAAAAAAAAAAAGCATGCTCAAGCATTTCATTTCCAAGAATATCAGTAATGAGCTTCTGACTATCTTTTTAGTTAATATCTAACTGTAAACCTTATCCTGACCTTAACCCTGCCTCATTCTTGTCCTTCCATTATCATACAACTCTGGTAACTCCAAGTAATTTCTGAGCTGCCGTGGAACTCAAACCCAGAATTCATGGTTGAATGGGATGGTAAAATCAGCTAATTTTGAGATGCTATGACTATATGACTAAAGAATGTAAAACTTACTCTTTTTCATCATTAAAAATGAATTCAGGAATGTCAGCAAGGTGGTGGAGCAGGAGGCTATGGACACTCCTTTACCCTCTGAACATAATAATTCACCAAAATTCATGGATATCTTCCTTTTGTGAGAAATCCAGAAACCAATTGAAAGACTCCTATTCTCCAGGATAACATAAAACCAGACCTATTGAAGCCGGTAGGGAGATTCAGGACATCTTCTTGCCAGAATCCCTATCCCTGGCACAGTGTTATACACAAATCAATAATTACGATAGACCACATTAACAGAATGAAAGATAAAAGTCACATGGTCATCGCATACACGCAGAAAAAGCATTTAACAAAACTCAACACCATTTTATGATGAAACTCTCAACAAATTAGGAATAGAAGTTTACCTCAATATAGTAAGTTTGTATATTAAAGCCTGTAGCTAACATCATACTCAACAGTGAAACAATGATAGCTTTTCCTCTATGATCAGGAACAAGGCAAGATTGTCCACTCTTGCTGCTTCTATTCGACATAGTATTAGAAGTCCTAGCCAGAGCAATTAGGCAAGAAAAAAAAAAGCATCTGAGTTGGAAAGGAAGAAATAAAGTAATTTCTGTTCACCGATGACATGATATCTAATATAAAAAACCCTAAAGAATTCACACACACACACACACAATTGTTAGAACTAATAAATGAATTCAGTAAAGTTTCAGGATACAAAATCAACATATAAAAATCAGTTATATTTCTATATACCAACAATATACTATCTGCAAAGGTAATTAGGAAAATAATCCTATTTACAGTAGCATCAAAAAGAACAAAATATTTAGGAATAAATTTAACCAAGAAGGTGAAAGTCTTATACTTTGAAAACTAGAAAACATTGCTGGAAGAAATTAGCAAAGACATAACAAGAGAAAGACATCCCGTGTTCTTTTTAGTGGAGAATAGTACTTAAAAGCCACGATCAGGGCATTAGGTGCACTCAGGGCCATTGCAGTATTACTGCTCCTAGGCTCTCTCAGTGGACAGAACTAGATGATATATATGTGTATATATATATATATATATGTATATATATATACACACAGACACCCACACAACTACATCCTCATATATGCATATACACATATATACACATTTATATCCATATTTTGATATATATTTATATAAGGAAAATCATGAATTGACACAGATATCTCCAATTCCAATCCAATACCACATGGTTCATTCTAGTTTTCCCCTTTCATATTTGTACCTCCTTTCTCTGATGGTGAGATACCTGGCTCCCTTTAATCTTAATATTTTTATTAGTTGATAGATATTCATGAAAATAATCTCCCACTTCAGCTGACACTAATTTCCTTTCATGGATGCTCTCTTGGCCCACTCAGACTCTGACACTACATGTCAGGCTCCCTACTATCTTTCCATGGGCTCTAATAATCCATGCAAGGCTGCTCTTTCCTATAATCCCCTTCACATGGACGCTCTCTGCACACTGCTCATACTTTAACTTTCCATACTGGGTCATCCTTTATCCCATGCTTTCCTCATCCCATCTCCCCTCCACATGATTTCCCTCCTTAATCTGTTCAGATAATGATACCCCACAATACTCTGCCTCTCTAGGTAGATGCCCTCCTCACCCTGGCTAGGCTTTAACATCTTGCTCAAGGTTACCATGGCTACCTCCTACTTTCAGCATAAATGACTAACTATATTGTTATGCCCTCACTTATGGCTTTAGAACAGAACTGGTCAGGAAAAGAAGGGAGAGGAAAGGGAAATGGAAAATTGTACCCACTGGAATTTATCCCTAATCCCAGTTTCTGCAACAGTGCTGATCAATCTTAGTCCACCTTGCCTGCTCATTGAATCATGTGTCTTGCCAGTTGATCATGATTTCTTACTAATTCCCGCTTGTGGTCTGCTTGGCCCCTGTATATGCTCACTGAGCATGTCACTGACTTAAACTCTTCCAGTGCCATGTCCTTATCTCCCTCCAGGCTGCAGATAGCTGTTCAGGATCAGGTTTCTGACTCAACTCACTTCTGCTGCAATCACAACTGTTCTCAGGAAGAAAGGTTAGATGTGTGATACCAAACCAAGAATCATCTCTGAAGAGTAGTTGTTGAAACTACAGCTGTGGAGGAGGTTTAAAATAAGGAAAAAGAAGAGGAAACTAGATAATACCTTGGGAAGAGTGTTTATGTGTTTATATTTAGGGAACAGAAAGAGAAAGAAAAAGGAGAGTTAAAGAAGAGGTATTGTGGACTAATCTACAGCCTGGAAAAAATTGAAGTAATTGGTCTAGGTGACTAATTTTTTGAGAAAATTTGACTCAGTGCTCTGTCCTTAAATAATTTAAATTGGAAGTGTAGTGGTATTATTATAGAACTGGTGTAAACTAAGAAATATGACATTATAGAATAACTTGTTACAGTAAAAATGACTCAGTAGGTTGAGTCAAACTAAGTGATTCATCTATACAGCTTGTCAGATCATCTGACAACCATTTTGCCTGACTTTAGAGTTCAGAGTCAGTTACAGAAAGTCTTGCCTCTTCTGTTTTAGTTAACTTTTGGGTGGATAGTTTGTTATGACAATAGCAGTCTTATGAATTCATTATAAAAAGCCTTGTGGAAGAGATCCTTTGGACAATAGAGCTGTCTCTTAGATTGCATGGCTGGTTATTTGCTGAAAACACTTTTTTTTTTTTTTTTGCCTAGGTGACCTTGTTTAGATTGGCAAATTCTCTGGAAATGTGGGTAGCGTATATATTTATTTTATTCACCACTGTATCCCTATTACCTAATATACTGTCTGGCATATTGTAGATTTTCAAAAAGTACTTGTGAAATTATTGAATGAAAAGAGATTGTTCTACACTTCTTTGAGAAGTCATCATCTGATGGTAAAAAAAGTAATTATAGAACAGTTTTTGGGACAGTTGTAGGAAAGCAGTCATGGCTTAAAAAATTTCCAAGACAACATGGAATCTAAAAAACAAAACAGATAAATAAACAAACAAACAAAAAGCAGAATCAGACCTATAAACACATAGAACAAATTATGGTTGCCAGAGAGAAAGGGGATGGAGAGAGGGGCAAAATAGGTGAGGGGGATTGGGAGATACAAGCTTCCAGTTATGGAAGAAATAAGTCATGGGGATGAAAGGTACAGCATAGGAAATATGGTCAATGGTATTGTAAGAGTATTGTATGGTGACAGATGGCAGCTACATTTGTGGTGAGCATAGCATAACATATAGAGATGTTGAATCACTATGTTGTACACCTGAAACTAATGTAACATTGTGTTTCAGTTATACTCAAATAAAAAAATTTAAAAACTTTCTAAGGCAATCCTCAAGGAACATCAATATGGAATATATTAAAGATTTTATCTGTAACAATGCAACAAGTGTGTTCCCTTTATAGAAGTAGATAAAATTTTTTATTGTGCTTATAATTTAAACCTTTTCTATTCAAGCTTTGACTCCCTACAATGGGTCACCTTTCAGTGCAAATGCTTTCCTCATCTCATATCCTCTCCACATGGTTGCCCTCAAACAGTAAATCACTAAGAAACAGGTAGCTGGATAACATAACATTTTGAAGTCCTTTTTAGAAGCACGTAGATGCAGGACATCTAGCAAGACAATTATGCTGAGTGGATCTTCCTTCACTACCCCAGCACACACACAGTAAAATTTCAAATAACTGTGGTCATAAAACTACTCCATTTATAAGAAAATTATTGCAGTGATTAAGTAGTTTAGTAAAAACTACATATAATAACTAATATAATTACTTATATTAGTAATAATATATCTTCCAGATGACTTAATGAGAATTACTGTAAGATGGTTATTTTCATCATAATTTTGTTTTTACCCCCATTGTTACATTCCTCAGATAATAGCCTTTTCAATAGTTTGGGTTTTAACTTTTTAAGAAAATGGCACTTGAACAAATATTTCCCATATGGGGAGAAGGGGACTAACCTATATTTAGCTTATGTTCTATTCCTAGCAGTATGCTATTTAATCTTAAAAGATTTATCTTTCTGTTAAGTGAAGCATAGATAATAATTAATCAGTGTGTTTCATTAAAAAAAGTCAGTTATAAAAGACCCTAATAGTTAAAAGCTAGGGTTCAAGAGCGGACAGATCTCCTTTAAATTCTGGCTTCTCTGTTTTCTAGCTGGGCTTTTGGGCAGTTTATCTAATGTTTCTTAGCCCAAATTTCCCCATTAATAAGGTGGATTTAATAATATTGCTTATTTCATTGAGACATTTAGAGCATTCAGTGAGAAAATACATGTAAAGCAGTTAGCTTAATACCTGGCACATAATAAGTGCTCAATAAATATTAATATTCTTTATTATAGAAGGCTATCTGGCTTCTCTCACTTATTTTAGTGCTTTCAAGGTTGTTCCATGTTGTAGTACATATCAGTACTTAATTTCTTTTTATGACTGGATAATATGCCTTTGTGTGAATATACCACATTTTGTTGATCCATTCATCAGTTGATTCACATTTAGGTGTTTCCACCTTTTGGTGATTGTAAATAGTGCTACTATGAACATTTGTGTACAAGTTTTTTGCCTGAATACCTGTTTTCAGTACTTTTGGATATATGCCTAGAAGTGAAATTGCTGGATCATATGGCAATTCTATGTTTAATTTTTTTTGAGAACTACAAACTGATTTCTGCAGTGGCTGCACCATTTTGCATTCCCACCAGTGATGTATGAAAGTTCCAAATTTTCTACATCCTCACCAAAACTTATTATTTTCTGTTTTTTTTTAAAGGTAGTACATTTATTGCAGAAAATTTAGAAAATGAAGGTAAGCTCATACTTTTCCTCCCAAACACACACAAATAAAATTGCCCATAATTCTACCCTGCAGATATAGTGCCTGGTAACATTTTGGAGCATATCCCTCCATTCTCATCTTGGTCAGGCATGTACATCTTCTTTTTTTTTTTTTTTAATTTTATTATGTTATGTTAGTCACCATACAATACATCATTGGTTTTTGATGTGGTGATCCACGATCCATTGTTTTCATGTAACACCCAGTGCTCCAGGCAGTACGTGCCCTCCTTAATACCCATCACCGGGCTAACCTATCCCCCCTCCCCCCTCCCCTCTAAAACCCTGTTTGTTTCTCAGAGTCCATAGTCTCTCATGGTTCATCTCTCCCTCCAATCCCCTCCCCCCCATTTTTCCCTTCCTTCTCCTAATGTCCTCCATGTCATTCCTTATGTTCCACAAATAAGTGAAACCATATGATAATTGACTTTCTCTGCTCGACTTATTTCACTTAGCATAATCTCCTCCAGTCCCATCCATGTTGATGTAAAAGTTGGGTATTCATCTTTTCTGATGGCTGAGTAATATTCCATTGTATATATGGACCACATCTTCTTTATCCATTCATCTGTTGAAGGGCATCTCGGCTCTTTCCACAGTTTGGCTATTGTGGACATCACTGCTATGAACATTGGGGTGCATATGGCTCTTCTTTTCACTACATCTGTGTCTTTGGGGTAAATACCCAGTAGTGCAATTGCTGGGTCATAGGGTAGCTCTATTTTTAAATATTTGAGGCACCTCCACACTGTTTTCCAAAGTGGCTGTACCAACTTGCATTCCCACCAACAGTGTAAGAGGGTTCCCCTTTCTCCACAACCTCTCCAACATTTGTTGTTTCTTTCCCTGTCCATTTTTGTCATTCTAACTGGTGTAAGGTGGTATCTCAGTGTGGTTTTGATTTGGATTTCCCTGATGGCTAATGATGATGAACATTTTTTCATGTGTCTGTTAGCCATTTGTATATCTTCTTCAGAGAAGTGTCTTTTCCTATCTTCTGCCCACTTTTTGACTTGATTATTTGTTGTTTGGGTGTTGAGTTTGAGAAGTTCTTTATAGATCTTGGATACCAGCCCTTTATCTGTAGTGTCATTTGCAAATATCTTCTCCCATTCTATGGGTTGCCTCTTTGTTTTGTTGACTATTTCCTTTGCTGTGCAGAAGTTTTTATCTTGATGAAGTCCCAAAAGTTCATTTTTGCTTTTGTTTCACTAGCCTTTGGAGATGTATCTTGAAAGAAGTTGCTGTGGGCGATGTCAAAGAGGTTACTGCCTATGTTCTCCTCTAGGATTTGATGGATTCCTGTCTCACATTGAGGTCTTTCATCCACTTTGAGTTTATCTTTGTGAATGGTGTTAGAGAATGGTCGAGTTTCATTCTTCTGCATGTGGCTGTCCAATTTTCCCAGCACCATTTATTGAAGAGACTGTCTTTTTTCCATTGCATGTTTTTTCTGTCAAAGATTATTTGACCATAGAGTTGAGGGTCCATATCTGGGTTCTCTATTCTGTTCCATTGGTCTGTATGTCTGTTTTTGTGCCAGTACCATGCTGTCTTGGTGATCACAGCTTTGTAATATAGCTTGAAATTGGGCAACGTGATGCCCCCAGCTTTGTTTTTCTTTTTCAACATTTCCTTGGTGATTCAAGGTCTTTTCTGATTCCATACAAATTTTAGGATTGTTTGTTCCAGCACTTTGAAAAATGTCATTGGAATTTTGATCAGGATGGCATTGAAGGTATAGATTGCTCTGGGTAGCATAGACATTTTAACAATGTTTATTCTTCCGATCCATGAGCATGGAATATTTTTCCATCTTTTGTGTCTTCTTCAATTTCTTTCATGAGTGTTTTGTAGTTCCTAGAGTATAGATCCTTTACCTCTTTGGTTATGTTTATTCCGAGGTATCTTATGGTTTTTGGTGCTATTGTAAATGGAATCGTTTCTCTAATTTCTCTTTCTACAGTTGTGTTGTTAGTGTATAAGAAAGCAACTGATTTCTGTGCATTGATTTTGTATCCTGCCACATTACTGAATTGCTGGATGAGTTCTAGTAATTTGGGGGTGGAGTCTTTTGGGTTTTCCACATAAAGTATCATGTCGTCTGCGAAAAGAGAGAGTTTGACTTCTTCTTTGCCAATTTGAATACCTTTTATTTCTTTTTGTTGTCTGATTGCTGTTGCTAGGACTTCTAGTACTATGTTGAACAATAGTGGCGAGAGTGGGCATCCTTGACGTGTTCCTGATCTTAAGGGAAAGGCTCTCAGCTTTTCCCCATTGAGGATGATATTTGCTGTGGGTTTTTCATAGATGGATTTTATGAACTTGAGGAATGTTCCCTCTATCCCTATACTCTGGAGAGTTTTAATGAGGAAAGGATGCTGTATTTTGTCAAATGCTTTTTGTGCATCAATTGAGAGGACCATATTGTTCTTCTCCCTCCTCTTATTAATGTGTTCTATCACATTGGTTGATTTGCGAATGTTGAACCATCCTTGCATTCCAGGGATAAATCCCACTTGGTCGTGGTGGATGATCCTTTTAATGTATTGTTGGATCCTATTAGCTAGGATTTTGTTGAGGATTTTGGAATCCATATTCATCAGGGATATCGGTCTGAAATTCTCCTTTTTGATGGGGTCTTTGCCTGATTTTGGGATTAAGGTAACGCTGGCCTCATAGAATGAGTTTGGAAGTTTTCCTTCTGTTTCTATTTTTTGAAACAGCTTCAGTAGAATAGGTATTATTTCTTCTTTGAATGTTTGGTAGAATTCCCCAGGGAATCCCTCAGGCCCTGGACTCTTGTTTTTTGGGAGGTTTTTGATCACTGCTTCAATCTCGTTCCTGGTTATTGGCCTATTCAGGTTGTCAATTTCTTCCTGTTTCAGTCTTGGCAGCTTATAGGTTTCCAGGAAGGCCTCCATTTCATCCAGATTGCTCAGTTTATTGGCATATAGTTGTTGATAATAATTTCTAGTAATTGTTTCTATTTCCTTGGTGTTAGTCGTGATCTCTCTCCTTTCATTCATAATTTTATTAATTTGGGTCCTTTCTCTTTTCTTTTGGATAAGTCTGGCCAGTGGTTTATCAATCTTATTAATTCTTTCAAAGAACCAACTTCTAGTTTCATTGATCTGATCTACTGTATTTCTGGTTTCTAATTCATTGATTTCTGCCCTAATTTTAATTATTTCTCTTCTAATGCGTGGCTTAGGCATCGTTTGTTGCTTTTTCTCTAGTTCTTTAAGGTGTAGAGTTAGTTGGTGAATTCGGGATTTTTCTATTTTTTTGAGTGAGGCTTGGATGGCTATGTATTTCCCCCTTAGGACCGCCTTTGCAGTATCCCATAGGTTTTGGACCAATGTGTTTTCATTCTCATTGATTTTCATGAATTGTTTAAGTTCTTCTTTGATTTCTTGGTTGACCCAAACATTCTTGAGCAGAGTGGTCTTTAGCTTCCAAGTGTTTGAATTTCTGCCAAATTTTTTCTTGTGATTGAGTTCCAGTTTTAGAGCAGTGTGGTCTGAGAATATGCAGGGAATAATCTCAATGTTTTGGTATCAGTTGAGACCTGATTTGTGACCCAGTATATGGTCTATTCTGGAGAAAGTTCCATGTGCGCTCGAGAAGAATGAGTATTCTGTTGTTTTAGGGTGGAATGTTATGTATATATCTATGAGGTCCATCTGGTCCAGTGTGTCATTCAAAGCTCTTGTTTCCTTGTTGATTTTCTGCTTAGATGATCTGTCCATTGCTGAGAGTGGAGTATTGAGGTCTCCTACAATTAATGTATTGTTATCAATATGACTCTTTATTTTGGTTAACAGTTGGCTTATATAGATGGCTGCTCCCATGTTGGGGGCATAGATATTTATAATTGTTAGATCTTCTTGTTGGATAGACCCTTTAAGAATGATATAGTGTCCTTCTGTTTCTTTTATTACAGACTTTGGTTTAAAATCTAACTTGTCTGATATAAGAATTGCTACCCCAGCTTTCTTTTGAGGTCCACTGGCATGGAAGATGGATCTCCATCCCTTCACTTTCAGTCTGGATGTATCTTTAGGTTCAAAATGAGTCTCTTGTAGACAGCATATGGATGGGTCCTGTCTTTTTATCCAATCTGCAACCCTGTGCCGTTTTATGGGAGCATTTAGGCCATTCACGTTGAGAGTGATTATTGAAAGATATGAATTAATTGTCATCATGTTGCCTGTGAAGACCTTGTTTTTATAGATTGTCCCTGTAAATTTCTGTTGTATATCACTCTTGGGGTCTTTCTCTTTTTATAGAACCCCCCTTAATATTTCTTGCAGGGCCGGCTTAGTGGTCACATATTCTCTCAGTTTCTGTCGGTCGTGGAAGCTGTGCATCTCTCCATCCATTCTAAATGAAAGCCTTGCTGGATAAAGTATTCTTGGCTGCATGTTCTTCTCATTTAGTCTTGCCAGGCCTTTCTGGCTCGCCAGGTCTCTGTGGATAGGTCTGACGTTATTCTGATGTTCCTCCCTCTGTATGTAAGTAATCTCTTCCCCCTAACTGCCCTTAAGATGGTTTCCTTGGTTCTAAGATTTGCAAGTTTTACTATTACATGCTGGGGTGTTGACCTGTTTTCCTTGATCTTAGGAGGGGTCCTCTCTGCCTCTAGGACTCAAATGTTTGTTTCATTCCCCAGATTAGGGAAGTTCTCAGCTACAATTTGCTCAAATACATCTTCTAGTCCTCTCTCTCTCTCCACTCCCTCTGGGATTCCAATTATTCTGACATTGGAGCGCTTCATGGTGTCACTTATTTCTCTGATTCTATTTTCATGGATTCTGAGTTGTTTTTCCCTGGCCTCCCCTTTTCCCTTTTTATCTATTATATTGTCTTCCAGGTCACTTATTGGCTCTTCTGCCTCAGTTACCCTAGCTGTTAGATTATCTAGATTGGATTGGATCTCATTGATAGCATTTTTAAGCTCTGCCAATTCACCTTTTATTTCTGCCCTTAGAGACTCTATGTTGCCATTAATTGATTTCTCCATTCTAGCCATTGTCTTCACAATTGCTAGCCTGAATTCCATCTCTGACATCTTGGTTATATCTGCATCCATTTGTAAATCTGCAACATAAGTCATAATCTCTGAGTCTTTTCTATTTTGGGTGCTCCTCCTCCTAGTCATTCTGTTGATGGGTGTTTGAGGGAATGTATAGAGTCGAAATTACTGACCAGAACCCAAGCAAGATGCACCTGTTTTCTTGGGACCTTAGGGTTGCTGGCCTCTTGTTTTCCCAGCCTGTCTTCTGCAGGAGGGGCCTGCCGCGCTGTTAGTCAGGCAACCCTGTTTGGACGGAGTTGCCCTGCGCCCCTGTGGCAGGGGATGGGCTCAGCGGGAATCAGTCTTTGGGGCTTTTGTTCTCTGGCGCCTTTCCCTGGTGGCTTTCCGCGTCTCTTCCACGAGTCAGAGCAGAAGAGACCATTTCCAACCCTCTGCCTCAGAGCAGAGAGACCTCAGTCTGTTCTTCAGTGAGGTCTCCAGGCCACAGTGTCTCCGTTTCTGTCCGTGCTGCTATAAACTGCAGCGGCCTGGGTTGTGCGCCCCTCCGCAGTGCCCCCAGTCCTGCCTCCAGGTCGGGGCACGTCTCTGCCCTTTGTGCTTCTAAAACCGCCAGCTGCTCCCAGTTTGCTGCGCGACCCTGCCGCTCCGGGTTTCCGTCCCGGGGGCTGCAGTTCCCAGACGCGACCCTGCCACTCTGGGTTTCCACCCCGGGGGCTGCCCTAAAGTCCTTTCCGCGCTGATACCGGTCTGCGAGTCTGTGCCAGTCCGCAGCGCGCGAGGCTGTCACTCACCGGCAGTGTAGGATCCCCACGGCCAGGCACCCTCCCGCTGCCGTTTATCCTCCGATATCTGCCCGCGGAATCAGGGCTCCCCGCTTCCTACCTCAAAACCAACCGCCTGTGATATTCTGTTTGTAGAGATCCAGATCTTCTTACATCTCAGGCTGGTTTCGTGGGTGCTCAGAGTGGTCTGGTAGATATCCAGCTCAATTCCGGGGACCAGTTGAAATAGGGTCCCCTACTCCTCTGCCATCTTTCCCCCTATTTTCTGTTTTTAAAAATGATGGCCAGCCTAGTGGTCTAAAGTGTTTGTGGCTGTTTACACGTCTCTACTAGACTATCAGCTTTTCTGGGGGAGGATCTAAATCTTATTTCCTTTCCTCACATGTTGAACAATAAATGAATTTTATTTATTATTATAGAAATCCAAGACTTTAAGGAGTCTGTGATTTAGTGGGAGATGTAAATGCATAAAGATGTTTAAAACCTGCAGGAGGAGCCCTATGGGAGGATGTGCAGAGTACAAAACGAGTGCAGAGGGAACACGGTTGGATGACTCTTCCTGGGGCACTTGTGGGAAGGCTTCACAGAGGGACTGACCAGTGAGCTGGGTCTTTGTGAGGAAGGAAGTTGTCTAGGTAGAGAACTAGGTTACTGGCATTCCAGGCAGATGGAAAATCATAGGCAAAAGCAGGCAAGTGGGAAAGAGTATGTTGCATGTAGTTTTGAAGAGAAGCAAAAGGATATCTCAACAATGAAAATACTATTTATTATTTATTTGAAGTGTCAACAAAGAAAGAAGTCTTATCTAAACTGCTATCAGTTGTATGTAAATTAATAAAAGAAAAATATCCAAATAATACAAATATGCTAAAAAGATATGATAGAATAATGGTAGTATAGAGCAATGACTACATTTCAGCACTAACTGGCTCTGTGACCTTGGGCAAGTTGATGACTTAGTGAAATAAAAGGGCCAGAATAGATGGATTTTAAGATTCTGTCTAGCCTAACCTTCTATGAAGCAAAACAAACAAGCAACTGATTCCACAGTTTCTCTTTTTGACTGAGAAGTCTGATAAAGTTAATCAAATCATTTAGACTGGTTCATGTGTATGGAAGCAAACACAGACATTTTGCTCATCATTTCCATATGGCCTATTGGTAGCCATCATGGGGCATTTTGCCTGGAAACTTCCCCTCAAAATATTGCAGAGAATAGAGAATTGAAACAGCATGTTGCAATGAAACATTTGTTAGGGTGGTTTTCATTTGTGTGTGAAAAACCAGATTTATCATGTCCTCTATTATGTACTCTACCTTCATCCTTCCTTAAAGATGTCAGTGTACCTTCACACAAGTGAACACTTTGTCACATATATTTTACCCTGCTTGGGTTTGCTTTCTGATATTTTTTCCAGTAGTACATGAATCAGGTTGACCAAGAAATTCTTTTGAAATTTGGCCTATCTTCACATAGGCCAAATTTCCTAATATGTTAGCTCTTAGCTGCTTCTTTTTCTTTAGCCCTCCTGCAGGCTTCTTGACAAATTTTTTGGTATTTTGATTTCATGCTTGTAAACTAGACACAAATTTTCCACTGAGAACATTGGACAAAGACTGATGGCCTCACTGCTGCTTATAACAAAATGTTATATCTCAAACAGTCATGGTGATAGCTTGAAGAATGCTTTCAGAGGAGTGTAGTCTATCATGCAGATCTATGTTATTTTTCTTCCACTGAAGCACCTCAAATATAATTTAATGAAAGAAAACACAGAGATGTTTCTGTTGGGAATAAACAATAGCCTTTCACAGTTACCACTGCAGATCTCATTAGTAAAAGAACATGTCTTTACTGCTGCAAATGAACAGGAATCCTGAGTTTTATGTTTTCTAAATATGTGTAACTCCTATAAGTTGACTACTATTGCAGACTGACCTAGGATCATTTAATTACACCCTGTTTTTAGGTTTCTTTGGTAATTAATGATAACTGTTTAAAATTTTCAGGTGGGTAAGGATGAACTACCTCCCCCCAGCCTTGCTAACATTGCAATGAACTATGTCTTAGACCAAAGTGGGCCACAAAAATAGACATTTGGTAAACAAACATTTATTAGCCAATAGGCACAAAATGCTTCATAGATCCTGTGCTGAAGAAATCTCAAGTTTCTGATCGTTGTGTTGCTCTGCACCACCTTGGAAGAATGGCTCTCTGAAGAAAGACACAAGGGCATTTTAGAAGCAAGATGCTGTTTCTGTTATGGTTGATATTAGGCAATCAAAAATCCTCTAATAACTGGACCCAGGACCATCTAGAGATCAAGTCACAGGGACCATCCTGAAGGTTGAAGCTAAAGATCTCACTAGATTCTTATATTCTGCTCATTTAAGAGTGGTAAATGTTTTCAAAATGTTTTAACCAATCCACATACCTTGAATCCTCTAAATTTATCAAATGAGGATATATTTCTAACATTACTTTGCTAATGGACAAACCACTGATTTCACCTGCAACATTCTATTTTTGACATGAAGTATGCTAACATTTGATGATCCCTGAAGCTGGTAATGGGAACACTTGTAATAGCCACCTCTGGAGTATGGCCTTAAGGGGGTAAAGCTAGCTGGCCTCCTCTGGAGTACAAATTCCTAATTAGAGCATCTAATTGTACCTGGCTTGTAACTGAACTAATGATGTGATACTACACTGTCTATGCTGAAATGCTTTAAAGAAAATTACAGACAACCACTCAATGATACCTTGTGTGTTAGTTTCCTATTGCTATTGTAACAAATTACTCGGAAATTAGTGGCTTAAACAATATAAATTGATTATCTTACAGCTCTGGAGGTTGGAAGTCCAGAATTATCTTGTGGAGCTGAAATCAAGGTGTTGGCAAGGCTGCATTCTTTCTGGAGGCTCTAGGGGAGTATCCATTTCCTTATCTTTTCCAGCTTCTAGAGGCTGCCCACATTCTTGGCTCATGGCACCATTGCTCCATCTTCAAAGCCAGCAATGGCTGGTGGAGTCTTTCTCATGGTACATTATTCTGGGTCTCTGCTTTCATCATATTTCCTTCTTTGACTCTTCTCCCCACTACCCCCTACCTTCCTTATAAGAACCCTTGTGATTTTTGGGCCCACCTTGATATTCTTGAATAATCTTCCCATCTCAAGTCCCTTAATCACATCTGCTGAAGTCCCATTCACAAATTCTGTGGATTAGGATGTGGACATCTTTGGGGAATCATTATTCTGTTTGTCACTTTCTGCTAATATTCTAAGTAATTCCTTCAAAGATAATTTTAATTTAACTTCAATTATGGAGTCTGTAGAGAGAATAGAAAAGACATGGGCTTTGGACCTGACAGATCATGGTTAAATCTTGGCTTCTTACCCAACAAGCTGTAAGCCATGGGAAAGGAAAATGCAACTATATATAATATAAGGTACGTTGCCATGAAGATTAAATAAAATAATGGGTGAAAACCTGGCCCAGTGCCTGTCATATAGGAGACACTAAATAAATGCTAGCTAAAGGTAGCTATCATGATCATTAGCAGAATTTTAGAGCTGGAAAGAACCTCAGAGATCATTTCTACTTCTTTCAGCCACAGAACTACCTTTTATGGTCTCAAACAAAATCTTTTTTTAAATTGAAGTATAGTTGATACCCAGTGTTCAAATAGAATCTTACATAGAATTTCATGAAGAGCTTCAATCTACAAAAACAATAAAAGCAACAGATAGGTCCTTTAGGTGGAATAAGTTCCTTTCACCTTGTCCTCATCATGCTTCTCCTTCTTTTCCTTCTGCTTTCACTTCTTCATTTTCTTCTTCTTTTTGGCAGATAATCTTTTGCAGTTGCCAGAGCCTTGGTCTCTAGTCTAAGGATAATAGCTTTGAAGCCATGAATCTAGTTTGATCTCTCATTTTGCACTGAAAGAGAGGTGCAGAGAGGGGCACCTAGGTAGCTCAGTCGGTTGGGCGTCTACCTTTGGCTCAGGTCATGATCTCAGGGTCCTGTGATCGAGGCCCACATCAGGCTCCCTGCTCAGTGAGGAGCCTACTTCTCCCTCTCCCCCCTGCTCCTGCTCTCTCTCTTGCTCTTTCTCTCAAATAAATAAATAAAATCTTTACAAAAAAAAAGAAAGAAAAAAAAGGCACAGAGAGGTTAAGTGACTTCCAAGGTTGCACAGCTACTCAGTGGAAGAAGAGGTATCAGAATTCAGTACTCTGGATTTAGTTCAATGTTCTTTCTCTATATCATGTTGGAGGTAGATATAGTAGAGTGACCAGAAAGCTGTTACCGAAATGAAGAATTTTAAGAGATTTAGTTAAGGCAAAATATCCTAAATGATGGCAAAAATAAAAGGAGCCTTTCTTCTACCACAGAATCTGGTTTTGTATATTGCAAAAACAGTCCTCAGAAGTAACAGAATTTGGCACTTCATCAGCACCCATAAAAGGAATGTTGTTTGTGAGATGTACTAGATTAGAACCAGCTTCTCTACAGTGAAATAGTGTTAGGATTTTGTTTGAAGCTGGGGTTCTCCACAAAGATTTAGAGTTTTGAATTTAGATTCCAGAGAGCTGGGGTTCTGATGAAAATCTCAGAACATGCTTGTAGGACAAGGCAAGTGCTACAAAGCAGAGTGTGACTGTCTTCTGCTTCCCAACCAGGCTAAGGGAGACCAGATGTCTTCATTTTCAACTTCCCTTTCAGCTCTGGGTCAGAATTCTCTCTCTTCCAAGTGCTCTGGGGTGTTATAAATGAGATAGAATAAACTTCCTGCCGAATTTTGCTATGAAACCAGTTTTAGTCTAGCCCATCCCTGAAACACGAAAGTTCATTTCTTTTGGACTTAAAAATTCAACAGTCCAATGAAACAGTGTAGCCCTTGTCCGGAATTAGTGCAGAACTAATTAGGTTAGTAGTTTTAAAATCAATGTCATTTAACTCTGGTATAAACAATATTTAATTATTTCATGAATGAGCATAAACATAAACATTGAATTTTTTCATGGTTGCACTCAATGTGATATCTTGGTTATACTTCAGGTATGCAAACAAAAGTGTGTCTATTGTTGGGACAATAAATTCAATCCATGGTAAAGACTCATTCACAATAAAATTGGTTAGTGCAGGTTATTTAAAAACACAAATATTATTGATAACTGTTAGAACCTTTAGCAGGAAAACTAAGGGTGAGTTAATTTTCTTGCCAAAAGAACTTGTTCATTTCATAAAAAAACAAAAACACATCATATATCCAAAATCTACCCATTTGATCATTTGAGTCTATTTTTCATTCTGACTGATTACATTGTTAGTGTCACCTATTACTGATGAGTTGTCTGGGACAGGTGGCTGGTGAGACACTTGAGACTGTTTTTTCTTTTTAACATTTATCAATTTATCAATATTGATTTCTCTTAAGAGGCAATCTGGCATGGTAATATGATAGCATGAGCATAGGATTTAGTTAGCTAGGTTTGAGTGAGAGTTCTAGCTTTAGCACTTACTAGCCTTAGCAACTTAACAACTTTAGGAAAGTTCTCTTATCTGCAAGATAATAATATGTGCCTTGCCTGGTTTTTGAGAGTATTACCTGGAATTCTTATGTAAAAGTGTCTTGTGAGATTTTATAGAATACCAGTTTTTGCTTCTCTGATATATATCAGATATTGGTTCTAATAAGATTTTTTTTCAGTAAAAAGTTAGAAGCTACTGCAACCTATTATTTCATCTTGGGATGGTAACAGAATATTCCCCCTAATCCTTATGTCTGTGATCTGGTTTATGTTTCATGTAGAACTAGCTGTCACCTCTTCTTTGGAAGGTCTAAATTAGTCTTCTGTGTAGAACATTTTACTCTTACTCAATTATTCCAATGCTACAGAGTTTCTTCACTTATTTGAACCTTAAGCCTTGAAAATTTCTACTCACTTGCACCTTGACTTTTGACTTTTGTCTGTCTCCTTGGGATCTTTTTCTTTTGATTTTCTTTCTTGAATGATTTCCTCCATCCTGATTAAGAACAATTCAAGCAAGATGTATATGGAACAGGAGGGAGAAAGCCATCCATGTAAGACTATCAAATGGGTTGTTTGGGTTGTTTATAATTATTCATCTAAGAAAATAATTGGTAAGAAAGTCATAAAAATAGTTATGTCTCTGATATGTCTAAAAGCATAGTTAATATACAAAATACATTTGATATTATAACCCAGGGTGATAAGTAGGAGAAAATGATACTTAGTGGGATGGAAGTTAAAATAAGGAATCTAATGGTTTTGCACCCAATTCTAATGTAGAGGGTTGGTTTTTCCACACCACCAAACAATTCTTGGACACCAGCTTGGTGTCTGACAATACAACTCAATTCTGACATTCATTGTCTACCTGAAAATAGTGTCACATCCACAGATTAAGGGCTCAGTCCCACAAGACTGTCCCCTAGCCCCCAACTTTAGACACCAGTCACAAGTCCGGGTTGTCACTTATGCTTCTGACTGAATGGATATAAATTGGAGTTTCCAGTGACCACTCGCCCAACACTTGGGTTAAATTAATTTACTAGAGTGGCTTGCAGAACGCAGAGGAGCATTTAATTTACAAGATTACAGGTTTATTATTAAAACATATAATTCAAGAACAGCCAATGGAAGAGATGCATAGGGCAAGGTATGGGGAAAGGGTGAAGAGGTTCCATGTCTTCTCTGAGCACACCACTCTCCAAATCTCCATGTGTTCAACAACATGGAAGGTTTCTGAACCCTCTCCTTTTGGATTTTTATGGAGGCTTCATTATGTAGGCATGGTTGATGAAATCATGGCCATTAGTGATTGAACTCAATATCCAGTCCCTCTGCCCTCCCCAAAGTCACCTCATTAACATAATAAAAGACAGTTTTATTATGTCTTTGAATAATAGAGATATTATCATTCCAAGAGCTTTAGGAGTTCTGTGCCAGAAACATAGACAAAGACCAAATATATATATATTTATTATAAATCACAGTATCACACTATGTTAGAAAAGAGAGATTTGCTAAAGAGGAAAGAAGAGATATCCTATATATAAAGTACATAGGTGGAAATCTATGGTGTTGACATACAACTGTTGAAATTATAATTAAGATTAAAAATGAGAAGATCATAGAAGAATTAACCATTTTGAGATTATATTAAGTGATGATCTGAGCAAACAGATAAAAGTGATTAATGTGCCAAAATATAAGATTGATACTAGGTTGGATGTCATACGAGTGCTATAACTGTCAAGATACATGTTGGAAATCTTCTTTGGCTAACCCAAGAACATGAAGAATGTTTGACTTGCATTGCTGACAGTTTGAAAGTTTTGTTTCCTGAGAAGTATGAGAACTGGCCTGGTTAATGAAGTGGTTATAACCAGAACTGTATGACAAAATAACCCTGTCATTTTAGTGTCTTTTGGTGCCCAGATCTCTGGGTTCATAAATAAATGTTAGCTACAAGAGAATGGAATGTTTGAAGACACATTAAATAAGATAATGCATGTAAAACACTTAGTATAAGGTTTTGGATAGATATTAATTACTTCTTAGAATTCCAGTGTATAGCAGCATACATGAAAGGGTCAATGTTTCTAGATCTTTGACATTTTTTTTAAAAAGATTTTTATTTATTTTAGAGAGAGTGAGAGTGAGAGAGATCACCAAGGGAGAGGGAGAAGCAGACTTACTGCTCAGCAGGGAGCCGGATGTGGGGCTCGATCCCAGGACCCTGAGATTATGACCTGAGCCCAGGGCAGATGCTTAACTGACTGAGCCACCCAAGCGCCCCTATTTTGGGGCACTTGGGTGGCTTTGTCGGTTAAGCGTCTGACTCTTGGTTTTGGCTCAGGTCATGATTTCGCAGTCATGGGATCGAGCCCATGCAGCACTAAACTCAGCGTGGAATCTGCTTCGGATTCTATCTTCCTCTCCCTCTCCTTCCCCTTCCCCTTTCCCCTGCTCACACACCCTCTCTCTCAAAATAAAGAAATAAAATCACTTAAAAAATTAAAAAAAGAAAGTTAAAGTATTTTGTATTTAACAAAACTAAATGCTTTCCTAATTTGTTAAATATAAAATATTTTGCTTAAATTTCAATTTAGTTGATTACTAATAAGGGTGAACATCTTTGTACAGGTTTATTGGCTCCTTCTTTCTTTCCTTTAATTTCTTTTTCATGAATTTTATATGGTTTTATATTGTTATATGTATTTTTTCTGGCTGAGTTGTAAAAACCTTTTATATATAAACCTATGAAATATTTATGAAGATATTAATTTACAAACATTTAGACAGTTTGTCATTTTCTTGAAAATTTTGTTTATATGGTATTTTATTATGTACAGAGGTTTTGATTTTTTATTTTATTTATTTATTTAAATTTTATTATATTATGTTATATTAGTCATCATACAATACATCATTAGTTTTTGATGTAGTGATCCACAATTCATTGTTTTCGTATAACACCCAGTGCTCCATGCAGTACATGCCCTCCTTAATACCCATCACTGGGCTAACCCATCCCCCTACCCCCCTCCCCTCTAAAACCCTCAGTTTGTTTCTCAGAGTCCATAGTCTCTCATGGTTCATCTCCACCTCCGATTTCCCCCCCTTCATTTTTCCCTTCCTTCTCTTAATGTCCTTCATGCTATTCCTTATGTTCCACAAATAAGTGAAACCATATGATAATTGACTTTCTCTGATTGACTTATTTCACTTAGCATAATCTCCTCCAGTCCCATCCATGTTGATGTAAAAGTTGAATATTCATCCTTTCTGATGGCTGAGTAATATTCCATTGTATATATGGACCACATCTTCTTTATCCATTCATCTGTTGAAGGGCATCTCGGCTCTTTCCACAGTTTGGCTATTGTGGGCATTGCTGCTATGAACATTGGGGTGCATATGACCCTTCTTTTCACTAAATCTGTGTCTTTGGGGTAAATACCCAGTAGTGTAATTGCTGGGTCATAGGGCAGCTCTATTTTTAATTTTCTGAGGCACCTCCACACTGTTTTCCAAAGTGGCTGTACCAACTTGCATTCCCACCAACAGTGTAAGAGGGTTCCCCTTTCTCCACAACCTCTCCAACATTTGTTGTTTCTTGCCTTGTCAATTTTTGCCATTCTGACTGGTGTAAGGTGGTATCTCAATGTGGTTTTGATTTGAATTTCCCTGATGGCTAATGATGATGAACATTTTTTCATGTGTCTGTTAGCCATTTGTATGTCTTCTTCAGAGAAGTGTCTATTCATCTTCTGCCCATTTTTTGACTTGATTATTTGTTGTTTGGGTGTTGAGTTTGAGAAGTTCTTTATAGATCTTGGATACCAGCCCTTTATCTGTAGTGTCATTTGCAAATATCTTCTCCCATTCTGTGGGTTGCCTCTTTGTTTTGTTGACTATTTCCTTTGCTGTGCAGAAGTTTTTATCTTGATGAAGTCCCAAAAGTTCATTTTTGCTTTTGTTTCACTAGCCTTTGGAGATGTATCTTGAAAGAAGTTGCTGTGGGCGATGTCAAAGAGGTTACTGCCTATGTTCTCCTCTAGGATTTTGATGGATTCCTGTCTCACATTGAGGTCTTTCATCCATTTTGAGTTTATCTTTGTGAATGGTGTTAGAGAATGGTCGAGTTCCACTCTTCTGCATGTGGCTGTCCAATTTTCCCAGCACCATTTATTGAAGAGACTGTCTTTTTTCCATTGCATATTTTTTCCTGCTTTGTCAACAATTATTTGACCATAGAGTTGAGGGCCCATATCTGGGCTCTCTATTCTATTCCATTGGTCTATATGTCTGTTTTTCTGCCAGTACCATGCGGTCCTGGTGATCACAGCTTTGTAATATAGCTTGAAATCAGGCAACATGATGCCCCCAGCTTTGTTTTTCTTTTTCAACATTTCCTTGGCGATTCGGGGTTTTTTTCTGATTCCATACAAATTTTAGGATTGTTTGTTCCAGCACTTTGAAAAATGTCATTGGAATTTTGATCGGAATGGCATTGAAGGTATAGATTGCTCTGGGTAGCATAGACATTTTAACAACGTTTATTCTTCTGATCCATGAGCATGGAATGTTTTCCCATCTTTTTGTGTCTTCTTCAATTTCTTTCATGAGTGTTTTGTAGTTCCTAGAGTATAGATCTTTTACCTCTTTGGTTAGATTTATTCTGAGGTATCTTACGGTTTTTGGTGCCATTGTAAATGGAATCATTTCTCTAATTTCTCTTTCTACAGTTGTGTTGTTAGTGTATAAGAAAGCAACTGATTTCTGTGCATTGATTTTGTATCCTGCCACATTACTGAATTGCTGGATGAGTTCTAGTAATTTGGGGGTGGAGTCTTTTGGTTTTTCCACATAAAGTATCATGTTGTCTGCGAAAAGAGAGAGTTTGACTTCTTCTTTGCCAATTTGAATACCTTTTATTTCTTTTTGTTGTCTGATTGCTGTTGCTAGGACTTCTAGTACTATGTTGAACAATAGTGGTGAGAGTGGGCATCCTTGACGTGTTCCTGATCTTAAGGGAAAGGCTCTCAGCTTTTCCCCATTGAGGATGATATTTGCTGTGGGTTTTTCATAGATGGATTTTATGAACTTGAGGAATGTTCCCTCTATCCCTATACTCTGGAGAGTTTTAATGAGGAAAGGATGCTGTATGTCAAATGCTTTTTGTGCATCAATTGAGAGGACCATATTGTTCTTCTCCCGCCTCTTATTAATGTGTTCTATCACATTGGTTGATTTGCGAATGTTGAACCATCCTTGCATCCCGGGGATAAATCCCACTTGGTCATGGTGGATGATCCTTTTAATGTATTGTTGGATCCTATTAGCTAGGATTTTGGAATCCATATTCATCAGAGATATCAGTCTGAAATTCTCCTTTTTGATGGGGTCTTTGCCTGGTTTGGGGATTAAGGTAATGCTGGCCTCATAGGATGAGTCTGGAAGCTTTCCTTCTGTTTCTATTTTTTGAAATAGCTTCAGTAGAATAGGTATTATTTCTTCTTTGAATGTTTAGTAGAATTCCCCAGGGAATCTATCAGGCCCTGGACTCTTGTTTTTTGGGAGGTTTTTGATCACTGCTTCAATCTCGTTCCTGGTTATTGGCCTATTCAGGTTGTCAATTTCTTCCTGTTTCAGTCTTGGCAGCTTATAGGTTTCCAGGAAGGCATCCATTTCATCCAGGTTGCTCAGCTTATTGGTGTATAGTTGTTGATAATAATGTCTAGTAATTGTTTCTATTTCCTTGGTGTTAGTCGTGATCTCTCTCCTTTCATTCATAATTTTATTAATTTGGGTCCTTTCTCTTTTCTTTTGGAGGAGTCTGGCCAGTGGTTTATTGGTCTTATTAATTCTTTCAAAGAACCAGCTTCTAGTTTCATTGATCTGATCTACTGTGTTTTTGGTTTCTAATTCATTGATCTCTGCTCTAATCTTAATTATTTCTCTTCTAATGTGTGGCTAAGGCATCATTTGTTGCTTTTTCTCTAGTTCTTTAAGGTGTAGAGTTAGTTGGTGAATTCGGGATTTTTCTATTTTTTTGAGTGAGGCTTGGATGGCTATGTATTTCCCCCTTAGGACCGCCTTTGCAGTATCCCATAGGTTTTGGACCAATGATTTCCATGAATTGTTTAAGTTCTTCTTTGATTTCCTGGTTGACCCAAACATTCTTGAGCAGAGTGGTCTTTAGCTTCCAAGTGTTTGAATTTCTGCCAATTTTTTTCTGATGATTGAGTTCCAGTTTTAAAGCATTATGGTCTGAGAGTATGCAGGGAATAATCTCAATGTTTTGGTATCAGTTGGGACCTGATTTGTGACCCAATATGTGGTCTATTCTGGAGAAAGTTCCATGTGTGCTTGAGAAGAATGAGTATTCTGTTGTTTTAGGGTTGAATGTTACGTATATATCTATGAGGTCCATCTGGCCCAGTGTGTCATTCAAAGCTCTTGTTTCTTTGTTGATTTTCTGCTTAGATGATCTGTCCATTGCTGAGAGTGGAGTATTGAGGTCTCCTACAATTAACGTATTATTATCAATATGACTCTTTATTTTGGTTAATAGTTGGCTTATGTAGATGGCTGCTCCCATGTTGGGGCCATAGATATTTACAATTGTTAGATCTTTTTGTTGGATAGACCCTTTAAGAGTGATATAGTGTCCTTCTGTGTCTCTAACTACAGTCTTTAGTTTAAAATCTAATTTGTCTGATATAAGAATTGCTACCCCAGCTTTCTTTTGAGGTCCACTGGCATGGAAGATGGATCTCCATCCCTTCTCTTTCAGTCTGGATGTATCTTTAGGTTCAAAATGAGTGTCTTGTAGACAGCATATGGATGGTCCTGTCTTTTTATCCAATCTGCAACCCTGTGCTGTTTTATGGGAGCTTTTAAGCTGTTCACGTTGAGAGTGATTATTGAAAGATATGAATTAATTGTCATCATGTTGCCTGTGAAGACCTTGTTTTTATAGATTGTCCCTGTAAATTTCTTTTCTATATCACTCTTGGGTTCTTTCTTTTACAGAACCCCCCCTTAATATTTCTTGCAGGGCCGGCTTAGTGGTCACATATTCTTTCGGTTTCTGCTGGTCATGGAAGCTCTGCATCTCTCCATCCATTCTAAATGACAGCCTTCTGGGATAAAGTATTCTTGGCTGCATGTTCTTCTCGTTTAGTACCCTGAATATGTCTTGCCAGGCCTTTCTGGCTTGCCAGGTCTCTGTGGATAGGTCTGACGTTATTTTGATGTTCCTCCCTCTGTACATAAGGAATCTCTTCCCCCTAACTGCCCTTAAGATGGTTTCCTTGGTTCTAAGATTTGCGAGTTTTACTATTACATGCCGGGGTGTTGACCTGTCTTCCTTGATCTTGGGAGGGGTCCTCTCTGCCTCTAGGACACGAATGTTTGTTTCATTCCCCAGATTAGGGAAGTTCTCAGCTATGATTTGCTCAAATATATCTTCTAGTCCTCTCTCTCTCCACCCCCTCAGGGATCCCAATTCTGACATTGGAACGTTTCATGGTGTCACTTATTTCTCTGGTTCTGTTTTCATGGATTCCAAGTTGTTTTTCCCTGGCCTCCTCTTTTACCTTTTATCTGTAAATTGGTCTTCTAGGTCACTAATTCGTTTTTCTGCCTCACTTACCCTAGCTGTTAGATTATCTAGATTAGATTGGATCTCACTGATAGCATTTTTAAGCTCTGCCAATTCAGCTTTCATTTCTGCCCTTAGAGACTCTATGTTGCCATTAATTGATTACCAATGACCTCAGAATAGGTATTTGATACTTATTGAATTACCATTAGATAAGTAGTAGGATTATATTGTGTGAAAGAATGAATATGAAAATATAGGCAAGATATACTAAGTTAAAGTTTGATGAAAATCTAAATTAATTTTTTTCACTAAATAAATTGTGCAACTGTTAGATCAAGGAAATATGACTAAGAAGCTCATCTACAAATTATTTAGAAGATGTCAGTAACTTCAGTGTAAATCAGTATATGGTCACCGAGAAAACCAACTCTATTTGTTGTTACATTAGGAAGATGATCATGTCTAGAATGAGGGAAGCAGTAGTCGTTCCTTATTTAATATTGGCCAAATTGCACATTATGTATTGTGGTGTCAACTATTAAACACAAATAAAGAGAGATTGATGCACAGTAAGAGATGCATTTTTTTTTTTAAAGATTTATTTATTTGAGAGAGAGAGAGAGCAGAGGGAGGGGCAGAGGGAGACAGAGAGAGAGTCTCAAGCAGACTCTGTGCTGAGTGCAGAGCTTGATCTCAGGACCCTGATCTTATGATCCAAGTGAAAACCAAGACTTAGACACTTAACCAGCTGCACCACCCAGCTGCCCTGAGAAGCAAGTTTTAAAGAATGGGCTAAACAATTACTCAGCCAGAGATGCTACAGAAGAATGAATAGTTTTCCCAGCAGATACTTTAAAATCTGAGATTCCAACTGAATGAATTTTCATTTTTTCCAACACACAAAAGCATTGAGAAGTATTCCTTAGGCCTTCTGCCTTCATCTAATAAGAAGGCAGGCTGCATTTACAGCATATGTGACTGGTGACCTTGGGCAAGGTACTCTAAGTAAACTATCCAGAGCAGGTCCCTGGAACCAGCCCATGCTGTCCAGATCTCTGGGTCACAAGATAAACTTAGCCTTTTGTGGCTAACTCCATAACCACATTCATTTGAAAACATGACCAAGGCAGGCCATTAGTTAAGTTTTGCAAGTATGGTAAGTATAACAAGTATGGCAA
Source organism: Phoca vitulina (assembly GCF_004348235.1). Taxonomy (NCBI): domain Eukaryota; kingdom Metazoa; phylum Chordata; class Mammalia; order Carnivora; family Phocidae; genus Phoca; species Phoca vitulina. Next base: position 37,232,993 of record NW_022589705.1, on the reverse strand, counting down.
GTCTGGAAAAATAGCTTGAATTAACAAGCATATATTCTGAAGTGCTTGGATTAACTTTGCCTGAAAAATCTTAATTTCTGATTATGGTTTTAGTCACTGCAGCTTTAGTATTTACGCTCTTCAATCATTTCAATTACCTTAGTTCCCTGAACAAAACCACATCTAGTTTGGTGCCTTTAGTTTTAAAAACTGAATTCATAATGACTGAGGAAGATCATTGCTTGTTATATTAGCCTCCTGAGAGCACTGCTTTGGGAAAGGCTGGATGGGAAGTGCCTCATTTCTCATGGTTGTTCTCTGTACACAGGACACCACTATTTATGGGGGTGGAGGTTGGGACACAAAATGACAGTATCACTGTAAATGGGAGAAATAAACAAAAGCTAGAAGTGCATTTCTTTCCTGTTTTTGTGCAGGGAGGAATGGATAGGTGTCATTACAATTTGAGGGTTAAAGATCATTTGTGAGGACTGAATAAAGTAATGTATATAACACAAGACTTAACAAATGCCTGATACACAGTAAGCATTCAGTAAAAGATAGCTATTCTTAGCATTGTCATTGTCACTATCTAACCAGATGGTGTCATGTCACAGCCCCTTAGAATTACTTAGCTGATTGGGGGCTCGGGAGGGCCCTTATTCAGAGAGCGCAGAGTGGTTGGATTAGGGCTCAAACCTGATCAATTTTCTAAGAAGTGGGAGATAATTTTCCTATTAGGGTTCTCTAGTCTTGATCTGTCCCTCCAGTATAATCCTTGCAGACCCTACCCTTTAAGAGCTCATGGACTAGTTTGGAGTTATGTTGCCATAAGCCAAGGACTACTTCTGACTAGTAGAAGCTAGAAGAGGCAAGGATTACCCCATAAAGCCTTCAGAGGAAGCATGGCCCTGCTGACACTTTGATTTCAGATTTCTAGCTTCTAGAATTGTGATGTAATAAATTTCTGTTGTGTCAGGTTTCCCAGATTATGACATTTGTTACAGCAGCCCTAAGAAAATAATACAGGTAAGGAATACAAAAGATGAAGAGAAGGAAGGGAGAGAAATAGAAATTTCTATAATTTCATCACTAATGAAAATATGATTAGTAGGGCCAAAGGTATTATTTATTTATTATTTTTTAAGCCAAAATGTACTGCTTGTGGATGATAGAAACCTTAATTTTTAGGTAGAATAATAAAACTAATGTGAGTCATGGCATTTGAATTTTGGATTCTTCTGCACTAGAACAATGTCCCAGTGAGACTAATAACAAGGCCTCATGTGCTTCAGAGTGGGATTTTTGATTCCAAGAAATGGACACCCACAAAATTTATTTAATTGCTGCTAACACAAGGATGATGACAAAACCAAATTCAAATACCTTGCACAAAATTTGGTGGTAGTTAGTTAGAACCCTCTTTCACTTGGCAGTGGAAAGGAAAAACTTCAGATGATGTGTGTTGATTGGGTTCTGAGAAGGTGACATTTTCAAAGGAGATACATTTTGATAAATGCTCAAAGGCAGCTCATTCAGATGCAGATCAGAACAGGCCAGAGCTCAATGTTGACACTCAGTGGTCTGATTTCCCAAAAAGTATTTTGATGATGGCTTATTGGTATGTGGAAAGGTATGGATGCCTATGAATGAAGGGGGAGGCACGCTCATCAGAATGCTCACCTGTTGTGGCTGATTGGAAAAGAGGCATCATCAGGAATTGGAGAGCAAGCTAGTCAACTACAGAGCACTGCCTTGTTTTATTTCTAGACTCTTGACCCCACATTTCTCACTGCTCTTGGTTGGATAATGGAGCTAAAAGCCATGGTGATGGTGTGTTTGGGTTGAAATCCAATCATTGACGTTTTGCAATATCTTGCAAATTCTACTTAATGGCCTAGAATCAGACCTGGAAGCAACCTGAGAATATATCTAGTTGAATGTCTTAATTTGACAAATTAGGAAACTGGGTTCAATGAGATGATTTGGCCAAGTTTATGTTGTCATGATGCCATGTTTAGAAGCTGGGTCTTTTAGCTTTCAGTGTAAGCTTTATCCATAATATAGTGCCTCTTTCTTTTCATTCATAATTACAAAGTCCTTATATTTTATTAGTTAACCATATTAACATGTTGAATGGAGGCAAATGTGTAATTGCCATTATATTCTTTTTTTTTTTTTTTAAAGATTTTATTTATTTATTTGACAGAGAGAGACAGCAAGAGAGGGAACACAAGCAGGGGGAGTGGGAGAGGGAGAAGCAGGCTTCCCACCGAGCAGGGAGCCCAACATGGGGCTCGATCCCAGGACCCTGGGATCATGACCTGAGCTGAAGGCAGACACTTAACCAACTGAGCCACCCAGGCGCCCCCATTATATTCTTTTCTATTTTGAAAGTTTTATTATTTGTAAAATTTATTATTGATTGTTAATTAGGATTGAAATTGAAGGTGTGAGAATTAGTTCCAGTTGTACTACTACCTATTTGTGTGACCTTCAATATGTTACTTATCTTCTCTGGATTCACACTATTCCTGCCATATTTGAATAAAGTTATGAAGATTTGTTTTAATCGCACATTATCACAAATAAAGTTATATATGAAATCACTAAGTTTTGCTTTCTTTTTGTAAATGGTAAACTGCATAGTGTCTATTGAGCTGATATGCAGACTTTCCTTCATGATTATAAAGAAATACAAACAATTTATTGAGTAAACACTTAATGTGTGATGCCTCATTTAACACTTAATCACAATCTGATGTATAGATAAGGTAAAGACCTATGTTCTAAGAATGATGTAACTGCCCAACATCTTAGAGATTGTTAAGTGATGGATCCAGAATTTGAAACTGTGCTATACCCCGAGAGTTCTTGATGGTAACCATTCTATCATTTTGCCTTCTTGTGGATCAAAAAAATTGTATGAGTTGTACACTAAAAAAATTTTTTTAAAGTTAACATCAGAATGGCTTTTAAATTAAATTAAATTGTTTACCAGTAAGAAGTGACCCTTAGGAATAAGGCAATATGGTTCTTAACTCATTTGAATTCTTGATTCACTTTCTAATAAAGCTATTTTCAAAGATTCTTCTCCTAAGTACACACACACATACCCATGCACACACAGATACACATCCATCCAAAACAAACTTTAGAACATTTTTATAGGCTCATTATCTTATATTCCTCTATTATAAAATAAAGCCACAGCTACACTAAAAAGTGTTTTTATGTGCAAAGACAATGAAAGATGTTGCTGTGCATTTCCACTCATCTTAATAATTGCTATTGTCAACATAATTTAATGATTAGAAACTGGTATTTATGAAAGTCAGGAGAAATGTTTTGTTTGAAAAATAGCTTTTTTGGGGGAGTGGTCTGCAAATAGGCATGGTCTTTGTGTGTGTGTGTGCGCTAAAGCTTTAGAAAGCTTGGGCAAATTGTTTTTGGAGTGTCCCACAGTATTTCTGAAGTGACCCTTTGAAGAGTGAAATCTGCCAGTCTCAGTTTATAGGTTTGAACTGAAATCTGACTGCAAGTAAAAGCACTTAATTCCCTGCATTTTTAGTTTCTGGTTTACTATGGTGAACAGCTCTGTGGTTGTTTCATCAAAAACTTGCCTAATTTATCAGGGAAACTTTCCTCTTTTATTTAACTTCCCTTGCACACTTTTTTTGACACTAGAATTTTATCCATTTGTTTTATATTCTTTTCCTTCAATCTGTGCTTTCATTAGATTTCATGTAAGGAATAGTAGGTCTTTTATTTCTGCCACGTGGTTAGAATTATTTGGATATATTTTTCATATTCAGAGCAACAGAATAGGAGTTCAGGAGAATTGATAATACTGGAAATGACTGAGTAGATACTTAAGTACAAGCATAATATGTAGTTCAATTATTTATCATTTAGATGCCTTTAAAAGACTATTCAATTCTGACTGTATTGCTTCTCATTTCTTTTTTTTTTCAATTTCCCTGAAGATAACCTTATACACTTTTTTCTACTAAATGTCAAGAACTTAATTTGATAAAATTATATATCATGGAAATAAAGTTATTTATTCATTTGTGGCTCAATACTCATGTAACTTTAAAAAATTTTATAATTAACCTATGCATTTGATAATATAGAAACCTATCAAAGGTTTTAAAATGATATCCTAAAAATAGTGATAAGTTTTACATTTTCAGAGTCATATATCACCCAAACTTAGGTAAGCCTTAGACAAGAATACATGTGATAGACGGAAATTGGCAGATTATAGTGAGCTTGAACTTGATATCAATTCAGAAAGTGTATGGAGGAAACAGGCAATAAACAAAAAAATGATATTAGGTAGCAGTGAGTTGGGAGCATGAAACCAGAGAATTTGATGGAGAGTATCTGGTGTTGCATGGGGATACTTTTGATTGGAAGAAAGTTGGATTGTCAGATAAAATATAGTACTCCCAGTTAAAGTTGAATTTCAGATAAACAATGAATTTTTAAAAAGTATAAGTATTTCCCGTTACTAAATACTATTTGTTTATCTGCAATTCAACTTTACCTGGGAGACTTGTATTTTCACTAAATTTGGCAGTCCTACAAGGAAGACCTCTCTGAGGGGTGATGTTTGAGCTGAAAATTGGATGACAAGAAGGAGCCAAATGTCAAAAGATCAGTGAGGAAAGCAGAGAGAGAGCAGAGAGAAAAGCAGGAAAGAGCTTGATGTGTTCAAGAAAAAAAAATTAACTGTGGTTGGGAATGTGGCATGAGGTAAAGTTGGACAAGTAGGTGAGAGATAGATTAAGTAGGGCCTTCTAAACCAGGGAAGATTTGGATTTTATTCTATATGCTGTGTAATTAGCCATTTGAGGATGTGAGTGGGTTGTGTATGTGTAGGGAGGATTGGGGGTGATATATGTGGCATACTACTGATTTATAGTATAAAAATGTACTCTAGAGGATGGCATACTACTGATTTATAGTATAAAAATGTACTCTAGCCTCTAGAGGAGGCTACATATTCCAGATGATAATTGTAAAATTATAGGGTTATAGGGCACTAAGTATGGAAGCAGAAAGGGTAGTTAGGAGGTTATCACAGTGATCCAGACAGGAAAGGATGGTGGCTGGGGCTTGAGTGCTGACAGTGGAGATGGAGAGAAATGAACTGACGCTATTCATTTATTGTTCATATGTGTTGTAAATAGAGCCATCAGAACTTGCCAATGGACTTGTTGTTGTAGGTAAGGAAAAGAAAGAACCCCATCACCACTTTTAGCATGAAAGTCCTTGGCTGAGTGTCTGGCATTGGTAAGCATTCAATAATGCCAGTTTTATTAGAATCCTTATATATGGGAAATTAAAGTTATTTATAGCAAGATCCAAACTAAGGATGCCATGGACTTATTAAGATGTTTTGGCAATTTTAGTTTAACAGAAAAACTAAAATTCTTAATGTAATCTCATTCTGTAGTCTCAAATCTCTAAAGCTTTAAGGCAAATATAAGGTAATATATTTTAAAGGTACAATAGCTGATTATTCACTCTATCTGAGCAGAGATTCTCAATCACAAAGCTATAATATCAGACTCTGGAAAAATGTGTATATAGCTTGAAAAAGTATATTCAGTACATAAAAGTACATAAGTTTACATCTGAAATAAAAAAGAAACCTTTTGTTTCAAAAACACAAATTATAAAAAAATAAAATTTAACAGAATCTTGGTTGGTGTGGATACAGAAGTCATAGTGATTCTCAATTATGGCACTCTCTTGGGGGACAATATCACACAACCTCTGGAGATAGAGACAAAAATGGTTAGTCTTCTCTGCTCTGGGGGGAGCTCAAGGCTTTCCTTCCACGCCCTCAAGAAGGAGACAAAGACAAAATGCAGCTATGAAGGTCATGTAAGTGTACAAGGGTATACAATATAGTCAAAGTTCTTTCTTTTTCATGATTCATTCTCTTGCCTTTCTTATCTCCCATGCTCTTGGTGTCTAGGAAGACTACAGGTTCCTCCTGCTTGGGATGATCGTAGTGAAATCTTGGGGAGAAGTAAACTTCTTTTCTTAACATTAGAGTAGAAAGATCCTATAGCCAAAAACTACCAGATGAGGCTAAGAGTAAAGGGGTCGTGGACCAGACTCCTAAATGTCTGTGTTTGTCTAGACCTTATTCTAAATGGGCCAGAGGAATCCTTGAAACCCACAAGGCACAGCTTAACTCAACAAAGAAAAGGAACTGATAGTGATTTAGAGTTGAAACCTTAGTTAATAATAGAGCACACATTTACCTAGAAAGTTCTTGAGCAGTTTGTATACTGTAGGATTTAGAATCAGTCCTGGTTTTGAGTCCCAGCCTGGCACATTCTAACTGGGGCATTGAGCAAATTACCTAAGCTCTCTGAGCCTTAGTTTGTTCATTTATAAAATGAGAATAAAAATGAGCATCTTCAGGATTGCTGAGAGAATTCAATGACAAAATGAGTATGCTAGCTCTTAGCACAGCCGAACGTGCTCCATAATGGGCACTCAGTAAATTGTTGCTATTATGATTATAACTTAACTAAGTTCCTAGTTAAAGTTCTTTTTTGGAGTCATGAAAAAATGAGGCTTTCAGAAACTAACTGGAAGAAAAGACTTTATAAATCAGTTTAGAAGTAATATATCTTATAGAGTACACATATATAGAAAAAAAAGGAGACCTTAATTCAAATGGTGTATGTCAGGGAGCTTTTTTTTTGGAGTAATTCTTCTGGGTTATATTCCATGGTTGATTGAAGGAATAGTAGGAAAACAACTTTAGGGTAGAATCAGGAATTTCAACAAAATACCTGGTTTGGGGTGCCTGGGTGGCTCAGTTAGTTAAGCGTCTGCCTTCGGCTCAGGTCATGATCCCAGGGTCCTGGGGTTGAGCCCCGCATTAGGCTCCCTGCTTGGCAGGAAGTCTGCTTCTCCCTCTCCCACTCCCCCTGCTTGTGTTCCCTCTCTCGCTGTGTCTCTCTCTGTCAAATAAATAAATAAAATCTTTAAACAAAACAAAACAAACAAAAACAAAACAAAAACAAAAGATCTGGTTTGATGTAAACCATATTATCATCTTAAGAATGAGCATAAACCGTATGCTGGCTAACTGAACATAATAAAAAAAAAGGAAAAAAATAAACTAGCCACTTTCAGGAAAAAAAAAAAGAATGAGCATATAATGACCTCAGAGAACACTTCTGTTACTTTAAAAGAAGAAATTTAAAAAGTTATATATTTGAATGAATATAAAAATATACATAGATACTAGATTAAAAAAGACATTGATATTACTTTTAATTCAAGGTCCTAGAGTGTTAGAAGACATCACTGTAATACTTAGCACACTTTTCAATGGAGTGGCTCTTTGAATGTTGGCAGAAACTATGAGATGCCTACCAAAAGCTGTTCTACTTCTAGGAGCAAGACATAGAGCTGCACAGCTACCCTGTGATTTCAGCTTCCCTTCCAGGCTATGGTTGGGTATGGTCATATAACCATGTTGTCTCCAGTGGAATATGAGCAGAAGTGAGGTGTGATACTTCCAAGCCTGGCCTATACAAACTTTCATATGTGCTCTTCCATGGGCTTTCTCGTGGGATCCATGAGATGACAATATCCAGAGTGACTATGGAAGACTTCTGTTGAAGAGAGCAGTGCTTTTGGCAGCCCAGGTGAATGACTAGACGGAAAAGACCTACCACCTTTCAAACTATCAGTCCTGGACTTGAATGAGAATACGAACAAGAAACAATGACAAAAATTCCACTGTGTCTGAATTATTGTATTCTGGACTTGTTTGCAGTTTGGCCTTCTATAGACTTTTGGTCAAAGTGGTGTTTTCTGTTAATTCTTTGAAGTTCACTGATCTGCTGCAAATAACAAAGATAGAGAAAATACATTTAAAATATTAAAAAAGTAATACTTTGAAACAAAGCAGACAGAAATGAAAATGGAATGAAAAGAAATGAGGGGCGCCTGGGTGGCTCAGTTGGTTAAGCGTCTGCTTTAGGCTCAGGTCATGATCCAAGGGTCCTGGGATCGAGCCCCGCATCGGGCTCCCTGCTCCACAGGAAGCCTGCTTCTCCCTCTCCCACTCACCCTGCTTGTGTTTCCTCTCTCGCTGTGTCTCTCTCTGTCAAATAAATAAAAAAAATCTAAAAAAAGAAAAGAAAAGAAGAGAAATGAAAATTTAGACATGTTCTAAAAAGAAGGGGAATCACCTTTTAGAAATATAATTTTCTTCCACTGAAAAAAGCTCTAAAATTTTAATGTTCCCACACTTTGGGTCAATGAACACTATTACCTATGAAAGGTGAAGAAGTCTAAACAGAAGCCAAGAACTCATTAAATGCAGATCCCTTCTCTAAACTTTCCACATGTCTAGTTCATTCTCTGGCTCTACTAGAAATGAAGTGGCCCCAATTTTTAAAAATTAAATATTACCCAGAATAAATATTATACTTTGATCATAGTCATAAAACTGAATATCAGAGTACAACCCAAAGACATTGAGTCAGGGATAGATTCATAGATTTATGTTTAGAAAGAGTCACTTGAAAAGTTCTGGAAAAAAAACTACTTTCCTCTTTCTCCTCCAGGAGTTGGCTGTTAATCTGGGGTCAGGCTATGTTTAAATATGCATATTTATTTTACTAAGTAATTCACTTACAAACTCGTATTGAGCACTTACTATATGCTAAGTACTGTTAAGACCTGGGCATACGAAGACCATGAGGCCTGGCTCTTTCTCTCCAGGCACGGACAGACAGATAAGTACCCATTGCAGAGCACATTGGGAAAGGTCATAAGGAAGCTTGCAATGTAAAGAGGCAAGTGATGTGGGCAAAGAGACAAGTGTTTCTACACACAGAAGCCAAACAAGCTGTTGAATAAATTTACCAGATTAGCTTGATTCTTGTCCTGTTGCTGCTAATTTTCAAATTGATAACAAAGAATACAAAGTGGGCCATGCACAAATGTCTAGGCAGTTGCTTATAGAAATTTCTGTGACTAGCTATTTAGAATCAAAATAAGGTCAGTTTAAACACCCTCCAATAGAATGCCTGTCAGTAAGATTTTTCTGAAGACTACAGTTACAAATGGCAAACAGGCATCCTGGGAACAAATTGACCAGTAGTGTGAGCTTCTCTTCCCTTGCTTAACTTAGTCATTGTTTCTAATGTTTTGAGGTCTCAAAGAACCATGTGAGTCAATGAACCACATGTAACCAAGGACAGAAGGTTCTGATTGAAGGCTATTTTTTTTTTGTCTTTCACAATATTAAAACAAAAGATTGGAGGACAGAACCTTAAAGTCGAGAGAGAGAGAGAGGGAATTTCTTCATTTAGATACTAATTGAAGTATCAAGATACTAAAATGACTTCCTCTTTCAACTTTTATCTACTCACAGTAATGCTTTGTTAACAGGAAATGTACTTACCCTGCTAAAGGGCTTTTCCAGTTACTTATTGCTGTGTAATAAACCGTACCAAAAGCTAGTGGCTTAAAACAACACTCTTCATTTTGCTTACAATCTGCAATTTGGGCAGAGCTTGGTTGGGATGATTTATTTATTTTTTTTCCCCCACATGATGTCAATGGGAGTAGTTTGACTGTGGCTAGTGGATCCAATTCCAAGACCACTCATTTCATGGCTAACAAGCTGGTGTTGACTGTTGGCTGGTAGCTTAGATGTGAAACAAGTCTGGGGGCCTTCTTTCCTTTCCACTTGGGGCTCCTCCTTGGGATGCTTCAGTTTTCTCAAAACATGGTATCTGGGTTCCAAGGTCAAGAATTCCAAGAGACAGGACATAGAACTGCCTCTCTATTAAAATTCTGTCTCAGACACTATCACGACTTTATTTCCACAATCTATTGGTCAAAGTTGATACAGAGCCTACCCACATTCAAGGGGACATAGACCCCCACCTCTCTATTGGAGGACTGTCAAAGTATTTATGGACATCTTTATTCTTCCATTAATGCCAAGCCGAGTCCTATTTCCGTCTTTGTTAAACATTATGAGAGTCTTGGGACCAAATGCAGTGAAAGTGGAGAGTCATACTAATGAATAAATGAGCAAGGAGAATAAATCCAGATACAGTAGGTTTTTGCATCCATAAATGACTTTTGCTGGAGTTTGATTAACATTACTCTTCCCAAACGCTACGCTTTTACTGTTGCAGAGATATAGGGACAGAGATAAGGGTTAAGAGAGATTCTTCTCAGCTCAATTTCAGTAAACTCACTATTCTAGGAGTTGTTACCTTTGTCTTTCTTCCTATGCTTTTATCTTTGGCTAACTCCAGATTCTAATTTTGTTCTCTCCTATTTATTGTTTTGTGCTCATTTCTCAAACTCTGATGATTGGCTTTTCCCTGTATTTATTTAGTTTATACAACCAACTCTATCCTTCCCACCTTTCTTTTATCTTTCTTCATATCTACTACTATAATTTAAATAAATAGCAAATGTGGTGACAATGGTTGTCTACTTAATCTGATTCTCAAAGAACATATTGAGAAGACAAACAATTGATTTAAAATGCTTTATCAGGGGCGCCTGGGTGGCTCAGTCGTTAAGCGTCTGCCTTTTGCTCAGGTCATGATCCCAGGGTCCTGGGATCGAGCCCCACATCGGGCTTTCTGCTCCGTGGGAAGCCTGCTTCTCCCTCTCCCACTCCCCCTGCTGTGTTCCCTCTCTTGCTATGTCTCTCTCTGTCCAATAAATAAATAAAATCTTTAAAAAAATAAAATAAAATGCTTTATCATAGGAAAAACCAAAACAAATGGGAATATCTTGGCATCTTGAGCCAAAAATCATTTCCTGTTAGAATCATTTATTTTATGAGGCAACCTAATACTACTGTGTACCTAGACACATTAAATGTACTTTCGGCTGTTTATTTGCATCTTGGAGATCCTTGTTACTTTTGTGTTAATTAGGACCTTAAGGAATTTTGGTCAGTTGCATCATAGCTCTTGCCCTCAGAGGGATCTTAAATTAGTTTAAACATGAAACTAGATTGCTCTTAAATTAATCTAAACATTAAAAACCCTTTAAAACTTTGAGTGATTACCTTAAAGCTTTTCATTGATGATACATTCATTTTGGGATTCTTACTTTGGTCTTAATTTACCAAAAATGATTTCATGGTTCATTTCCAAAGGAAAAAAAAGGAAAAACAATCAGCGCAGCCAACTTTATTTGTGAAACAAGGAAATAAAGTCTTCTCTTAAAAAAAAAAAAAGAAAGAAAAAAGTAATTTTCCTTCTTTCTCCATTTTTCTTTTTTCTTAAATAACAAATAATACAAAAGCAAGAAAGATAACAAGATAACAAGGTTATTTCACATCATTATTTGCTGAAGGTCAAGTTCTAGAAGTACATGTTCCCATCTTCTTGCTACTTATGTTCAAAATGGAAACGCTTTGATTAGAAACTCATAATAGAGCTAAGATCCCTATTAGTTAAAAACATGCTCATATTATTTTTTTCTGGACAGCTTATACTCTGGCAGCACATGAAGCTACACTTGATTGGCTGAGCAGGGGAAAAAATATCCCTTTTTTGATCAAAGATTGGAGCTGGGCCTGGGTCCTAATTAGGCTTAGTACTGACCACTTGTGATGTAACTTAATGTAATAGGCAAAATTAAATATTCTCTTTGGCTAAATAAAATTATTATGTTAAATTATAGGAGAAAAATTTATATCTTAAACCATGTATCTTTTAAAATATAATGAGTGGGATAAGATTTTTTGCTGTTTGGTGAGAGGATCATTCATTCTTTTGCCAGCACACATTTATTACATATCATCTGAGGTAGTTTTGAGGCCTCTAATGGGGACCATTAATTAGTACCCACCTTTTTGACTAGGTTTTAAAAAATGAATTCAACAAAAGGTCAAATATTTATTGGCTGCCTGTTGTGGGCTAGGCACTGTTCTAGAAATTGGGATATAATTACTGAGGAAAACAAATACAAATTCCTGGTCATGTGGTTGGTTGCATTCTACTAAGAGTAGGTAGATTGAACACAAAGGAGACTCTTTATTAATGATAAAGTTGGAAGAGGTGGCTTAGTATGAGACTTGAATCCTGGGATTAGTCAGACTTACCATACACCCATTCCCAGGCAGTGCTAGACTATGACAGGCTTCCTAACGTAGGGGCAGACCTGTGCCAACAGCTAGCTCCCTAGAGGAAGAAATGGGGAAAATGCTCAATTTACCCCAAATTCTTCAGTCTGATAAGTCATTCCATCTCCCTTGGGTGAAGTGAGTCAAGGAGAAAAGTGAGGTAAGTTTTAGGGGGTATTAGAGGTGTAGGGCAACCAGGTTCCCTTTTAAAGCTAATTCTTGCTTTTTGGGGTGCCTGGGTGGCTCAGTCAGTTAGCATCTAACTCCTGGTTTTGGCTCAAATCCTGATCTCAGAGTCATGAGATCGAGCCCCGAGTAGTTTTTTGCACTTGGCTCAGAGTCTGCTTAGGATTCTCTCTCCCTCTTCCTCTGCCCCTCCCACGTGTGTTCTCGCTCTCTAAAATGAATAAGTAAAATCTTTAAAACAAAATATCTAATTGTTGCTTTTTCATTGCACATGATAGATGTGAGATCAAGGCCAGGGAAAGAGCAAGGGGCAGTAAGCTTCCACTCCAGGGAATCACACAGATAATAGCAATATTCAAAAAAACATCTCATTTTTCAGGTGAGATAAACTGTACAGTGTTCACCAAGTAACTATGATATGTAAGGCATTGTGCTGGGCAGCAACAGGGGAAGAGATAAATCACGACACATACCAGCCCTCGAGGAGCCTTCGTCTTGTGGGAAGCCAGACATACATCAATAACAAAACTATAGTAGAATTTGGAAAAAGTGCTTCTGGGAAGTATTTTGACACTAGGAATTGTGAAGTCTTCCTTTAGGAATGCATTCGAGCTAGGCTTTGAAGTTCCAGATCAAAGGTTATTTTTTCCACAGAGCCTCCTTTGATTCCCACAGCAGGAATCAATCTCTCTTTCCTCTAAATTCCTACTGCAATCTACCTATCCTATCATCCCTTATTGTGTTTATTATTCTATACCTTATCTACCAGTTAATTGTCGTGAGTCAATTATTTCTCCTTTATACCATAAGCTCATTAAAGCCAGGAAGCATGTCTCACACACACTAGGTATTTGAGAAGTGTTTCTCAACTGAATAATCAGTAGACCTACAATGGAGACAGTCTGTTGAAATGGTTACCACTATCCCTCTCCCATAATTTATTTTTCTAATGGAATTGAGGTGGTGACATCTTCATGCCTCATCCTGCATGTGATCACGGACACACGCGAAGAGGTCAGAAGAGGTTACCCCAATCACTTGTTTACATGCCTTGTCCATGTGATCGAATGTTCATTTACCCTGGTTGTTCCATTCTGAGTATCTGTCACTTGTAGCCCTTCTTATAGGATAGGGAGAATTTCTACCAGAATTATTATATGGACCTGGATCCAGAGAGAAGCAAGAGCTGTATGTTTTTGCAGCTGCCTTCTATGGACAATTTGGTAGTATGAAACTCCATTATGCTCTTTCAACTCTTGTTATTTTATCCGTAGCTCTTTCTGAGATTTTATGGCCTATGCATGATTTGAATGGCACAAATATAATGAGAACCGGATTATAAGAGTGCAACTAAAACTTTTAGAGAAAAATTACCTGGAGCTGTTTCTTCCAAATTCTAAAGCCTATCACCATTAAGATAATAGGGAAAGATTTGCTGCACTATTTACTCAGTGGCCCCAAATAACAGGCAACAATACTTGAATGCCTCTCTAGAATCCCAAAGGAGTGTAAGTTTTCAAGGGCTTGAATGTGTGACTGAAGACTTGGCGAAGCCAATAGTTGGTGCCGGCAAAGGCAGAAATGCTGAAAACCCCATTTCCACGCTAGATTTCTTACTGGTCTGGCCATCTTTGTAAGTGTGGCTCTGGTCTGAGCTGGCAAAATTTCTCCGGGTTTCACTTTACTTCTGAAGTTCAGGGTTTCAGTTGTGTGGTTTGGCTCCCGCTAGACTGCATTGAGGGCTTTGGATGAAACTCCTTATGTTTGAGGCTGTGTGAATTGAATCTGATGAAAAGGCATTCGGGACAGCACTTCCCTTCTTTCAAGTTCCCCAGCCCCGTGGTAACTGTCATTCCTGCTGTGCCTGGTGTAGTCTTCTATTCTTGTACTTACTCACGGCTATGGTGTTCTTGTTAAAGTGAGGTTTAATTGATTTTATAAAGGTGCTTCTTATAAAGATGCCTTACTTAGGTACTCTATGTCCTGATGGCATGGAACTCAAATCTCAGTTTCCAGTGCACAGTGAACATTTTCCAGGATAACTTGTAATCCTGGATGATTCTGTGGGACACTTAGGAAAACTCATTAGAGTGGAAATTATCCACTAGGGAGTAAATTCAGTAGGCCTGTGGTTTGATTAAGTTAAGCTGCTCCAAATAAAGAACACAAAGAAATGCACATCAGTATTCTCAGGCTTCCAAAGAATCCCCAGGTCTTTCTTGCATTCATGGCATTAGTCAGTGTAAATTATGTGCCTGCAGTCTGCTGTTCTCTAGAGCAATGGGTGATTCTCAATCAGGGGTGGTTTTGCCCACCAGGGGACATTTGCAATGTCTGGAGATATGTTGGGCAACTGGCAGGGATGCGATTAGGAGCAAAGGGTTGAAAATGGCATCTAGTGGATAGAGGCCGGGATGTTGTTACGTATCCTACAGTATACAGAACAGTCCCCTACCCCTTGCCTCCCAAAGATTTATCTGATCCAAAATGTCAGTACTGCCTTGTGAAATAACCCTGCTCTAGAGATAACTAACAAGTAATCTTGATTCTTGTCCTTAATGAATTTTTATATTATAGCTGGGGGGAGAGTAAAAAGGAATCAGTGAGACATTTTAATAAAGAGTCATAATTGCAGTTAAGATGGTATTTCTCTGAAGGAGAGAGAGCAAGCCAGCTACTTAGATCTAATAGATGTCTGAACCTTAGTGGGGTCATAAAGAGTTCAGGCTAGTCCTCGGTGTTGTAAATTCAGAAAATGAAATTTCAGCAGTTTGTCTAGGGCAGTTGGACATCCACAAGAGCTTCTACTTTGCTGCAGTAGTCAATCCTTTAAATTGGACAATTTTCAATGTAAATTTATATTTCTATGTTTCTTTTGAGTTAAATGCCATTTGTTTGAAGAAATCTATGAAGGAGAATTTTCCCAATGGGACAATCACAAAATCGAGAATGTATTTTTCAGATCTTGGCTCTCAGGCTACATATGACTTGTTGTCTGATATTTAGCATATATTTAGCAATATTTAATACAAAATTCCAGGCATTTACAATAGGTCAGACACTGCCAGGGCTCTGCTGGGTTTCAAATGCTTATGTTTTGGGGTGCCTGGGTGGTGCAGTCGGTTAAGTGTCTGACTCTTGGTTTCGCCTTAGGTCATAATCTCAGGGTCGTGAGATCGAGCTCCGTGTAGGGCTCTGCGCTCAGTACAGAGTCTGCTTGAGGTTCTCTCTCCCTCTTCCTCCTCCCCTCCCATTTGTGCTCTCTCACTATCTTTTTTTTTTTTTAATTTTATTTGTTCATTTGAGACACAGAGTTACAGAGAGAGAGAAAGAAAGAGCAAGCATGAGCAGGGGGAGAGGCAGAGGGAGAGGGAGAAGCAGGCTCCCCGCTGAGTCAGGAGCCCGATGTGGGGCTCGATCCCGAGACCCCGGGATCATTACCTGAGCCGAAGGCAGATGTTTAACCATCTGAACCACCCAGGTGCCCCGCTCTCTCTGTCTTTCAAATAAATAAATAAATAAATCTTTAAAAAAAACCCAAGAAACCCCAAATGCTTATGTTTTAAGGATAGGTGTACTGTAAACCTCTGCCTACATACAGCACTGTGGCGTTGATAATCAGGTGTTAAAGGAGGTGTGCAATCCGAAGAGCTCCATCCTATTAGCTGTGCTAGCTTGAAGGTTATCACACCACATCTCTTAAATTTTCTCTTTATTCCCACTGCTACACTCCCCATGCCCCCTTTACCCACCAAGTTTTGCCTCTCATTACCTTTCATCTACTACTATGGTTCTACTTTCCTTTTTGGTTTCCTGCATCTATTTCTGCAACCTAATATACATTAACCTTCCTAAAGATTAATGTTGAACCGGTTAGTCCTCTGTTCAAACCCTCCAATTGTAGAGCACTGCCTACACATGAAGTCCTAATTCCAGTCATCCAGTAACCTCCCTATCCTGTCCCCGATTTTTCTTTCAAGCATGTGTTTTCATTGCTCCTCACACATCGTATGATTTAGCCGGAAAGAACCACCTGCCATTCTCCCACACGGGCTGCACTCTTCTGCCTCGGGTGTTTTCATTTGCTCTGTTCCTTGTGCCAAGCGTACCTTCTGTGCCCCATTACTGCCTGCACATATCCTAGTCTTTCTTCAAAGGTCACTTCAAATGCACTGCCTTCACATTTATTCAGCTTGAAGTCCTTTGCTTCTCTGAACTTCTTTCTCTCTTTTTTTCCATGATACAAAGTACTCTAGCTCTTGAGTTATTAGCTATATGTTATTCCTTCCGGTAAAAAAAAGAAACCTGTATGAGAAGGAAAGACGCAGCATCATGTAGGGTAGTGCTTCTCAAACTTCAACGTACATACAAATCACCTGGGAATCTTGTTAAAGCCAACCAGGTTTGAATCAGTAGGTATGGGCTGGAACGTGAGATTCTGCATTTTTAACAGGTTTCTACAGGTTTCTAGGTTGATGCTGCTGCTACTCCATGGGCCACACTGTGAGTAGCGAGGGTGAATAAGATTTGGAATAATGCCTATGAACAGAAAGGCTAGCCATTGCCTAAGTCTGTGGCAGGTTAGCTGCAAATAACTAGCAGGCTCCGCTGTGCTGAACTGATCTTCTAGGATTTGAATATCACAGTTTTGGGTTGCATTTTTGGCCTCTTCTAGGATTTGAATATTACAGTTTTGGGTTGCGTTTTTGGTGGGTCTTATACAAGTCAGTTTATTTCCCTGAGCTTTAGCTTCATCTTTTGCAAAATGAGGGTAATAACATGCTTGTCAATCTCTGCTGTCTCTAGCTTGGCCCAGCAGCTACCAGTTACTTGCTGTCTGCTAGCTCAGTCCTCTTAAATGTATAGCCAGTTAGAAATAATTCTAGATCTTGTTTTGGATTCCCCTCTCAGTTATTAAAAGGGACTTGACAATGGTGCTTTGTGGCTTCTATGATTAGTGTCTGGGTTGGGGGGATCTTGGTACCAGGGGACACTTGGGTGAGTTTTGGACTTCAGCCTTCTTACCTAATCTTTATCGTGTGTGGCTTCAGAGGGTCTTCTTTCCTGGTATCTGATTTTCACTTAGTCACCTGCTGGGACGACAGCCTGACTTTTAACTCCTGTTACCTAGTTACGGCCAATCCCTTGCCCTTAGGGCAAGCCCTGCTCCTGCTCTTTGTACCAACTGGAATGGGTTTCCTTGCTCTTAGGCTGAGGCCTTAGTTGCCTACACTTTACCATGTCAAACTGTTCTGTGTTTTATATATATTAACTCATTTAATTATGATAATGACAGTTCAAGGTAGGTTCTTTTATCCCCACTTTATGGACGAGGAAGATTCAGAGAGGTTGAGTGATTTTCTCAAAGTCACATAGTAAGTAGGGGAGGCAGAAGCTGCAAAAGACACAATTTCTAATTAAAAACTCATTTTACTCCCGTCACTAAAAACTGTGCCACCTACTATAGAGGACCCCCTGTGTATCCTTGAGGAATCCAGTTCAGTATTTCGTCCCCTTTGGTTGAGAATAGGGGTGATAGGAGCCACCCTGAACTCCTTCAGGAGGTTGTATAGCTGGTGGGCTGTGCCGTGAGAATGCTAAACCTCTTTTCACTTTGCTATAGCGTGATGCCATAGACTGATAGAGGAAGGGGAAAGCATTTTCTTTTTGTTGACATTTGGGAAGTCACGGCAGCTTCTTGGGAACTTCCAGTTGTAAATCACTTGCACTGGAACAACTTGCAAAGTGAAACTAGAAGTGTTTGAGACTTAAAGTATACTTGTTTTAGTTAAATGCTCTCACAGATGGTTGGTTTTAGCCAGGACACCATACAACAGTATTACTTAATACCTTTTTCCTTCCTCTTTCCCCTTTCACTTTTCTTGCCATTGTTCTTTATTCCATGGGCATCTAAATACTTAGGATTCTGTTACAGGCACATGAAAAGAACTGACTCCTCAGTTTTTCAGTGTGACATAGTTACTCTTCCACTTAATCATTTTTCATTTAATAAATTGTTTATTTCTTATTTGTGATCTTTAATAAATAGGTGATAATTTTTAGCTTCATTTTTAAAAAAGATTTTATTTATTTGAGGTCGGGGGGAGGAGCAGAGGGAGAGGGACAAGCAGACCCCATGCTGAGCACAGAGCCTGACGTGGGGCTTGATCCCGCCACCCTGAGATCATGACCAGAGCCAAAATCAAGAGTTGGTTGCTTAACCGACTGAGCCACCCAGGCGCCCCTAGCTTCATTTTTATTGTGGTAAAATATATATAACCTGAAATTCATCTTTTTAATGATTTTAAAGTATAAAATCCAGTGACATTTAATACATTCCTAATGTTGTGCAACCATATAACACTACAGTAGTTCTATATTATTTCATCACCCCCAAAGGAAATCCCATAAAGTAATGACTTCCCATTCTCCATTCCTCTTGGTCCCTGGAAAACACTGATCTTCTCTCTGTCTTTATGGATTTACCTATTCAGGATATTTCATGTAAATGAAATCATGCAATATGAGCCACTGTGTCTGGCTTCCCTTAGTTTTCACATAGCATTATGCTTTACAGGTCATCCATGTAGTATATATCAGTACTTCCTTCCACAAAATGGCTGAATAATTATGGTCCATTGTATGGATATACCACATTTTGTTTATCCATTAATCAGTTGATAGACATTTGTGTTTTTTAAATACTTTATCTTTGTAATATATTTTGAAATCAGGAAGTGTGATGCCTCCAGCTTCATTCACTTTTCTTTTTCTTTTTTTTTTTTTAAAGTAGGCTCCACACCCAGTGTGGAGCCCAGTGTGGGGCTTGAACTCATGACCCTGAGATCAAGACCTGAGCCGAGGTCAAGAGTCAGATGCTTAACTGACTGAGCTGCCCAAGCACCCATCTTCATTCTTTTTTCTGAAGATTGTTTTGTCTCTGCCTCTCCTACCTATCTCTGTGCAGCCCTTTTATCTTTTGTTGTGGACTTTTTCATCTAGTTTTCAGAACTTTTTAAAGAGGAAATTGTTCACTATGTAGCTGTAGATTTGTTGTGTCAATGGGAAGAACTGGGTTCAGGGTCTTCCTACTGTGCCATTACGAACCATCTTTTCTAGTTACTCTTGTATTTGCCAGCTTCTATTAGAGTCATGATTGCATTATTATTTTTTTTTTCTTTTTGCTGAGAATGGTAGTGTTGACTAAGACTAATGTATACTAAGTCTTCTGAATTACTAAAATAGCTCATGGCTCTAGATCTGCTATTGTGTGAATTGACAATGCAATCTTGTTAGTCCTGTCATATCCTTGAGGCAGAAATGATCCCTCAGTCTCCCTTGTGTAACTGAAGTGCTAGATGTTTGGGTATACATATCAAGTGGTGAGGGCTGAGCCAATTTAACATGCTGTTGGCTCTATCAACCACTGGGGAAGTTTGGCTTCATATTCCATGCTGTTTTTTTCTCAAGTATTTTGGATTCCTTGTCGATGATGCAGCTTGGTGTTCTCATTAAATGGAAATTTCTCTTGACAGATGGATACAATTTTTTTTTCAGATGGATACAATTTTATTGCCACTGACCTATTTATGATTTTTTGAGAGTGTCTTATAGGAAATGTGGAATTCGCAACAAGTTAAAGAACTCCTAGCTACCCAAACTACTCAAGACTATTTAAAACTGTTCAAGCCCATGAAGGGGGAGAGGAGGGAGCTGTTAAATTCACCGGTAGGTTAGTGATTATATAAATAATATTAAAGCTTCTATTAGTGCTACTCCATTAGTTTAGGCAGTACACATAACCCCATGCAGACAACTGATATCTCATATTCTTTAAAAAAAAGTTTATCGTGGCTTCTCCCTGGGACCTTTCTTCGATACTTTGATTCTCACAGATCCCTGCCTACTTCTACTCCCCATAGCACGTTAGCTCTTATATCCCAGGCTTTCGATAGACAAAGTTTCTAGTTTTCTGGTTGTTTTGTGAGTGTGCCTCTTATCCTCAGTGAGGATAATGAATACTCCTTGAACATAGCATTTTTATTTTGGTGCCTTACCATGCCTAGCATGATGCAAAACATAAAGCATACTCTCCATAAATACTTGTTGGATTGATTCATCTATCTGGACACAGAGCAATGCATATATTCTCACATGAGATTTTTGGCAAGACAAAGCCTCTTCCAAACTTTAATTTCTTTGAAGGAATCTAGGAGAAAAGACATTGAAGCAGAAAGACTTCAATTAATTTGGATCTTTGAGAGGTAGAAGGCTTTGATAACCCTGGATAATCTACTGAAAACCCATTTCTTGAACGTCTCTTAAAAATATACTCATTAGCTTTTCTGTCTTAATAAGTGCAATATACATGTAAGTGTGTCTGTTTTTGATCATTAAATTTTTTTTCTTAAAGTTCGGTTAGTCTCATGCCCATGAAGAAACTGAGGCTCACAGAAAGTAAAGTCATATATATCCCACAATTAAAAAAACAGTGTATCCTTGAACGAATGCTTACTATTAAGAAATTAAGAGACATGTTTTCATTCCTTAATTTTACAAATATTTATTGAGCATCTACAATGAGCTAGATTTAGTTCTGGGCTTTGCCGTCCTTTTCCTTGTGAGGCTTATATTTTTGTGGAGGAAAACAGACCATAAATGACAAACATAATAAATAACCAATTATCTTCTATATTAGAAGGTGATGATCATAGGAAAAAAGATAAAAATAGAGGTATAAAAGTTTTTTTTTTTTTTTTTTAACCTCTGGGAGCAAAGTGCAGTGTTAAATAGGTGACAGGGTACAGGTAATATTGGTTATAGTTTCAGAATACAGGCTACATATACTCATTCATTTGCTAATTTAACAAATATTTATAGAGCACCTACTATATTTAGTCACTGTGTCAGGAGCTAGGAAAAAGGGACCATAGTCCTTGATTGTGCAGAGCTTGCATTTTAATGGGAGACAGATGTTAAATAAATCCACAGACACATATATGATCGCACTTTGTGTTAAATGCTACTATGACAGAAAGTAACTGGAAGGGGCCTATTTTATGTTAAAGATTGAGGAGAGCCAGGCTGTCTGAGGCAGAGACAGGGACTTGTAGAACATAGAATATGGAATAGAACTTGAGGGATGGCCTAACAGAGCAGAAAGCACTGCAGATGTAGAAGTGAAAAAAAAATGAAGGGTGAAAATTCAGGTATGAAACATTGCTTGTGTGTATTTGTGGAATATTTAAGTAGTTAGAAATGAGAACAACTTAATTTTCAGGATAGAGAATTTAAAATTTATTCATTTATGGGAGAGGTCTGCATGTTTGACTCTTCACTTGGTCTTCCTTCCATCCAGAATTCTGTCAGTGTCTGAGATGCGGAGTAAGAGTTTCCCTGCCTGGAGACCAGCCACAGGGGATAAGTGAACTGTATGGCATCTTTATGCTTTACTTAGTGGGAGCATGTCTGGTGAGGAAGCAGTCCCTACACAACTTTGGGTTGGATACTTACCTCCTCTGAACCTCAGTCTTTTTTTTAGAAAACAGAGGTGGTGGGGCACCTGGGTAGTTCAGTCAGTTAAGCGTCTGACTTGGTTTCAGCTCAGGTCATGAGCTCAGGGTCCTGAGATCGAGCCCTGCATTGGGCTCTGAGCTCAGCCTGTAGTCTGCTTGAGATTCTCTCTTCTTTTCCCTCCCCTGCCCCCCTTCTCTAAAATAAATAAATCTAAAAAAAAAGAAAGAAAAAAGAAAACAGAGGTGGTAACAGAATGCTGAGTCATTAGATAAAGGCTGTTTTCTATTGTATCCTCAGTAATTCACATGGTGTCTGGTACGTAGTAGGTAAGAATTAGTCTTGGAGTACATAAGTATATTTGTGAAGAATATTGAGGAGATCAGTTGTTTTTATATTTTATTCCTAAATGCAACAAATTCAGTGCCTTCCTTTCTCTAAAAGCAGCCATGTTGAGAAATGGATGGCTTGTCTGATCGGCTGTCTGGCTTTGTTGTGCCCTATGGTGAGGTCTCATAAAAAAGGGAAGGAACTCTGTTTCTCTTTCCACTCATGTCTATGAGAAGAACTTGAAAAATCTAAGTCCTTGGTCTCTTAGGACCTTATAAAGAATTCAAGTGGCTTAACAGATGTGAAAAGCTCTGGAAAATTTTAAACACTGAAGTCAAATGGCGTGTCTTGACTTTCTGAACACCTTTCTCAAGCTGTAGCTGCCTTACATATCATGAAGTCCTCCCCTAGAAAGCAGGTAAAATCTGGGCCCAAAGCATTTTCTCATCTCACTTCTTATAGAGCTTGTTTGTTTCCCTAACGTTTGTTTGTTTCCCTCCTTTAAAGGCTCCGAGAAGGGTGTGTGTTTTTAAGTTTATCTTTAAAATGTCTAATAGTCCTTGTTAGCCCACTTGAAGTTTGTGAAGGATATAGAAAAGTGTGACTGGCTATGCTTGATCCTGTTTTTGCTTATATAATTCATAAGGGCCATCCTATTGCAGTTTGGCATAGTTTTGTATTGTCAGTCAACACTTACGTAATACTTTATAATGGAGAGTGCTTTCCAGCCATTTATTACAGAAGCCTCTGTTACCAGTGACAAATAGTTCTAGGAGGCTGTTCATCACACAGATCTATCTGCTTTATGGTTTCAGTTAAAACATTAGAGTTTGCCAACACTCTCTAAGAGGCCTATTTAGTATATAACTTTTTTTTTTTTTTTTGGATAGTCATGGAGTTTTCAAAACTCTGGGTAGAAAATTGGTTCTTTTGGTGTGCATTTTTGTATTGGGCAGAGAAATGGTGTGGAGGTATTACTGGAGGATTTGATCAGCTTTAGAAAGGAAAATTATGGAACCTCTTTTTAAGTCAACTATCTGGTAAAATATGGAAGTGTCTAGAATTGTTTAGGTGATTGTTTCCCAAGAATAGCATGGCATTTAAGCCTTGGAGTCAGATAAGCCTGGGTTCAAATTGTTTTCCAATTACTTATTAGATGACTAAGTGAGAAGGAACCAGTCAAATTGCTGACATTGGATTTCTCACTATGACCTTGGGCAATTATTCTACTTAATGGTCCTGAACCTGATTTTCTTCTGCAGTAAAAGAGGGAGGATGCTGGTTTTTTTGAAGAGTGATCCTCATTATAAAACCTGGAACAGTACCTGCCTATAGTATACCTTTGTCCAATGGTTCTTCTTTCCTCTCTTCTTATTCTTCTCTTATTATCTGCCATCTCACAAAGAAATAGCAATAACAAAGAGGTTAAGTTGTAAAGGAAGTCAAAAGTTAAAAAAAAAAAAAAAAGAAAAAGAAAACGTAATCTTCTGGTTGGAAACCTTCCCAGACAGCCAGTTTTCTGCTGGAAGTGCATTTCTTCTTTTCTCCTTGAAAATCAGTATGAGAGAATTTTTTCTATTATAAACCCCATCCTGGTAGGAAGTGTAGAGTGTTCAACATTCACAGAGGACTTTCTAAATGCTTGGTATGCAGAGAACACTGCTGGGGGCTCTTAGGACTGGAATTTGAAGGACTCTGGAAAGGGACAGGTCACACAAAGGAATTTCCGTGCACTCTGCACTCAACGGATGCGTAAACTGACCCAGGACTCCTCTGTGTCAAGACTTAGGAGGAGCTCTCCCTAGGGCTAATCGGGTACTCCATTGGAAGTAGGGGTGCCAAAGCTGCATCCTGGGGTGTCATGTGCTCCATTCCTTATTAAACCTCACTTCTCCCCTCACTGACGCAAACTGCGGGGGCTTGGGCCATTTCTATCATAAGACACAAGGGAAAGCAGAATTGGCTGTCTCTTTTGAGACAATGACTCAGACCTCAGGAATGTATTTGTATTTTTAATAAATACATCAAGTACCTATTCTATAGTAGTCCTCTTCTGGGTCCTGGATAAATAGAACTAAAGGAGACCCGGGCCCTGCCTTCAAGGTGCTTCCAATATGGGGGACACAGACATGTGTTTGTATTGGGGCATAGGAGAAGACAAGGTCAGAACATGGAGAACTCTGTGGGCCTCACTAAAGGAACATGGCTTGCTTTTTGTCAGGGTAGGGTTTTGAGAAGAGAAATGGTTTGCTTGGTTTTCAGTTTCATTGCAGTGGTCCAGGAGAGAGCAAATCAGTCTCCTGGCCACCTGCAGGGCAGTGGCAAGGGCACAGCAGGCCTCAGCTTCCTATCCTCCTGCTTTTCTCATTTGTAAAGTGGGGGTTTTAACATCTACTGACAGAGATGTTGTGGAGATGAAACGAGAGTGTGAAGTGGCAGCTTGCCACCAGGGTGACGGATGACTGCCTCAGTTTCCACATTGGGATCAGTCTCTGGAGCTGAGCAAAAGGGAGAAGCACAGTTTGAAGGAAGTAAACACTCACTTTTCTACCCTCTGTACCTCCCTTTGTGTCTAAGGAAACAGCCACTGTTGTGGGAAAACCCTATCAATGAGAAGTTCCCTCCTCTCTCAGGCCCCTTGATCTGCTGGCCTCAACAGTCAGTCTTTTCTAAAAAATGACAATCTATAATAAAATCAATTAAAAAAAATTCTAGTCACTCAATGAATGAATGCATGAATGAACAAATGAACCAACAAGTGGCCTTTTAGTCTGAGCTCTGTTTTTGTTATGACTTAGGACACCCTCCCTGAGTCTATTTCCCAACCTCTAACTGGGCATTAGACCATGTATGGTCTGACAGGTTTGTTTCAAGAATTTAGTAAGATCATGCATGTGTGAGCACCTCCAACATTCTAATGAGCAATAGAAATGTCTTTATTGTCATATATCATACCCTCAAAAGGTCCCCAGCATAAGAGGCCTTTGGCCGAATGTTGAAAGGATAAAAGGTGTCTATTTGATTTATTTATTGTCCCATATCTTATATAAAAAATTTGCATGCCAGCAGGTACCCAAGGGCGGTGGGTCTCCATATGGTAGGTTGTGTTACTTGATCTGATGATCTGTCTCCTTTTGGCATGTGTTTGACGTTCATTCGTTTTCACTAGTTTGGATCCTGACACTGCTCCTGTTGGAGGTGGCACCTTCCCCTGCTTCCCCATCCTACCTGATCGAGCTGAGATTTCAGACTGTGCCTTTTGGACGCAGGCCCCATTTCCTTGTCTCCCATTCAGCAGCCCCTCTGTACCAGGAATCACCAACTCACTTGTTTAAGGGAACAACATACTTGTGTGAGTACAACAAAGGCCAGCTAGGACAATACAGCAGGGCTGGAGCCCCTTAGATGGGGTGACAAGCTTGACTCCAGTCCTCCTGGCCTGCTGGAGGAAGTAGTGGGACTCCTGGATTTCTGGTGCCACATGTATCACCCACTAATTTGACTGTCATTTGTTTTTATCAAGTTCCTCTTTTAAAGTGCAGGTATCCTTGAAGGGTAAATTCTGATGGTCATTCACACCCTGATGAAAATAAATTTCGTTATATAATTTAAGAACAAGAAGTTAAATGGGTGGTGACCTGAAAATAATTTCCATACTGACTAATGTTGTGGTGTTCCTAATTTCCTTCACTTAAATGTTGCCAATAAGGAATTTTATTGGAGGCCAGTACATGAAACAACTTATGATTAACTGAAAATAATGCCTCTTAAGAAACTTTTTGGAAAGCCTGGATTAAAAAAATTTCAAAGTAACATGGCAAGGTATATCAGTAATTAACTGAATTTAAGCAAAGTGTTTACTATGATAAATGGCCGGTTGACAGGCAATTACATGAAAAGTGTACCATTTGAGTGGCATTGCTAATGATACGATTTGTGATAATGGCTGGCCCATTGGATTATATCGTTATGGATTACATCATTCCATTACACTTTTAGGGTAACTATGAGGACAAATTTTCTTTTTTAAGAATTGTTGTGTGGATTAATTGGGGACTTCCAAATCTTAAGGAGAGTTGTAATGCATGAAAATATGAGGTTTTAGCTTTGCAATAGAATTTAAGGTAATTTGGCTATAATATTTGCTACCTCATGGCTCACCGGAGTGAATTTGTCCGATCTGGCTAGCTGGGTTTGCACCTTCATCTCTTTATGGGTTCTCTTTACATAAGTTGTTTACAAAGTTTGTGTTCAATATATTTGGTACTCAATCAAAGGAAATGACTTTTCAAATAAGAAAAAGACTTTTCTTTGGTCTTGTGTATGAGAAACTGTTTTCCCTTTCTAGAATTAACAAAAAACTCACTATGACAACAAATGGACCAACAAGGGGACACTTTACCAGGTCAGGAAGGAGGAACTGAATGCAGATTTAAAATCTATTAATGGGGTTGACAGAAATGAATTCTGACAGCTCCATGGACTAATGAGATTGATGAGGGTGGAGTGTGAAGACATAGGATTGAGAAGGGGAGAGAGGGACTTGGAGAGAATTTGGGATAGGCTAGTCAAGACTGGAGACTTAGGTCACCTCTTGCAATTTATCATAATTACTTGTGTAATAAATGGTTATGAATTGTTTATGACATGCATGGTGTAAGAAATATCATATTTCTCTCGGTTAAAATCTAGCTTCCAGTTTCTTTTCCCAGGTTGGCAAGAAGTACAACTTTATATTTTGAGATTCCTTCCTCCTCCTTTGGGTTGAGTCAGGTCTCTGGGGCTTCTGGAGTCTAGGACAAATGGAGGAGAGGTCAGGGGTTGGTTATGGTGACTGCTGAGAGGCTCCTGTTCCAGGCTCTGTGTGGTCCTTTCAAAGACAGGGATGCTGCTGGGTTACCCATTCACTTCATGCCAAGCTCAGTTTTTGAAGCCAGCGTGCTTGGTGCTGACACCTTAGCCATCCTTGTATCTGCTCCCATTGAGGTGTCCTGCCACAGCCAGGGTGTTGGGTATGGACTGGCTCTAATAACCCCTTTTTTTCCCTTCCTTATTCCTTCCACAGCCATCCCCCTTTTTAAACTTAGAGTTTGGATCACTGCCCCTTCTCCAGGAAGCATCAGCCTCTGTCTATCACCCTCTCAGCTTACCTGGTTTGGTTTTCTTACGGGGCCTACATATTCAAATACACAACCATCAGTAAAGTTCCTTAGACAAGGAATTACAAACTCTGGAACCCGTAAGTCTGTTCCTATAAAAGGAAAATCTTTATTGAAAATAGAGCTACCCTACAACCCAGCAATTGCACTATTGGCTATTTACCCCAAAGATACAAATGTAGTGATCCAAAGGGGCACATGCACCCCAATGTTTATAGCAGCAATGTCCACAATAGCCAAACTATGGAAAGAGCCCAGATGTCAGATAAATGGATAAAGAAGATGTGGTATATATATACAGTGGAATACTATTCAGAAGAAGATGTGGTATATATATACAGTGGAATACTATTCAGCCATCAAAAAAAGAAATCTTGCCATTTGCAATGATGTGGATGGAACTAGAGGGTATTATGCTAAGTGAAACAAGTCAGTCAGAGAAATACAATTATCATATGATCTCACTCATATGTGGAATTTAAGAAACAAAACAGAGGATCATAGGGGAAGAGAGGAAAAAATAAGAAATGAAATCTGAGAGGGAGAAAAACCATAAGAGACTCTTGATCATAGGAAACAAACTGAGGGTTGCTGGAGGGAAGAAGGGTGGAGGGATAGGGTAACTGGGTAATGGACATTAAGGAGGGCATGTGATGTAATGAGCACCGGGTATTATATAAGACTGATGAATCACTGACCCTTACCTCTGAAACCAATAATACATTATATATTAATTAATTGAATTTAAATAAAAAAATAAAAGGAAAAGAAAAAAAGAAAATCTTTAGTTTTGCCAGCAAGTCCACAGAAGCAAGTACATATATATACATATATTTATATAAATAAAATATATATAGCAAGTATATATATATACATGTATTTGTATATTTTTATATAAATAAAAAATTTAAAAATTAAGGCATCAATTTTTCACTAGCTCACCTTGTTAGATTTGTTTAATTGGATGACCTTCCCATTACTCTTAGTTCTGATAAGACAAGAACTGTGTCTGCATACATACCATTGTTTCCCTAGTACTGAGCATGTAGCAGGTACTCAATAAATATTTGTTTAAAGAGGGGCGCCTGGCTGCCGCAGTCAGTAGAGTGTACGACTCTTGAT
Organism: Phoca vitulina; assembly: GCF_004348235.1. NCBI lineage: Eukaryota > Metazoa > Chordata > Mammalia > Carnivora > Phocidae > Phoca > Phoca vitulina. The sequence goes on along the minus strand of NW_022589705.1, from coordinate 37,204,547 downwards.
CTTGGGGTTCTGAGTTTGAGCCCTACAGTGGGTGTAGAGATTACTAAAAATAAAATAAAATAAAAATCTTTAAAAAATGTGTTTAAAGAAGAGTAAGTAGGTAAGCTGAGGGGGGTCACAAGGTTGTAAAATAGAGAATGTTTTCAGAAAATGTTATGGAGATTTAAAGTTTTATTGACTCTTCTAGAACTTAAAATAATGAAGGGACATGAACTTAAAATAATGAAGGGACATGGCCAGAATCAGAAAAGACCTCTGCTTCTTCAAGGACCCAGGAAGCTGAAATAAAGTGAGGTCTAGATATAGGACAGAAGAGTGACCTAGCTTTGAGGCTTAAGGAAGGTTGATGATGAGCAGGATTGAAGGGCAGGGAAAGGTTGAAAGATATGCATGCTTATTTCAAACACTTGCTGAGTGAGTCATTTTCACCTATGTGTCTGTTATATAGCTCATCTCTATGGAAATTTTGTCTTCTATAGTTACTGACCGTAGTAAAGTGGAATATACTCCTATATATAGAACTAAAGGCGAAATCAGTCCCTGAATCCTTTCTTGATTAACAATAACTTAGTTGTGACTATAATCACAGAAAATTACCAGGTGAACTTCTATTTGTCCTAAAGGAACTTGTTTTGTCAGTTGCTAAATTTACATTTTCTCTTTTGGGTACTTGAGGAACTAGCAAAAAGAAAGTGTGCGCTAAAAAATTTTCATTTATTCACATGTTCAAAAATATTTCATGACTATTTGTTATGTTCCAGGATGTAAAAGCTTGTAAGATGTCATTGCTGCAATCTAGCGTGGGTGAGGGTGGGGAGGGTAGTGATGGTGTGTGTTATAAGAAGGAGAGGTTAAACAAGATGTAGAAAAAACTATAAAATAAGGTTCTACGATAGGACCACATAGGTGGATTCACAATTAGGCATTCAGAAGGAGAGATTATATTTAACAGAGTGATCATGGAAAATTTGACAAAAGAGGGGGCAAAGATCTGGATATTGAATGATTTAAATAGGTAAAAGTAACAGGGAAGAAGGCAGAAAGATATTTCAGATAGAAAAATGAAATGGTCTTTTCTCTTGAATAGCTTTGTTTTCCTGGTAATCAATTGAGTAAACATATTGATAGTGGTGTGTGGTTGCCCTACTGTGATTATTACCTTGTATTTATATACCGTGAATTTCAAAGCCTGGTTGGCGTAATTTCCCTACTATTATGAAGGCCTAGAAGTGGTTTGTGGTCTTTTGGGAGGGCAAGATTTCCCAGAAAAAATAGTGGTGAGATTCTTAGATTTGGAAAATATGAGGCATGCATTTTTTCTCTGGTTTTGAGTGATTCCTTCTAGTTAACTGACTGATCTAGGAAGATGGCTGTTATCCTATCCTGTGCTTTAGACCTTTCTTTTTGAACCTCATCCTGCAGAAGGTCATGTCTTAGGATTTATTACTTTTTCCAAGTCAAAGAAAACAAAATCTCACATTACATAATGGAAGAGCTCTTTTAAAGGATTATTTATTTTTTGAGAGAGAGAGAGCTTGAGCACGAGCTAGATGGGGAGAGACAGAGGGAGAAGCAGACTCCCTGCTGAGCTGGGAGCCTGACTGGCAGAGTGGGGTTCGATCCCAGGACTTCAAGATCATGACCTGAGCTGAAGGCAGATGCTTAGCCAACTGAGTTACCCAGGCATCCTAAGAACATGTTTTTATTTATTTTTTACCCCAAATTAAGTTGGGGGGCAGGGTAAAGTTTCTTTTTTGAGATATATTCGGCTAGAAAATGGGAAGTGCTACAGATTTGAATACACAGATGTTTAAAATATCTTTATGGACTTAAAGAACATAGTAAAAATGTAAAATTAAATAAAAAGGGAAACATATCAAATATGATAATATTATTTTTAATATATATGGGGTAAATAGAAAATGATGATCAAAGTTCTGAGATCTAAATAGTGGATGGTTAAAGGGCACTAACAGGAAAAGCTCCTTAAAAGAAGAAACATAAATGACCAAGGAATATGTGAAATAATCTTTGGTACAGTCAATAATCAAATAAATGAAAATTAAGATGAGAATGAGGTTTCATTTTCACCTATTAAATTAATAAAGATTTAAAAATTGATATTTTAATATCAAGGAGGGAGTGAAAGAAACAATTGCCTACACTTTTGAAAGACAATTGGGTAATATATATCATGTTTTTGACCCATTCCTTATTCCTGACCCACTCCTAGCTATATTTTCCCTTTTCTGGAAATGTATCCTAAGGAAATTATATTTAAAGAACAAAAAAATAGAGAAATTATAAGTCTTATGCATGCCCCCTGCAATGTTACTTAACTTCGGATTCAGAAAAAATTGGGGCACCTGGCTGGCTCAGTTGATAGAGCATGAGACTTGATCTTAGGGTTGTAAGTTCAAGCCCCATATTGGGCACAGAGCCTACTTAAAAAAAAAAACCAGTGGATTCAGCTGGTGTTCTTCTTCCTTTCCTTTTGTTGCATAAAACTTGTATGCTGTTTGTCTGCTCTTATTTTCTCATATTTAACATGTCTCTTCCTGAATGTTGGGGACACTTCATGTAACCAACCAAAGTCCTCTTTACCTGGCATTATGTTTATACTTTTTCTACTGATGGGTTGTTCTTTGTTCCAACAGCAACTCTTGGACTACTCAGCTCTATTTGTTTATAAATTATCTTATTTGTTTCCCAAGTCAATTGCTTTCTGGGGCAAGCTGTGTTAGGATGTAATAAGTCTTAATATCATTTGCAAGTCTCTCCCACAATGTGGTTAGTCCATACATGCAAATAAATTTGGCTGAATTCAGCAAAACATCAGGTTTCATTATTTTATGTAATGATGAATAACTCACTTGATGGCATTCTCAAATTTTTGTTTGTTGGATTTAGTCATGTGTATATATGACCTATAAGAATTGTTAGCTTATATAAAAACTTTATTGAAGGTTTTAAAAAGTTTTAAAAATATTTACTACAAAGTAAATAAAATTTGCCTTGGCACTTTAATCTACTTAACATTGCTAATAAATTTTAGAATTTAATCTGTAATAAGCTCCCTAAAGCAGTCACTTTTGTTCCACACATACAATGAGAAAGACCAGTGTCTGTTTTTTTCTTGTCTTTGAATTCATTTAGACACACTATCATGAAGAAGTATTCAAAAAACATAATAGTCTTGTATTGAGCAAACATCAGCTTGATTTATGTAAAATTATTATTAGGCCATTTTTGACTTATAAAAATGGCAACAGTATTACTGATAATTATTTTCATAAATTCGCTGGTTTTCTCCCTCTAAATTTAATGTTTTCCTTACAAATCAGAAATTAAAGCACCATGCTCATTCACTTCTAGAAGTCCATCGGGTCAATAGTGGGCTTCTGCCATTGTCTGGTTAACTGAGTTGTCACATTTTTGTACCTTGTATTGCACATACCGGTAAATACATATATATGGTTTCTGGACGGTGACTATTTTACTTTTCAGAAGTGGACCCACCTGCAAATTCAGGTCAAAATGAAATGCATCAGTAATAATTTGGACACCTTTGTTTTGGTAAGGTCAATAGTACTCACATTTCCTGGGTCTATTTCCTTGGGCAAGTCTTGTGAATGCTCTTGTGTTCAGTCCAGTTCACAAGATTTATTGAACTCCTACTGTAATGCCAGAGAATGAGCCAGGTGTTGGGAATCCAAAGATGACTAGGATATAAATATGTGATAATAGTATCACATATTGCAGCATTAAGGGTTAAATCAGGTTGAAGTGCATTTGTAAAAAACCTCCACAGTCATTCCAATAGCAATGAATTAATTCAACAAATATTTCTAAAACACTGCCATAAGCCAGGCACTGCGTTAAGCACTGTATATCTAGTGAGATACAGCAGTGAACAAGACTCACATTCTTCTTGGCCTCTTGGAGCTAAGCACTAAGTGACATGTATTTAGCAATCAATATATAGCTATTTGTAATTGTCTTCAATGTGTTTTGCTCACTGCTGTGGGTGTGAGCTCTCTGGAACAGAAATCTGATTATGTTGCTCTCCTTGCTTAATAACCTTGTGTGGTGTTCTTGTTGCTAATGAAAAAAGGCCGAATTCCTTAGTATGGCTTTGTATTCTGATCCTAGATGAATTTTCCAGTCTCTACTCTTTCTTATGTGTCTTAGGCTGTGGGCAAACATGAGTACTTACTGATCCCCAAACATATCATATGTTTTCATGCCTCTCTATGCCTTTGCTCACATGTTCCCTTTCACCTGGAAAGTCCTACCCACCCCCGATACCTGCACACATATGTCCTCCTCACTTGTCCTTTGGGCAAGCTCCTATTCACTTATATGTCACCTGTTCAATGACCTCCTAAAGACAATTCATTGTGTTTCTGTACCTCTTTGTCTAGTCATCCACTACATAATTTATTCCTGGTATTTTTATGTAAGTTTCCTGGGCTAGAACTCTTTCTGAGAACTCTAAACAGGATGCATCTTAAGCTTAAACCATCTTCCTTGCCGAAACATTCTCCATTCTACTACCTAGGAGATTAAGTTTGTTTTTTAAAACACGAACAAAACGGTGTTCCATCTTTACAAGAAATTCTATGAATAAGTTCTCATTAGAAACTTAGAATTACCTTGTGGAGCATTTAGGGTAAGTAGAATTGTGTCCAATTTACAAACAAGTAATCTGAAGCTCAGATCTGTGACGTGATTGTTTCAAAATAATCAAGGAAGTGCCAGGACTATGATTGTTTCACACTCTCATCTCTGTCCACTGACATCCATTTTCCTATCTGTCTATACCAAGAAGTTCATAGAATTATTTTTCCACAAAATAGCTGTCGCAGCAGAAGTGGGAGCCAAGCCATGACTTTTACACAAGATTGAATAAATAGTGACTGAATAGAATAGGATTCCTCTCTGTAGTCCTTGTTTCCAAGTTAACCAAGAGCATGAGCGGCATGGTGATGATTTGTGCTCTGATTCCATCAGGTGGTCTTGCTGGTCTGTCTTTGGCTATAGCCTGTGGGTCCTGAGCACTCCTCCATGTGAACTAGGACTTCCACTACCACTGCTGCCCATTTCTCTTGCCTCAGGGCAACAATCTCTCAGCGCCTTCACTTCAGCCACTCCTCTTGGACAGGTGTTGGTGGCCCAGTTCTTAGAACTGGACCCTGTTCTTAGAACGGGGAGTATTTATCCAGAGAATGAGATTTTGTGTCTATAAAAGGTAACCTGAGGACATTGGGTGGGCCTCACCCTGCAGAACTCAAAGTCAGCACTTTCTAGCAGTGATCAACTTAGGGCTGCATCTGAGTCTTTTGATATCCTCTTACTTTAAGATGAGTTTCCTATATTTTGGTGGGTATTTCCTACTCAGGTTGGGCAACTGTTATGCTTAGTGTATGAATCTTGAACCTTATACCACAATCCTCTTCATTATTTTTCCAAGGGGCTTAAAGGGTCTGATACATGTAGATATTTCATTTAATTTTATTTCAACCAACACTTATTGAGCACTATTATGTCTCAGGCACTATGCTAATTATAGAGGGTTTTCTTTTCTTGAGATGGCAGGGTTATCCCAATTAGCCCTCTGTTATAGAGGAGGGAACCTGTGAGAGTCCAATAATTTGTCCAAGGTAACAAAGTCGGGAAGTGGCAGAGCTGGGGTTGAAATTTAGGCCTGTCTGACCCTGTGGCCTCATGCTGCTTCCCAGGATGATCGACTCCATGATCTATAGCCACTTTAGATTTCTGAGGATTTAGCAAGCACGAATGACAGCACCCTAAAGCTAGCATTTTAGAGTTTACTGGGGGACTACTCCGGCTATGGCTGCAAGTGCCGGTAGAATCTATAAGATTTGGAGGACACTGTCAATGGCAATAAAAGGCAGCTCCCTGTGCATAATTAAGTTTTGCTCCCCCTCTTTAACTACAAATGTAGGGGAAAGACTGTTTCTTATAACTTAACTTTCTAAGTGACTTAGACATCCTTGAGTGCTTCTTATTTTCTCTACTCTCATGAGCCCTCTAAGGACTAACATGTTAAAAATTACGATTATTCTTTCCAGATGTTGGAGTTTTGATTGCAAGTAGAATAGGAGTAGCTAAGTGGTGGTGGAGCTGGCGTTGCCTATGGAAAATGTTCAGACAACACACGAAGACCTGCCAAGTCTCTTGCAATGTTTTATTTGTATTGATGTGTATTTGGCTCAATCGGCTCTGCTTGAGGTTGTGGGGCTGATTTGAATGACCAGGCAAAAGAACTCTGGGAGTCTCCCTCCCCATTCCTGTGATTCCTGAGTTTTGAGGAGATTAAAGGTATCAATTCTGCATTTAGGTAAGAGAGTGAACAAAATACGTACTGTTGATGAGTATGTTAAATCTCTTAAGAAATTGTTTAATTTGGAAAGTAAATGAGGTAACAGATTGGAGGGAAATGCAGAGTGTTTAAATGAATACTTGCCTCTAAAATTACCACTATGTAATTTAAGAAAATCACGAATTCACTATGAAATCATATTAATTCATCAAATTTCATCTTCTGTCTTAAAAAAAAAAGTATAGGTCTTACTCATTTTTGTAGTTCATGGAGATTCCTTGCCTTCGTTAAGAGTATGCTTCTATTTATTTCAGGGGTAACTACTCAGCCTGCCTTTCCATCTCGCTTGGATTTCCTAGTGAGAACCAAATTTTGATCCATTAAGTCCCCCTGCAGAGTTACTTTGTGGGTTTAGAAGCTGCCATATATCAGTAAGGCTGGTAGGAATTTTGACTGTGACCTTTTTTCCATTTTCAAGTAAAAGATATTTCTTATACATTCCATTTGTTGCAGAAATGTGTTTGTTACCCAATTTTGGTCTAATTTCTAAATTTGTCTGAGTCTTTTCAACCATGAGAGAGGAGGGCAGATATCACAAGGGAATGTGGACGTGTTCAGTTCAGAGATAAACCTCTACCTGAGAATCTTGCATTTGTCTTTTGGTTTCTGTTATATGAGAGACAGAAAGGAGCTATATGTTATCAGTACCAACCTTAAGTTGTCCAGGTGATGTTTTTGTCACTCTAAAATCACCTTCAACTTTTCTGATATTGGGAAATTATTCTGTGTAACAAAATCAAAATGCAGAAAATTTTCTTTGTGTATAGTTTTGTTGAAATAGTGGTTAGCAAATCCCAGACAACTTTTTGGAGGCTCTAGGAATTCTGGACTCAAGAAGAAAGAACAGTTTGGAAAACGATTTTACAAATTCAATTGTATTAACAAAAGTCTTCCAATACAGGCAGCATGACAAATGGAAAAACTCTGGAGTCAGACAAGTCTGGGTTTGAATCCTGGTTCTGCCCCTTACTAACCAGGTAAGCTCGGCCAGATTATTTCACTTGAGGAGTTTGTTTCCTCCTCTGTAAAATGATAAAGTGAATATATACCTTTCAGAATTATTATGAGAAATCAACATATATAAATTTAGACAAGAGAAGGCCTCTCAATAATTGGAAAATATTAAAAAATATAATATGAAAATTGTTATTGCATAAGTTAAATTTGCATTAGGAAGCATGCTAGCCACATAAGGCCAAAGATTAATGCTATGCAGCCTAAAATGTGGATATGGATCTTTCTCCCTATTACCGTAGTTGTAAATCATAATACTAATCACTGTCATTTATTGTGTTCTTACTCTGTACTAGGTGTTGTATAAATATTATGTCATTTAATCTTCAAAACTATTCTATGGGGGTAGTTTATGTGATTCCAAACAACAAGCTTAGCTGAAATTAATGTTTAAAAAGTAATTTGTCATTGTACAGACATAGCCATTGGATTTTTATAAAAATAAGTTAGGCTAAATCAGCTTTCCTCACACACCTTTCAAATTAGTCTAGTGATCTAGTCAAGTAGGAAAAGCTCCAAGAAAAAGAGTTTTTTTTTTTTTTTAAGATTTTATTTATTTACTTGACAGAGAGAGAGCACAAGCAGGGGGAAGCTGCAGAGGGAGAGGGAGAACAGGCTCCCCACTGAGCAGGGAGCCCGATGTGAGACTCGATCCCAGGACCCTGGGATCATGACCTGAGCTGAAGGCAGCCACTTAACTGACTGAGCCACCCAGGCGCCCCAAGAGTTGTTTTTTTAAAAAGATATATTTATATATTTATTTATTTGAGAGTGAGCATGAGTGGTGGGGGCTGGAGGCGTAGAGAAGCAGACTCCCCACTGAGCAGTGAGCCAGATGAGGGTCTCAAACCCAGGACCCTGAGATCATGACCTGAGTTGAAGGCTGAAGGCAGACTCAACCAGCTGAGCTACCCAGGTGCCCCTCCAGGAAAAAGAGTTGTAAATATAATCTGATTGTTTTATTTATTCATTTTTCAAACAGGCATGTGTTTGAAAAGATAAATCCTAGGACCAACCTATCACATTTTCTAGGACTGTGAACAATATGAATCAAAAGGTATTAGTGAGTTCCTTGAAACCAGAAGCTGTTTCAAACTGCCCATTACCAAGCACAGTTGCTTGAAATAGGTACTTAATACCTACCTAGCAGGTACTTAACATAGTAGGTACTTAATGGTGCTTATTGAATGAAGTTTTGTTGAATAAATAAATTAGTTTTTAATATGGAAAAATATGCCTTTTTGAAGGTCTTTAAGATAATTTTTTCTCATTGATAATTTTAAGGCTTTTTTTTTTTAAACGATTTTATTTATTTATTTGAGAGAGAGAGAGAGTGAGTGAATGGGGAAGGAGGGTGGAAGGGAGAAAGGGCAGAGGGAGAGGGAGAAGCAGACTCCCAGCTGAGCAGGGAGCTCCACTGTTGGGCTCGATCCCAGGACCCTGAGATCATGACCTGAGCCAAAGGCAGACACCTAACCAACTGAGTCACCCAGGTGCCCCAATAATTTTAAAGCTTTCAAAAATGTTTTAAGTAGTTAAATTTAAAGCTATTCTGAGTTTTTCCAAATGAACATTGGATTTTGTCATTTTTTTTAAATTTTGAAAATATTTTTTAAAAGTGAGAAAATGCATATATAAAAAAATCTCATATTTAAATTATGTATGTAAGTACATGAAATGCTGTATTTATAAAACTAGCTATATCATGAGTAGCCAAAGAAAGAGAAATGATAAAATTTGAAACATTCTGGTGAGCTTAAATTTTGAATATAATCTAGTTTTTATGATTTCTATTAATGCTCTCTGGACTATAGGCAGAGTAAAATAAAAAGAATAATAAAAATAGCTAGAATATTACAGTGCATATAATGTTGTAAGCCCTGCAAAGTGTTTTATATGCATTATATTTCTTAATCCTCACAACAACCCTGTTAGACAAGTATTGCTATCTTTCCTAGTTTACAAACGGGAAAACTGAGGCATGGAGGTCCAATGACTTGCCCAAGGTCACATAGTCAGTAAGCGGCAGAAACCGGTTTGGAGCACAGCTTTCTTTGAGTCCACATCCTGCAATCCTACTTGTCTGTTCTGTCCAGAGCTTAGCCTGAGCTTGGTGGGTACAATTCCTATAGGTACTGGTCCCCACTGTGTGTAGAGATGGGGTCATTAATCAATATATTGAACCCAACTAGCAAATACAGTTGCCCTTTGAACAACACAGGGGCTAGGGGTATTGACCCCCATGTACTTGAAAATCCACTCATAATTTTGACTCCCCCCCCCAGTCTTAACTATTAATAGCTTACTGTTGACTGAAGGCCTTACAGATAACATTCAATTAACATGTATTTTGTATGTTATGTGTATTTTATACTGTATTCCTACAATAAAGTAAGCTAGAGAAAAGAAAATGTTAAGAAAATTATAAGAAAAAGAAAATACACTTACAATACTGTACTGTATTTATATATAAAAAAAATCCGGGGCGCCTGGGTGGCTCAATTGGTTAAGCATCTGCCTTTTGGCTCAGGTCATGATCTCAGAGTCCTGGGATCGAGCCCAGCCATGGGGCTCCCTGCTTAGCAGGTAGTCTGCTTCTCCCTCTCTCTCTGCAACTCCCCCATCTCCCTGCCAACCCCCCCTCTCCTTGTCACCCCCGGCCCCTGCTTGTGCTCTCTCTTTCTCTCAAAAAAAAAAAAAAAAAAAATCCATGTAGAAGTAGATCCATGCTGTTCAAACCCGTGCTGTTCAAGGGTTGAATGTAACTTGTTCTCCCTAAAGTGTTCAAAATTATTTGCTCTGGCAAAGGGAATATCCACATACCTTTTCAAGAGAATCAGATGAGGGAACTCCAGATTAAAAGAAAATGGATGTGTGCAAAAAACAAAAGCTCCGTTTTGAAACTGAAATTTCAGCGTTTTTTTCTGAGCTATTACAGAGTCAAGCTGAATACTGAGGAGCCTCACAAACTGTGGGGTTAGTTTGCTGATTTAGCATTATTGCTCAGTCCAGGCGTTCTCAAGAAGCACAACGGTTTAGATATTTCACCCTGTGCTACCAGACCAAACTGTGGTGCTGCCGTAGTTTGCAATCTGTAATGGCCCCTGAAAACCAGGGCGGCATCATTTTTCTAGGTTAATCAATGCAAAATTCCAGTTCCATTTGCCTTATTCCAAATGGATCTTGTGTGAGAGCAAGGAAATTTAAATACAAAGATGATTTTTTTATGCAACATTAGGTTGGATTTTTCATTATATCAAAGCAAACATTAAAATTAAAATAGTAATATAAATATTTAATATTACTATTAATATTATTAATAATATTAATATTATATTATTTATATTAATAATATAAATAATATAAAATTATATATAATAAATTATATATATTATATATAAATAATATAATATAAATGAATAATAGTAATATAAATATTTCCCCCCCACTGCATTTATAATGTCTTTTTTTATACTACATTAACCTCTATACTATAACATATTTCAAATAAAAAACAATAATGGGGTGGCGAGGAGAGGAAATTCTACTTCTTGGCAAAGTGAGATTGATTTTGAAAAATGCAAGTAAGTAAGTTAGATATCTGCTCATACACATTTAAGTATACTTTTCTCTAAATACATTCAATTAACTAAACCCAATTGCCGTATCTTGTGTCTTTGTACCTTTATTTTTATAATGATGTGAGTGGAGTTAATTATTTTATGTTTCCTGTAGTAGTACTTGAGAAAGCCAGACCCAAGTAGAATTGCCAAAAAAAGATATAGTCTTTTAGTAACTATGCTGTCAAAATGGCACCCGTGTTTATTTGGCTACTGTTCCTCAGAAAGAACTAAATGGATTTACAAACTTTTCAAAACAACAACACACACACACACACACACATTCATCCTCAGGCTTAGCAAAAGCAAGAGACTCCAGTCTAATAGGTAATTGTTTTGGAAATTTATGTTTCTAAAAAGGGGAGGGAGCAAAATGCAAACACCATTTCAACCATAGCTAATTGAAAACAGTTGGTGAATGAGCCAGTTTTGGCAAAAAAAAAGTGAGTTGCAACACTTGAAATGACTGGTGTAGAACTCAGAAAGAAGTCCAAGGAAGTAAGTATTTCTTTGTGGGCAATTTACTTTAGCCAGACAACTCTATGAAGAATGGTAGTATCCAGAAAGTTATTTTTGTTGAGATAAGCAGATAACCAGCCTTTTAAGGCAGTGGTGTTCTCTGAAAAACAAAAAACAAATAAAGAAAACCCTTTGGCAATCAAAAGATATTGACTCTCTGAGCAATATTTTTTCCCAAGGAGTGGCCTACCCAACTAGGTACAACTATTTAATATTTTAATAATTCAATTCATTTCACTGAAATGTGATAATACTCAGCGCAGGCAAGGGGGAAGGGATGAGGCTCATGGGAGAGCAAATTTTTAAAACCTTTCTGAGGGCAATTTGTTAATACTCTCAAAAGCCTTGATGGATGTACACACTTCGGCTAAGCGATTTCACCTTTAGGGAAATTATTCAAAGGAAATAATCATCCATCCAGATAAAAATTGTCAACTATATGTCAACTAACAAGGAAACAGTTTTTTTTTTAAAAAAGGAATTCTTAATCTCAGGAAACAAACTGAGGGTTGCTGGAGTGGTGGGGGGTAGGAGGGATGGGGTGCCTGGGTGATAGACATTGGGGGGGTATGTGCTATGGTGAGAGCTGTGAATTGTGTAAGACTGTTGAATCATAGACCTCTACCTCTGAAACAAATAATACATTATATGTTAAGAAAAAAAAAAAGAAGATAGCAGGAAGGGAAAAATGAAGGGGGGGAAATCAGAGGGGGAGACGATCCATGAGAGACTATGGACTCTGAGAAAGAGGCTGAGGGTTCTAGAGGGGAGGGGGATGGGTTAGCCTGGTGATGGGTATTAAATAGGGCACGTACTGAATGGAGCACTGGGTTTTATACGCAAACAGTGAATCATGGAACACTACATCAAAAACTAACGATGTAATGTATGGTGATTAACATAACATAAAAAAAAAGAGTCTCTTAAAAAAAAAAAGAAAATACAATAGGTTCTTTACCAGTGATATAAATTTTCTTTGATTCTACCAAAAATAAAATGAAATAAAATCTGAGGGGCTTTATTCCCACCTTTCTAGTGACTTCCACCAAGGCTACATAACAGAATTTTTTTTAAACCATGAAAAAGCCACAGGGCTGATCCTGCTTTGACTTGACCTGTTTTCCAGCACGACTTGAATATAAACTGAGTCCCTACTAAGTGCCAGTGTGGGATCTGGGCCTAGCCCTGAAATGGCTGAAAAATCCAGACACAACTATGTGTTGCCTGATTACGCTGATATGAAGTGTCTGGAAATGGCAAATCTATAGAGACAAAAAGCAGATTCAAGGTTGCCCGAGGCTGCCGGGTGGGAATTGATACTGTTTTTAAACAGGCATGGGAGATCTTTTGCGGTGATAAAAATGTTTCAAAACTGGATTGTGATGAGGGGCGTGCACCTCTGTCAATTTACTAAAAATCCCTGAATTATACAATTAAAACAGATAAATTTGATGCTATGGAAAAAAAAAAAGGTGTATCTATTCAGGAGAATTCTATGCAGCCAAGTTCTGAGAAATATTTCTTGACATAGAAATAATCATAGTATTTTAATATTTTACTAATGGAAGAAAAAAACAGACCAAAAAGAGTATATAGACTAGATATCATTTAAATAAAAATAAAATTGCAAAAGATTCATGCAATCTGAAGTGAAACTTGATGAAATGCAAACCACAGTAGGAACAACATAGTTAATTTTGAAAATGACTGAGATTGCCTTTACCTGTGATGTATTATAAACTCCCTGCTGGAGTTGGGAACTGGGACTGGAACAGTAGAACCTTCTGAGTTGACTCAAAGATATGAATTTATCTGCATGGTTACTAGCTATAGGTTCATATTTGGAGTGGCCCAAACCGCGGTAATGTTTGACAAATGTATCGGATCATGGATTGGGTTAATTTAGAAAAATTTTATATATGAAAATTCTCAAATGATTAATCACCAGAGACATTAAGGCCCCCCCACCCTTTATTTTGATATGAAGAGAGATGACAGGGAGGGGCAGAGGGAGAGGGAGAGGGAGAGAGAAAATCTAAAAGCAGACTCCACGCTGGGCTCCACTGATGTGGGGTGCGAGCTCACGACCCTGAGATCATGACCTGGGCCGAAATCAAGAGTCAGACGCTTAACCGACTGAGCCCCCGAGATGTCCCCCAAGATTTTTTTTTATGTGGTGGGATTTTGTATTCTATGAATAATTTCACCCATGCTGTCCTTTATATACCTCCTTAGGCCGTGTATTTACTGCCGCTGGCTGTCAACTTGTCTGCCCCTTTGATTTAGGGGAACTGCCACTCTTTAAATGGCACATTCTTGAAACTACACATATCGCAAACTGTCTGGTGTTGAAAGAAACTTACGGTGGATTTGAAAAATTAGCTTGGATATGAAATCATGATTACATGAAGGGTTTCCCATGCCATTAAGTGAACAAAGATGTGAGCTGCCTAGGTGGACTTCAGCACTCAAAGCTGTCATGGAAACTTACTGTGCTCGTCCGAGAGACAGAGTCACTTTTCTTTTCCACTTGAAAAGCAATGGTGGGGTCAGACAGCCAGAAATGGAATGGCCGTAAAATGAAGCATGAAGCATGTTTTGTTTTACCAGTCTTCACGTTGATCTTGTCAGTAGCATGCAGCAACTACTGACTTGTTCTGAGAGCCCTGCTTCTACCTTTTCCTGATGTGTTCAAAGTTCTTGTACTTCAGTCATTTTTGCCAGTGTGTTTATTTATAAGATGTTATTTTACTTCGAAGCAATGTCAAATTTACAGAAAAACGCAGGAAGAGTACAAAGAAATTTTTTCCCCCTGAATTATTAGAGAACGATGTCCCATCATCTTTGGGTAAACTTTAGTGTATTTCCTGCCACTGCGGACATTCTCCTAATGGACCACGATAAAACCACCCAAATTAGGAAATTAACACTGATGCATTACTGCCATCTCTCCTCAAACACCTTGCAAGTTTTATGAATTATCTTGAAAATGCCTGTTGTAGTGAAAGGGTCCAGGTCAAAATCTCACATTACCTTCAGCTGTCGTGAGTGCTTCTTTAGTCTTCTTCAGCCTTTTCTCACTTTCCCCTGGATGTTCATGACCTTTGAAGATTATGGAAAAGTTATTTTGTGGAATGTTCTCTTGTTTTCTACTGATTGGATTCAGTTTGTGTCTTTGGCAGGAATATCACAGAAGTGATGCTGGGTTCTTGTCATTGTTTCCCATCACAATTTCTCTTTGTCCCATTATTGATGATGAGATCATCAATCATTTAGTGATCTTTGATCGTTTGATTAAGGGGGTTTCTGCCAGCTTATCTTTGTAATTACTCTTTGTAATTAATGAATATTTTGTAAAGAAGTACTTTGAGAATGGTTATACTTCCTATTTCTTATCAAATTTCCTTCATTCCTACATTCTTTTTTTCCCATTTTCCTTCCTATCCATCTCAGTATGGACTTAACGAATTTCTGTTTTATTCGAAGAGCTATAATATCTTTCTTTCATTATTTATTTTGAAGCTTAAATTATCCCTCCATTTCTTTGGGGGAATCTTTTCAAGCTGGCACCTCCGTCCTTTTGATACATCCCATCATACTTTGAACACATCCTTACTTTCTGGCAAGAAGAGATTCCACGTTCATCTTGTATTTTCCCTGCTTCAGCCCTAGAGTCATCCATTTTTTCAAGAACCTCTGATCCCTTTTATTACAGAATGGTATTTAGCAATCAAAATCTTGGTGCTAGGTAAGCTCATTACTGCTATTGCAGTGGTGCTATTCCCAGGCAATATAATATCTACCTATCGATCCATCAATCGATCAATCTGTCTTATTAAATATATATATTGATATTAGAACTTTATAATTTACAGAAAACCTAAAATAGTTCTCCAAATAGTCTTAGCTTGTTTTACTAAATGAGTATTTTAACTTTCTAATTTGATCAAAACCAACTAGTTCCTCAATTCTCCATATATAATATTATGTATTCCTTAGCTTTGTCCATTCAAGATGCCTGGGGGATATATATACATATATATATCTCCCCAGCCTTGAACATATATATTCATCCGTATTTTTATGTTGACATTATGAGTTTACAGAGATATCTCCAATTCTAATCTAATGCCACAGGATGCATTCTAGTTTTTTCTTTTTTTGTATTTGTAACTCCCTTCACCAACTGTGAGAAATCTAGCACCCAATACCTTCAATATATTTACTTATTTGCTCAATTCTCCTGTATATAACCAGTGTCTACTGCCAAGGCCCCTTGTTCTACCTGCCTTGTTTAGGCTCAAAACAAGACACCTTACCCTGCTCGAGCCTTGACACCCCATGCTGTATTGCACCCACATGTGGAGAACCTCCTTACTCCATTTATCTCTGACACCTGTACCTGGCCATCCCTCTACATGGATACCTTCTTTATCCTTCTCAGGCTTTGGGTGCAGTTAGGTGATGGCTCCAGGGCCATTGAGAATCTGCCATGTTGTTCATTTTCTCTCTTCATCTGCATTGAAGCAGAATATAAAATTATTCTGGTGACTTGTGTGGCACATAATATCACAGACTCTGCCAGTTGTTGGCCATCAACTTCACATTGGGAAAACATCATTTGATTTCCAGGATCTCTCCAGGATCTTGCTATAGTCTGATGTTGGCACCTATTGTTACATCATTCGATTGGTATGCTTTAATCTTACTATAATGAATAGAATATAGTGCTGGTTTTATAGTTTCCTTAATATAAGTAACAGTAAACAAAGCCTGATTTTTAGAAAATTATAGCTCCTTTTCCTCCAGTCATTAAGAATGAAGACTTTGGGAACACCCGGGTGGCTCAGTTGGTTAAACATCTGCTTTTGGCTCAGGTCATGATTCTAGGATCCTGGGATAGAGTCCTGCATCAGGCTCCTTGCCAAGCAAGGAGCCTGCTTCTCCCTCTGTCTGCCACACTGCCTGCTTGTGCTCTCTCTCTCTGTCCCACAAATAAATAAAATCTTAAAAAAAAAAAATGAAGACTTTATAAATGAAAATATGAACTTCACCCAGAATTATAATATGAATTCCATGAGGCAACCTAGCCCACAAATTTGTGAAATGTTGTGGGGTCTTATAGTATGTTTGGAACCAAGAAGCATAGAAGAGGAGGGCCAGCATGAATTTGCCTTTAGGGGGAGGAAATAAAATCTAGTGGCAGGTTCTCAAGGTCCCTTTTCGTTTGCTGCATTCACTCAAGCAATCTTTATTTCTGATGATGTAATGTCACTTGGTATTTACATTATTTTTTTTTTAAATGAGGCACTCATTGCTTTTCAACACCAATTCATATATTTCCACTCTATGCGTGGGTAGTTGAGCAATAAATAGCACTGCATATATTATGCAGATGGAGGGATTAGGATTTGCCTATGTGATGTGACGTAGAGAAATGAGCAATTAACTGTTTTTTAATCAAGTTAGAAAGTTAAAATTCTCATTTAATAAAACAACCTAGGACTATCAATTTGGAGAACTATTTTAAATTTTCTGTAAATTATAAAGTTCTAATATGTTTATTGCTTTTGCTAGACAGCTGGACCCTGCTACGAAGCTGAGGTAAATTTTATGGCTGAGCTTCATATTGGTAATAGACTGTTGGTCCATTTAATGTTAACTATGAAAACAAGTTACTCAGCTGCTTGAAGAAAATACTATGACTGCATGTTGAAAACAGGCACTTATTAAGTAATTATGTTCTAGAAAAATGAGAGATAAAGCCATCACTTTTTAAAAAATGAGATCGTGTTTATATTTTGCTGTTTAGTTTAGCAAATTAATTTGTATCCTAGACATAGGGATGGGATATTAAAGAGTTAAAGTAAAATAGTAGAGGAATAGAAAGGGTTTTAGACTATTAAAGTGTTTAAAAATTATTAATATAGAGAAAAAGAATTCATATTATATGTAATTACATTCTTAAGTGAATTGCAGAGATTTTATTATGTTGGTATTGGAAATACATATGTCAACATGTCTTGTCCCTGCCCTTGGTTCTTGAGTTCAGTCAAGAAAGAATTCAGAGCCAAACTCTTAAGCAAGGGTTTAATAGCCGTTTAAGCAAAAGTGTACTCTCAAGTTGGGAGAGCAGGCAGGCCCAGAGGTGGCAGCTGTACTGGGGGTCAGGGTTGTCTTTTCTTTTTATGTTTGGATAGGGTATGAATCATAGCTAGGGCAGTGTCCTTCTAAGTTTGCAGCCAATCATCTAAGGGATTCCTCCTACCGGTGGGGAGAGGAAGTTTTTTGCCCTATATGGTCCTTCCAGGAACTGTCATGGCAGCCATTCTCTGCCCAGGGGTAGGAGGGGGAGTGGGGGGATTAAAAACCACAATGTAAATGTATCATAATGAAGGTATAGGTTACTGTAGGGTGGTGGTCATAGAGAAGAATGCATGTGTATCCCCTGGGGTCTGTCGAGGCTGTTTGGAACTTGGTCTCTGCCCTTTTATCAGTTGGAAAGCACTTGTTTCTTGCTCATATCTAGTTAACTGCCTACTCTGTCACACAGACATTGCTGTAGTTACTTTGGTTTAAATCTCAAGTATTATCATATTGTAGTACCTAGTATGGTGTTGTGCACATATAAAAGTGAATGTTTCTTGAGTTTCAGTAAATATATATTGGCAGTTAGGTTAACTATTTACACAGCTTAGTGAAGATTCAAACTTGAAAATACATGACAGAAGCTTGCTCACTGTCAATGAGAATTCACTTTTAAAATGTTATTAACAACATTTTGTTGTTAATCCTCCCACTCCCCCTCTTACCCCTGGGCAGAGAATGGCTGCCATGACAGTTCCTGGAAGGACCATATAGGGCAAAAAACTTCCTCTCCCCACCGGTAGGAGGAATCCCTTAGATGATTGGCGGCAAACTTAGAAGGACACTGCCCTAGCTATGATTCATACCCTATCCAAACATAAAAAGAAAAGACAACCTTGACCCCCAGTACAGCTGCCCCCTCTGGGCCTGCCTGGGTGGCTCAGTTGGTTAAGCCTCCAACTCTTGGTTTCAACCCAGGTCATGATCTCATGGGTTGTGAGATCAAGCCCCACGTTGGGCTCTGTGCTCAGTGGGGAGTCTGCTTGAAGATTCTCTTCCTCTGCCCCTCTCTCCACTCTTGCATGCTCTATCTCTAAAATAAATAAATAAATCTTAAAAAAAATAAAATGTTATTCACAAGCTTAACATCTTAAAGCACTTTCAAGTATAGAGGACCCACATTATATTAATAGATTAGAAGTTAACATGGCTCTTAAGAATTAAAATATTTCACAAATATTAAGACAACTTGTTACAAAAAAGGAGAGTTTTCCAAGCATACAAATAGGTTGCCAAACACAAGGAGTTTACAATAAATTATAACCAGAGAGACCATCTGCCCTAATGTATGAGTCTTGTAATTATAGGAAAAAAGCCTGCAGAGAGAGGAAAAGCATGAGGTGGTCCCCATGGATCATGGAGCTCAGAAGGAAACCAGTACCCAGGACCTAAACTTTAGAGCAACGAGCAAGGTAAGAGAAGAGAGTTGTTGCCTGGCTGTTTGTCCTAACATTCTGATTCTTTAGGGTTCTCCCTGGGCACATTTGTTTATGTTGTGAATCAGTGACTAACAATTCAGTGTTGTATGGAAAAGAAAACAGTAAGAACAGCAACAATTAAATAACCCAAGGGATTTCCATTAGTGCTCTCTCAGCTCCTCTCAGGAAAGCTCCAGTCTGTTGGCCTGTTTTGTCCTCTCCCTGGGGACTTTTTTTCTTTCAGATCCTAACCAATCAAACTATTGTATGTGTTTTCCTTCCCCTTAAAAAAAAATGTAGTCACCCATCCTCTTTAATGCTTTCAACAAAATGAATAATAAAAGAATTCTTGGAAGGGGAGAAGAAAAGGAGAATTTATGAGAGACAAGCCCACCCACCTTTCTTTAAGAGAGATGACACTTTTTAGAATTGGCTCTTCTTTTTCTCTGAAGAGACACCAAAAGAAAGAAAGGAATCTATGGGAATGTGAGAACTAAGCTCATCTGTCATTAGTCTTTACAATAAGCTTTGCTGGTTTGACTTGTGAAGGATAGAAAAAATTTGTTTGAAGCAGATTAGGGACCTAGACTTCACAACCATCTCTTGGTGAAGCCAGAAATGATTGTAAACAGAATGAATGGAGTTTATTAAGACCAAGACAAGTATCAAATAACTAAACAGCTGTGTACACATTTTACTCTCCTTATGCATACAAGGGACTTTACGTACTCCACAGAGTAGTGGAAGGGAACTAACTTACAGGTGTTTATTATGTTCCACATACTGTGGTAGACATTTTATTTAAATTATTTCTTCAACTCTAAAATACCTATTAAATTATTATGGCACGTTACTTATTGAATTATTATGGATTGTTGTGAGGATTAAATGAGATAAAATAAGTCATATCTGGTACATTAAATTCTCACAATAACCCTATAAATCTCAACAAGGTTAAAGTGACCCAGCCAAGGTCACATAGTTAGAATGCGGCTGAGATGGTGTTCTCATCCTCACTCCTACTAAGTAGTATATGACTACACAATAATGCATTTGCTGGATAATTGTCTACCATGCAGGTGATAGGAGGGATCTTGGGCCAGAAATTCCAAGCAAAATTGTGTTGTTGTTAAACAAAATCTATTCTGAGTAATAATTTGTAGTTACTGGGAAAAGCATTATTTTTATGCCTCTTCTACTCTTGAAGTACAAAGTTTTGCAAATTGCTTAATTTCCTCTTTGTAAGCTGAGTGCTGCAGGCAAGCTATGTTTTCCTCCTGGCAAGCTATTTCTAAATCCATATGTGGAGATTAAGTTTGAGGAAATTTGATATCCCAAACTTTGTGTAATGAAATGAATGTGATACTTATTTGGGAATTTTGTGTTCTCATGATGATTATTTAATGTTTCTAAGCCTTCATAGGTGGAATATTTTAAACCACTTATTTGTCTGATAGAATGGTATGCTATACAGGCAGAAATGTAAGTAGAATTTAATTTTCATAGAGATGTCAGGGCTGTGGTTTTTAGTCCTAATATTATTTGTGTTATTTTTGATGCAAACATTAGGGAAGGTGCAGGAATATCAGGTGAAATTGTAAAGAGCTTAGGAATAAAATACTTATGATGACAAAAGTGATGGTTAGCCCATAGTTAATCCAGTATAATACAATTTTAAATGATCTAAATACTACGTATCCTTTCTGTCTAGTTAATTTTATGATAACAACATATTCTGGAATATAAGCTTCAAAAGGACAAAGATTTTCATCAGTTTTGGTCACATCCGTATCTCTAGAACCTAGAAGAATACCTGGTATATAGTAAGTGTCCAGTAAACATTATCAAAAAATGAAATACTTAGGCAAAGGGGTAGAAGGTTGAGGAATTGAACTCTAGGAATATAGGAATAGAAAGAATGTTTATCAGAAGAACAGAATATTAAAGGGATGATAAACTATTAATGTAGGGATGGAAATAATTTTATAGAATTGAATCTTCAAATGAAATAGAAACATTTCATCATTGTTGAGAATGCCTCCAAATGATCAAATATAGTTTGCATAATTCTTTCAGATTATTCAGCTTTGTAATATAATTTGAAGTCTGGCATTGTGTTGCCTCCAGCTTTGCTTTTCTTTTTCAAGGTTGCTTTGGCTATTTGGGGTCTTTTTGGGTTCCATACAAATTGTCAAATTGTTTGTTCCAGCTCTGTGAAAAATGCTGGTGGTATTTTGATAGGGATTGCATTAAATGTGTAGATTGCTTTGGGTAGTATAGAGCTCCCAGACTATTCACCAGATGAAAAGGATAGACTAGGATGTGAAATGTTAAATTTTAAAGTGTGATTTTAAAAAATATGTGTGTATATTTGTGTTTGTGTGGTATGAGTGAGTGAGATGGGCTGATGAAAGAAAGAATGGAGTGGTAAAGAATGAATAAAAATGTTTTAATTAGCTTCTAGATTACATCTTATTTTACAGAACTAGCCATTGACAATGACTTTTCATCAATTTTGCCTAGTGTCGTTTTGGCTTTAGCATTATCTGTGATAATATGGTGCTACACAGTTATTTCTTCATTTAATTATTGTTTGTTGCCTATGCCACTTAGACTTTAACCAAGTTGCCACTTTTTCTAGGAGCTTAAATTCTCTGCACTAAATTCTTCCATTAAATATACATAATATTTTTTTCACTAATGATGTGCAGAAAAAAATGAAATAAAAGGAAGCAAAGAGAGAGAGTTAGGAATTGGCAAGGAAATCTCAGTTTTCTATGTTCATTGTACTAGGAAAAACATGGCACTTCCTTAATTTGTACTTGAAAACAAAAAATTGCTATCTTTTATATTTTAATTAGTTTGGGGACCTAAGGATGGGAGAATAAGAAATTTTAAGTAAATTCAAGGAAAAAAATTGCCTATTTCTAGGAAAAAAACGTGTTAAAAGATTATTAAAATACTTTAGACAGTTGATAAGATGCCTCTGTGAACATTAAATAGTTCTTACAAAACAAAATTTTGGTTATTTATATATAAATAAATGAGAAACATATGAATTAAATTTCACACAAAATACACATGACTTAAAAAATTAAATGTAAAAAAATACTTGGCAAAACGTATTTGGAGTTTGGTAAAACATGAAACGTATTTTGGGTTTGGTAAAGCCACAGACATTTGAAAAATATCTTGAAATAATCACCAAACCCAAAGTGTTCCTAAGTTAACCCACTCCTTAGAAACTTTTTATTGTGATGATGTCTCTGATGATTGATCATTTATTTCTTTTACTGAAGAAAAAAATCGAATTATGAGAAATTCAGGGGAGATCAAATTTTCTTTTTCCAGTGAATTGCTAGAATTTGAAAACCCAATAATTTAACAGGCATGATGTTGGCTTGTTTTTAAAAACCCTCCGTAGCACTATTATTACAGTTGGGCTATAATAGTCAAAAATTGGCTTCTCTCCATTCACAGCTCATGTTTCCTCTTGAAGTTTGAGGAGAACTTGAGTATATCTCATCCATCTCTTGATCTTTCTCCTTCTCCTCTTCTTCCTTCTTTTTCTCCTCTTCTTGCTCTTTCTTCTTTTGTATTTCATTGTTTTCTTTGAGTGTATTTCAATAATAGTACCCCTGGTTGCATGTTGGAAATTGCAAAGTAGGCAAATGTCAACCCTAGTTCTCTACCAGTCTAGCAAACTATTCCTTCTTTATATTCCTTAGCTTCTCTCTAGGTGCCAGTGTTCTGGGCTGGGCCTACTCTTTACAGTTTCAGCCACACAGACCTCCTTAAATATCAACCACTTGGGGAGTACCCAAACTATCTTCTCATCAAAGTTTACCTTATGGACAACCTGCAACACACTGGGGAGAGAGGTGTTGGAAATATATTATCTAATTATAGTTGCTCACATTACTTTGTAGGAGAAGAAAAATGGCATTAGACTTTAGTTGGAAAATTTCTAATAAATGTCCCTATGACTCTTTTGGTGCTAGAAATAGGGTTTCATTTGAGCTAGGTTAAAGCAGAAATAGGATTCATGGCTGTCTCCTAGCATATAAAGCTAGATCTAGAACCAGGTGCTGCAACACTATCAGGCTCTTTCTGTGTCTCGTTAACTACCCTGGATGAGTCTGTAGCATTTTTCTCTCCTGCAGACAGGCTTCTTCTACTTCTTTGGTTTACAGGGAAGGACATGGCTCATATAATTTCTGAGTTTACTTGTAACAAGTTCAGCGCCAGAAGAAAGACTAAATTTTTCTTTTGTTCCAAATTCTCAATTTTAGAGGTAGAACTCTTACTGGCTGTAGGGAGCAAAATGCAGTCCCTCATGTCAAGCAGGGGCCTGGGTCAAGCAATGACACAAGCAGTTAAAGGTACTGCAGCTAGGAGATATCGCAGGGACCAGCATCAGCAGACACCCCAGAACTGGTAAAGAGCAGAACCAGAGGAGGTCTATGGGAGCCCCAAACTGATTAAGTCCCTTTAAAAAGGGGAGGATTTTGGAAGCAAACTGTCAGACTCTTCAGACATGACCCCTGTAGGTCTGACCCCTTAAAAAAGGCAACTGCCCCTGAAGGCTCTGCCCGATGGATCTCTGAACAGAACCGAGATCCTTCACTGCTTGAACATAAGAAGCAGTAAGTGCCGAGAGCTGACCCTGACCAGATGGAGGTCTTCTCTCAACTGTGCACCCACAGACTGACTTTGTGTTTGGTTGGTTAACTTCTTGCACCCTTCAGTTATCTTGTTTGTTGTGAGGTTTGTCTTATGCCCTGCTGTGTGTGCCATGTAAGAAGTCAAGTTTAATCACTTGGTGAAATGTCATTGAATCCTGAACCTGCTTTATAATTATGATTTAACTTTGCTTTATGATTGAATAAAGTTGACATTGTGGAGAGACACAACTCATGTGTGCGCCTTCATGGCGTGCTCATGACACTGGCCCAGCTTGGTAGTTACTTTCATACTAGTCAGTTGTGGCCAGGAGATGGGAGTTACAGGTATAACCATGACTACTGGGAGCCATTCTTTTCACCATGTGAGTAGGGCCAGGTGGATGTAAGGAAGTATGGTACTCAGATAAAGAGGGGCTGGGAGACAATCCAAAAGATATACATGACAAATGTTGCTCACATTTAAGTGCTAATTTTCTTGTTAAAAAATTAAGATATTCCTATTTATATTTTATTTACTTTGAAGAATGAAGCTCTAATTCAGATTTTATGAGGCATTACAACATGCTGGTAGAGATGCATAAAGAGAAAGGAAATATATAACACTGCTTTTCTTTTTTAAAGATTTTATTTATTTGAGAGAGAGAGAGAAAGAGAGCATGGGAAGGAGAGGGAGAGAGAATCTGAAGCAGACACCACCCTGAGTGTAGAGCCTGATATAGGGCTCTATCTGATGACCAGGAGATCATGACTGTGAGATCATGACCTGAGCCAAAACCAAGAGTCGGATGCTTAATTGACTGAGCCACCCAGGTGCCCCAAACACTACTTTTCATATCACACTTGTAGACAATTACACAGTCCACATAAAACATCTTTTGTTAAAATTTCATTCAACTTTTAATTTTCTGTGTTGGAAAAAAAGATTCAGGAATGTTTGATACTCTCATTAAAGGTAGGACATTGTCCATTCTGGTTCCTTGTAGTAACAGTTCTTGAATACCTAGACAGTGTGTTAGGTAAGAACACAGAGATGTTTAAAGATAGTCTTTTCCCTGAAGAAGCCCATAGTTCATTAGGAAGACTGACATTAAAAATACTACACTACATTTTGCTAAGTAGGATGATAGAAGTACATACTGGGGACAATGGTGGTACAAAAGATGGAAAAGTGCAATGATTTTTTGTGGATCGGGGAAGCTACAGAGAAGAGAGAAGAAAGGGCACTTTAAGCAAAAGAAATATGATTATAGGCATGGATTTATGAGACAACGGTCTGTGAAGAGATCCCAAACAAGATCCTGATTATAAGGGGTAGAAGTAGTTTATAAATAAAAATATCCCTCCCTTTCTTTCTCCCTTCCCTTTCTCCCACCCTCTTACCTTAGCTGGAGGAGTATTACTTCCTTTATACCCTGCAGGCTGACTTTATTTGGAATCCTCAGTGCTGCTCAGCAATCACACCCTATTTCTCTAGTCTACTCTCTTCTACTCTCCTAAACAATTATTTCATTACTTTTCCTTTTTCTTCAAACTTTGAACATTTTTTCCTCCATCCTGAGCCTTAGGTAGTGACCTTGATGTGGGAAACAAAGGCAGAAGGAAATGTAGATAAAATTAAATGTCCTTATAACCTGTAGCCCATTGACAAATATTTGAGGCAAGCAGAGTATACTGTTCCTCCAGGAAGCTCCCAATTGCCTTCATGTTAATGCCTTGCTAGAGGGAAAAACAACCTTAGTTTGACAATAGGAAGGCCTTCAGTATCCTGTGAGTCTTCTTTAGCATATGAACATCCTTTTGGAACTTCCCTTCCCTTTACTTTTCCCAACCCCAAGGTATATAATCAGTTGTTCCTCATAATCCTTGGGCAGCTGGGAACAGCCTGCAGCAGCAGCTTTTTCTGTCCACGGGTCCTGTCCCCGTGCTTTAATAAAATAACCTTTTTTGCACCAAAGACGTCTCAAGAATTCTTCCTTGGTGGTCAGCTTCGGACCTCACCAACATTCCAAAATGGACAACAGCCTTACTTTCTCTACTATTAAGAAGGTAGAAGAATTCTGCAGAGAACATCTCTGAGCTCCCACGTCACCCACCCACTGTGCATGTTTGCACACATAGATTCTGTGTCCCCTGTGTTACTACGGATAAAGTGTTCATGCTCCTATCTAAGGCTAATCTCCCCCCTCTTACATGAGTTTGCATCTCTTTCCACCGACTTAAGACATCACTGGAGCAATTTTCCCTTCTCTCTTTATTGGATTGTTCCCAAGAACACAGAAGTGGCCTGTTCTTAAAAAAACAAAACAAAGCAAGAAATGTCAGGTCTCTTGATCCCACTTCCTCTTTGGCCATTGCCTCACTTCCTCATTCTCCTGTAGAATAAGAGTGCTTGAAATAGTTGTCTATACTTGTAGTCTCTGATGCCTATTGTCCTTTTCTTCTTTGAACCTACTCCAATCATACCTTTACTCCCATCAGTCTACCCATGCTGCTCTTGTCAAGGTTACCAGTGATCAGTGGTGTTGCTAACTCCAATAGACATTTTTTTTTTTTAAAGATTTTATTTATTTATTTGTCAGAGAGAGAGATTGAGAGAGAGAGGGCACACAGGCAGGGGGAGTGGCAGGCAGAGGGAGAAGCAGACTCCACGCTGAGCAAGGAGCCCAATGTGGGACTCGATCCCAAGCCCTTGGGATTATGACCTGAGCCGAAGGCAGACACTTAACCAACTGGGCCACCCAGGCGTCCCTCAATAGACATTTTTTTTTCTTTCTTTCTTTTTTTTTTTTTTAAGATTTTATTTATGTATTTGGCAGAGAGAGAGCACAAGCAGGGGGAGCAGCAGGCAAAGAGAGAGGGAGAAGCAGGCTCCCTGCTAGGCAGGGAGCCAGATATGGGACTCGATCCCAGGACCCTGGGATCATGACCTGAGCCAATGCAGACACTTAACTGACTGAGCCACCCAGGCATCCCTCAATAGACATTTCTTAATGCTCATCTTTCTTGATTTATTAGGACTATTTGACATAGTTAATGACTCTCTCATCCTTGAAACACCTACTTGACTTAAATTCTAGGACATCACCCTCACCTGGTTTTCTTCCTTCCCTGGACTCTGTCAGTCTCCTTTGGCTTGTTCCTCCTCATCGTCTCAATATCTTTGGAGTCATCCATGGCTCAGACCTTAGACCTCCTCTCTAACTGGACTTACTGTCTTGCTGATGTCATTTGGTTTCCTGGATTTAAACATCAGTTATACATCCTTACTTAAGGTGTGTCTCCTGTAGCCATCTTTTTTTTTTTTTTTAATCTGGTTTGATAATCTTATTTGGAGTATTTTGGTACACTTAATGTAAAAATATATATAAAATCTTTAGTTCAGTCAACTTTTAATATGTTTTCTCTTGGTCCTACTTGTTTTATATTCTTTTCTCTCTCTTTTTTCTACTTTTTTGTATTAATTAAGCATTTTAAAAATTATTTCACTCCTCTCCAAATTATCTTGCTAGTCATTCATTATTTTACTATAGTATTAGTGGTAATTCTACACCATACATCCTTAATTTATTAAAGTGTAACGTTATTACTAATATCACTTTCTGGATCTTAGAACACTTTTACTTATATCACTTTCTGGATCTTAGAACACTTTAACACTTTAACTTACTCACTTCTTTCCTTCTGTACTACTATTATGATGCATTTTAATTCAATGTGTTTTAACCCCATAAGAAATTATTGTTGTTTTATTTGTCCAAGGTTCTTTTAGATTTACCCACAGATGTACTCTTTTCACTTTTCATTATGGAAATACAAGTCTTCCAATTAGGATAATTTTTCTTTGCCCAAAGAATTTTTAGTATTTTCTTTAATGTGGGTAATGAAACATTTAGTGTGTTGGTGATGAACTCTCTTAGCTTTTTGCTTTTCTGAAAATATCTTTCATATTTATTTTCAAGGAACATTATTGCCAAGTACAGTCTTCTAGGTTGGCAGTTATTTTTTATTTTTGTATATATTATCCCATTGTTTGTTGAAAAGTCAGTGCTAATCTCTGGTAGCTTTTTATGATTTTCTGTTTGTCTTTGATTTTCACAATTTTACAATACCTAGGTGCCTATGTGTGTTTCCCATTGTCTTTATTCTGCTTGTGGTTTGTAGAGATTCTTAAACCTATGGCTTGATGTATTTCATCAGTTTTGGAAATTATCATCCATTGTCTTTCCAAATATAACCTCTGTTTTGTTCTTTCTCCTCTTCTCCTTCTTGAGCTCCAATTATATGTATGTTAGACATTTATGCCCTGCCCATATGTCTTTCTTTGCATCAGTGTGGATATTTTTTCTTCTTCTTCTTTTTTTTGTTTTTAAGATTTCATTTATTTGACAGAGAGAGACACAGTGAGAGAGGGAACACAAGCAGGGGGAGTGGGAGAGGGAGAAGCAGGCTTCCTGCAGAGCAGGGAGCCTGATGCGGGGCTCAATCCCAGGACCCTGGGATCATGACCTGAGCCGAAGGCAGACGCTTAACGACTGAGCCACCCAGGCACCCCTGGATATTTTCTTCTGATTAATCTTCCAGTCCACGAATATTCTCTTTGGCTGTGTCTCATGTACTGTTAAATTCATCTTAATTTCAATTATTGTATTTAAAACATTTTCAGAATGTCTATTCTTTATTTTTCATTCTTTTCATTTTTCTTAGGAGATTTCACATCTTTTCACTTAATTTCTGAACATGTTAGTAATAACAATCTCAGAATATGGTTTCTAATTCCAATATTTGGATCCCCATTGGTCTGTCCTGTGTTGTTTATTTCCATTTACTTTGTGGTAAGGTCCTTTTTCTTTTTTATTCTTTAAAAAAATTAACTTCTGGGCACTTGATTGAGTTTGCTAGAGTTATCATAACAAAATGCCGCAGACTGGGTGGCTTAAACAACAGAAATTTATTTTCTCACAGTTCTGGAGGCCAGAAGTCTGAGATGAAGGTGTCAGCAGATTTGGGTTCTCCTGAGGCCTCTTTCCTTGGCATGAAGATAGCTGCCTTCTCATTGTGTCCTCACATGGTCTTTCCTCCATGCATCCCTGGTGTTTCTTGGTGTCTCAATCTCATCTTCTTATAAGGACACCAGTCAGGTTGGGTTAGGGCCTGCCCTAATGGCCTTATTTTAACTTGCTACCTTTTTAAAGGCCCTTTCTATAAATATGGTCACATTCTGAGGTACTGGGAGTGAGGCTTTAAATATATGAGTTTTGGAGGATACAATGCAGCCATAACAGCACTGTTTATGAAGAAGTGTAGAGATAATTTGAGGCTCTGGATAATGTTGTTTTTCTTCTGAGAGAATTTACTTTTACCTCTGGGAAGTGGTTAGAAAGGAGGTAGACCTCTTTAGTTCAGTTAAGGATTGAGCTGAGTATCAGTTGGTCTTCAGTCTTGGTAAGGACTGATCAGTTCCACTTTACATCTACTTCTAAGATATACGCTTTCATGGGGCACCCCTGAAAGCTTTAACTGTTTTTTCAGGACCTCTCCTCATTAGTGAGCCTTGAATTTCAATTTTTGTCCCTCCAGACCCTCAGCTACAGGTTTTGAATCAATAAATGCCTCAAGAGGAATAGCAGTATCAAATTTCAGGCTAATTTCTCTGTGTTTTCCTTTCCTTGAGCTTCTACTACTGGTAGCTTACTGATGCCTTCAGTAGATTTTTAAAAAATAATATTTCTAGATTTTCTATTTGTTCTCAGCAGGAGGGTAGGTCTGAAACAAACCAATCCATGATTTTCAGGAGAAATCATAGTCTGAGTCCCTGAAATCAACCATTTGAATACTCATTCTCTGAAGAATCAATCAAATGACCAAGTTCCCAATTTATCTTTTAATAGACACTTGTATTTATTTTAAATATTTATAAAGTTTATAAAAATTTATATTGGATAGGATCATGTCAATACTTTTATAATTTTCAGAAGTTGTTGACAACTTCTGGTAGGTGTTGATGAGTTTTCATTTCTCCTTCATAGTAGTTTTTAAAGGAATGTTGATTTTGTCTCTGCCTCAAATCCAGACTCCTGCAACTGAAATGAAGGATCAGGAATAGGAACCCTCTACTGGAAGAAAGAAGGAGAGTCAGTCACAGCATAACCTCAACTGTCCTCAAGAGTGGGGAGACTAAGGAGCAGAGTTGGGGAGGGCTGTGGGCTGGGGTGAGTCTGGAGATCTAATGAGCTTAGAGTCCTGGCTTCTCACAGTCTCTTATTGTATGTCCATAAATTTCTGACAACTTTATAAAAACATTAAAGAAAAAGTTCTTAGTTAATAGATACAATTGGTAAATTTGACAAATTGGCATTTAGCAAATTGATCCTTAGGCAAAGTAGCTTTCTGGAATTGTTATTAGTTAAGATACAGGATAATATAGACTCCGAGATATGGGGGCATAAACAAGGTTGTAACTGATATCTCTTTCATTTAACACTCTGAACCCAATGTTGATAAAGCAGCTCCTTGATATTGAGGAGCCAGGCTGTGCTGTCCCAAGGTATTGGCCTTGTCCAAATGATCAAAGAAGGTCCAAATCACAATCACTACATCCACATATAGCCAGTGGGGAGGACAAAGCAGGGACAAAGGAGGGCACATTTATCTATTATAAGGACATGAGGCAAAAGTTGCACACATCCTTTTGCTTACATCCCACTAACCAGTACTTAGTCATACGGCCACAGGTAAGTAGAAGGGAAGCTGAGAAATGTAGTTTCTATTCTTGGTGGCCATGGGTCCATTTAAAACAATAACTCTAAAACATAGAGGCCATTATTGACCTTGTTTTAATAGATAATGAGGGAAAATAAGACACTGACAAGTTTAATAACTTGCCCAAATTCACACAACATAATAGACAGTGGAGCCAGAATTCAAATCTAGGGACTCTGTTCTCAGGGCACCTGCTCTTAGTTCCCCACTATTCAGCCCTATTTCATGAACTCTGATGTTTTTTTGCATTTTGGGTGTTTAGACACTCTTTGTTCAGCCCTTTTCTAGGATACTAAACTTGCTTCTACAAAGGAAGAATATCTTCTTGTGTATTTAACATTGTTTTCTTAAGGATAAGCTAACTTCAAGGGCACCTGACTGGACTCAGTTGGTAGGGTGTTTGACTTTTGAGCTCAGGGTTGTGAGTTCAAGTCCCATGTTGGGTGTGGAGATTACTTAAAAATAAAATCTTAAAAAAAAAGATAAGCTAAATGTTCTGAAATCTTACATTGGTAAACTTTCTTTACATTCAACTCTTTCTATGCTATCCTTTTTTTTGAAATTCATCTTGAAATTCTTTTTTTCCTTATTTCAATGATTTGTACTGACCTTTTCTTCACCATAAATTTACTATTGTTCTAAAGTTCCCTTGCACCTTCAGTCTTTTGTAAACTCCTTTCTAATCTGTTGAAGGTAGAAAACAAATCCTCATAGTATATAGAGATTCCATTATCTTATATGCAATATTCTGAGTTCATAAGTGTGTTCCCCTTAGACAGTGGTTGTGTGTTATACAGCTGTCACTCCAATGTGGATCTTCCATCTAAAAACTTACTTAGGGCACCCGACTGGCTCAGTTGGTAGAGCATGCGACTTGATCTTAGGGTCATGAGTTTAAGCCCCACATTGGGGGTAGGGATTACTTTAAAAAAAGAATTTGCTTGATATCTGATATGATAATGAATAGGAATGAACTGCTAAAGTAGGTTATGAATGCTTTTATTTTATGAACACTCATAGGTAATATTCTTGATTTTCTTACATGGAACCAACATCATTCTAAACAATAGTTTATTCTCCTGATGTTTGGAATATATGACATTAAACCCTTGTTTAGACATATTATTGGTTGAGTATTATTATTTAGGCCCAGCATCACAATAAATTTAGTTAATTGAGTTTTTCATAACTCACAGAAAGATACAAATCCCAAACTGCAGGGATCACATTATCTTCTTCATAAAGGTCAGACACTATCATGAGCAACCCTGTTTATGGTAACTATATTTGTTTTTAAGACTGAAGAGTTAATTTTACCTGGCAGACAGGAGTTCATGATTATTTCATTGATCTTACATGACCATTGCTCAGCCCACATGTTCTACAGGTCAGTAATTTGATTTCAGTATTTCATCTGGCTTAGTTGGCTCATTCAGCTCTAGTAGTAGGCTCAATTTTCAAATAAGAAACCCATGAAGTTCCCTTACTATTTTTGTTTCTCAAAACAACATGTAACTCAAGGTATGAGCTAACTTCTAAAGCTAATAAGGAGATAATGGCTGGATAGCTACTCTTTGGCTTTTGACAAAGAAATGCAGTTGGAATAAAAGTTGTATGTAAAAGCTGATTAGGAAAAGGACCATGGCATTTTATGTGCTGCCCTAGCTTGATGCAGCGAGGCTCAGTTTGGGTCCCATAGACCTTTATAACCCCTGAATGTCCCACAGAACCATTCAAATAGCTGCAAAAAGAGCCTTTTGTTAGGGCTGGAGGGCTGACCCATAGTCACAAATTAATCTACTGCTGTCTCCATGCTGCTTTTATCCTTTCAGAAAAACCATTCAAACCTTAAATTAATAAAACATTACTTTCTTTGATTTCTTCAAAGTACTTGGGAAAGTCTCTGACTATAATCTCTCTCTAGGTTATCTCATACTCATGGCTTTAAATACCATCTCTTACTGATGACTCATATATCATAACTCTTCCTTGATCTTCAAACTTGCATATCCAGCTACCTTCAAGGTGATTCACTTGGGTGTTTGTTGGAGTGAATGGATAGTTGGAGGTAAAGATCAATTCAAAATTGAACATGAGAAATATGAAGTTTCTATTAGATATCAAGTTAAGATTGCAGAGGTAGAAAAGTGAAAAGGGCATAGGATGGAGCCCCAAGACTTCTAACATTTAGGGGTCAGTAGAGGAGGGGCCAACAAAGGAGACCACAAAGACACCCAGTGAAGAACACAAGGAATTGAGGCATCAAAAAACCAAGTGAGGATTGTGCTTTAAGAAGTTAGGAATAGTTTCCTCTCACTCTGCTGGGGGCCAGAGTAAGATGAAAACGATGGAAGTGATCATTGTACTTGACAGCGGGATAATATAATAATATTGACAAGCAGTTTCAGGGCCATGGTAGGACAGAAGCCAGATTGAAGTACATTCTATCACAGATTGTCAAATTGGTAAATAAATAGCAAATACTTTATGGCATATAGTTTCCCTTTGTAAGAACAAACAACAACGATAACAACAAAATCCCTCTATACATGCATATATATTTATATACTTGGAAGAGGATGTGGATAAATACAGACCACATTATTAACATTGGTTACCTTCCATGAAACATCCTTATACCATTGCACTTCTTATCTAGGCACAACGAATAGTATTATTTACTCAATTAAAAATTAAAAATGTCGAAAAAAGGGAATGGTGAGTAGAGCAGTGGCAACAGAGTATAGTAGGACTTTCTGTTAAGCTTTGCTGTGAAATGGGGCAGGGATATGGGATGAGAGCTAGGGGAAGTGTGGGGCCCAGGAAGGAAGATTTTAGAGCATGTCTGAATGCTTCAGGATGATTACGAGAAGGGGAGAGATTGACCTTGAAGGACAGGGGGATTACTGCAGAAATAGTCTGGGGAAGATCCTGCATTCTTAATCTCTCAGCTGGTAAATTGTCACAGGGAACTGAAGACAACTTGGGTCATTGCTTTGTGAAGTCAGCTTCCCTTATACACCAACATAAAAGTCAAGGGATTCAGGGAGAGAGAGGACTATTACGCTTTCTTCATATTTCCTCCAATGGCTTTCACCCAACACTTCATCCAGAGATGTAACTGTGGTCATGTGTTTTCGCCTTTATCATACTTGAATGTTACCACATTTTCCTCAATCCTGTATTTCGATTTCCTACTTCTGTTTTCTTCTATCTACTTAATTTTATACTTTAAGTCTCCTTATGAGTAAGTAGGTTTTATAAATCTGTGTGGATGATTTATCTACTTCTGTTTGCCCTTATTGGAGCTTTTTTTCTTTTTTTAAAAGATATCCTGTTACTAGGAATCTCTAAAATCTTGGACCCAGGAAAGATACCTTGTCAAAGGTCACACAGCTAATTATGAGCAGATTTATGTCTAATTATATTATCCCCTATTCATGTAGACTGATACAATTCTCCATGAATACAAAATCCAGAAGCAAGAGAAATGTGCTTTTCCTCCAAACATGATGTTATCCTTGAGATAAGATGAGGGAATTATTAACTGATTTGTGTACGTTCAATAATTTTTTTCTTCTCTTATCCTTATTTTTCACCTCTTCCTGACTACACATAAATCTGCCTGGACAAGTTGTGAGCTCATTGAGAGTAGAGACCAATTTATATGCATACTTACTTTGTATTTAACGATCTAAGTTATTGTCCCTTTAAGGTTTTAATTGACTACCTTGATCTTGAATTTTCTATGTAGGCAATCATATCATTTATAAATAATATTTTTTCTTCCTTTCCAATATTTACCTCTTATTCTTTTCCTCTTATTGCATTGGCTAAGACATCTAGAATAATGGTGAGTAGCTGCTGTCAGAGTGGGGCTCCTTATTTTGTTACTAATTTTAGTGCCATTGCCTTTAGTGCTATAGAGTAACCTTATCTAAGTGTGTAACTGTAGGCACTGGTTCCCAGAGGGGAGAACAAAGAGTTCAGGAGTCAAAAAATCTTGGGAAACAGCACATTAAATCTGGTCAGCCCCACACCCCTTGCAGGGGCGTCACAGAACAAACACGTTAGCATATTTAGGCCCCTGAGAAGTCACCCAGTATAAAAGAAACCTGTTTAATTTGCTTAATACCTAAACAAATGAACTTATTTGTTCTGGAGAAGACTTTTTCTCTAAACATACCTGTGGACATCTCCTCCCTTAATACCAGTTTGAGGATCTCTGCTTTCCTGTTTCACCCTTGAGTATGGTGTTTGCTGTTGGCTTCTGAGAAATACTTTTTTATCCTGTAAAGGAAGTTGAGTTTTCTCTTTTAACTCAGGAATTGGTATTGCATTTTACCAAAGACTTTTCTACTCTTATTGAAATGATCATACAATTTTTCTTCTTTATCTCTTAAAAATAATGTCCTGTTTTATTTATTTATTAATTATTTTTTTAAAAAGATATATTTATTTATTTTAGAGAGAGGGAGTGTGTGTGAGTGTGCACAAGTGTGGAGGGGCCAGGGACAGAGGGAGAGGGAGAGAAGCAGACTCCCTGCTGAACATGGAGCCTGGACCGAGGCTATATCCCAGGACCCTGAGACCATGACCTGAGGCAAAACTGAGTCAGAGACTTAACTAACTGAGCCACCCAGGTGCCCCAATAATGCTCTCTTTTACTGTGAAATCAGTCTTGCATATAATATAGAGGTTAAGAAGTTAGGCTTTGTGGTCTCTACAGTCTGTATTCCAATAGCAGGCCTGCCACTTGCCAGCTGTGTGAAAAGTTACAAGTTAGTTTCCTGTTTCTGGTTTATGAAAGAGAGTAAGGCAGTATTTAACTAAGTAATGTAAGTGCTCAGGACAGTGCCTGGCAAGTAGCAGTCATCCAATAAACGCTAGCTGCTAGCAACGCCTCTTGCTTATTACCGAGTATTAATAGCTCTTAAATAATAGCTGTTAAAAGCCTGGTGACTTTT
This sequence comes from Phoca vitulina, assembly GCF_004348235.1. Classification (NCBI taxonomy): domain Eukaryota; kingdom Metazoa; phylum Chordata; class Mammalia; order Carnivora; family Phocidae; genus Phoca; species Phoca vitulina. The sequence goes on along the minus strand of NW_022589705.1, from coordinate 37,169,012 downwards.
AGGATGGCACAAATTTGACAACTTTTTAATTTTACTTTTTAGGATTAGTCCTTTTAGGTCATTTACCTCTTCTTGTGCCAATTTTGATAATTTGTTTTTTTCTAGAATATCACGTACTTTATCTAGATTTTCAATTTCATCTGTATCTGTGATTATATTGGCTTTCTTCTTCATAATTTTGCATGTTATTTTTTCTTTCTCTCTCTCTCTTTTTTTTTTTTTTGTTTGGGGGGTGGGGAGGGGTGAAGGGAGAGGGAGACAGAGAATCTTAAGCAGGCTCCATGCCCAGTGTGGAGCTCTGCATGGGATTCCATCTCATGACCCTGAGATCATGGCCTGAGCTGAAATCAAGAGTTGGACGCTTAACCTACTGAGCCACCCAGGTGCCTCTCTTTTTTGTTTTTGTTCAGACTTGGCTAGATATTTGTCTGTCTTATTTGTACTAGAAAAGATTTCAATGCCATTTTGCAATTTCTATAAATGTTGCATTTCTACTTTATTAATTTCTGCTTCTATGTCTATGAACTCCTTCTTTTGACTTCTTTTTGGCTTCCTTCCTTATTTATTTAATAGTTCCTTTAGAGGAATGTTGAATTAACTTGAATTTGATATATCTTATTTTCTAATAAATACATTTGGGGTAATACTATTTTTATTGTACACCCCTTGACTTCACCTTACAGTTGGAATGTGTTATCATTGCCTTTCATTTTAAAATTCTATGACTTCAGCATAAATTTCCATTCAATCTAAATTACTTGGAGAAAGATTTTTAGTTTCAAGTGGTTAACTGGATGGTGGGGATATGGAGGATGCTTGTTAATAATAGCTGCTTTATGGCTATATAGTTGGTGAACCACACTGTATTATTTCTAGTTTTTGGAATTTATTATGATTGGTTTTATGGTTTACAATATCATTTCTGGTGTCTGAAAAAAAATGAGGATTTATGAGGTGCAAAATTCTACATATTAATAAATCAAGTTATTCTAATCCTCTGTTACCTTATTTAATTTTTCTCTGCTTAATCTGATAAATACTCCTGTGGTCACAGTTCTGTTTCTCAGAACTCTGTTTTTTCTAGTAACTGCTAAGGGATCTACTCTTTTTATTCTTATATTTAATAATATAGGGTAGAAGCCTAACACCTGTGTGATTCTCTTTCATTTGATGATAACCTTTTAAAAATTACTTTTGTTAAGTATGTAGTATTTTCTTTTAACTATGGAATTTAAACATTTCACCAGAAAATATCTAGCTATCCTTCCTGACATTGAAGAATCAAACCCTTTTCAGGAAAAAGTTTTTCTCTTATGATTTTGAACCAGTAGAGGGAAGAGTATGTGTGCATGTCTTGAAGATTTTTTTAAAAAGATTTTACTTATTCATTTGAGACACAGAGATACAGAGAGAGAGAGAGAGCATGAGCAAGGGGAGAGGCAGAGCGAGAGGGAGAAGCAGACTCCCCACTGAGCGAGGAGCCCAATGCGGGGCTCAATCCCAGGACCCTGGGATCATGACCTGAGCAGAAGGCAGATGCTTAACCATCTGAGCCACCCAGGTGCCCCTGTCTTGAAGATTTTTGTGTATCTGGAAAAGCACAGTTGGGCTTATGTGCTTGGACATGACTGGGCTCAGGCAAGATTGGCAGAAGGTGAGGTTGGGGAGATAGGGCCTACATCATGCAGAACTTTGGGAGGAAACAGTTGCCTTTCCCGTGAAGCATATTGTGAAGTCATTGATGCATGTTAGGCAAGTCAGTGGCATTAATCAAATTTATATTATAAAAAACCATCTGGAAGTTGCATGGACCATTGGAGATAGATGAAAGTGGAAGCAGGGAGACTAATAGGAAGACTATTGTGTTTCAGGTGAGAGTTATGGTATGACTTGGGCTATGTTGTGGGGCAGAGAAGAGGAGAAGAATGGATGGGATTCAGGATTTATACTAAAAGTGGAACCAAATAAATGTACCAATGGATTAGATAAAGGGGATGGGGGAAATAGAAAAACTAAGGAAACTGAGTGGCTATCAAAGTATTCAGGTGGTAGAAAGGAGATACAGAATTATAATGGAGTATTAGAGATACTGCTAACCATGTCTTACTCATTATTCTCATTCATTCCCAAACATTTGTGTGATAGTTCATGTGTTAGGAACTAGGGAGGCAAAGATAATTAAGATCCCTTGCCAACTGTCAGTGGGGTCACAAATTATCCTTTACTTGGTGAGCATAATCTCAGGGGCATGGTGTTCACTAAATGACGTGACCATGACAGTGGAGCTATGTTAGAGACCTTGGTATGGGTGGACTCTCCAGCCTCAGTAGAAGCTCAATTGCTATTCAACTGATTGATGAAGTCTGACAGCATCCCCCAGTCAAGGAAGATACCAAGGGCTGGCTGCTCAACAGGTACCATGTTCTCTGACACTTATTTGGAAATAACAAACATTCTTGGAAAATAATCCAAATATGGAATTGACAAGAGTTAAAATGTAAGTCAAAGTAGAATACAATTACTATATTCCACTATCAATATCTATTTCTTTTTTTTTTAAGATTTTATTTATTTATTTGACAGAGAAAGACAGCGAGAGAGGGAACACAACCAGGGGGAGTGGGAGAAGGAGAAGCAGGCTTCCCACCGAGCAGGAAGCCCGATGCGGGGCTCGATCCCAGGACCCTGGGATCATGACCTAAGCCGAAGGCAGACGCTTAATGACTGAGCCACCCAGGTGCCCCACAATGTCTATTTCTATTAAAAACATAATCATATTTATTTTAAAAATTAATATATTTATTACTTATAATACCTAATTATATATAATACATATTGCTCATGGAGAATTTGAGAAGCAATGCAGTATAAAAACCAAGCATGAATCTTAGGAATTTGGCTGAAGTTAACTCATGGAAAAATCCTATGATAAAATTAAAAGGCCTGAAAAACACTAGAGCAATGCAAGGAAGAATGTAAAAGTTTACAGATTTATTTAATAGAAGGAAATTTTATGATTTTGATTGATATAGAAAAAGGACAAATTATAGTGTGATAATCATTAGAACGATCCACTCCTGAAGGAAATTCTCAAGAATATAGGAAATAAAACACTCAGTTGTACCCCTCTTGAAGTCCAAATTGTACTACATAGTATTTCATATCCATATCTCATGTAAGGTGTGTGTATATAACCTAAGATATATGATTTTTGAAGTAATCTGATAATAAAAGAAAAATGGGTGAAGAGTGTTATAATATTAAACTTTCATGGTTTTAAAATTGCCTGGAAAATAAACTAGACTTGAGTATTTAAAATGAGCTTAGAAAAGCCTTAAAATCTCTCTTTCCACCGTCCCACATAGAAAAATCAGCAAATACTCTCTAGATTGTACACAAGCATCAGTGATTTGGTTCATCATTTTATCAATGTAGTAGCTAAATGGGCTCAGCAAATAGAAAACAGAGACAAGTCTTTTTTTTTTTTTAAATTTTATTTATTTGATAGAGAGAGACACAACGAGAGAGGGACCGCAAGAAAGGGGAGTGGGAGAGGGAGAAGCCAGCTTCCCACGGAGCAGGGAGCCCCATGCGGGATCATGACCTGAGCTGAAGACAGATGCTTAAAGACTGAGCCACCCAGATGCCCCGAGACAAGTCTTTTTTTTTTTTTTTAAGATTTTATTTATTTTCTTGAGAGAGAGAGACAGTGAGAGAGAAAGTATGAACAAAGGGGGAGGAACGGGGAGAGGGAGAAGCAGGCTCCCCACTAAGCAGGGAGCCTGATGTGGGACTTGATCCCAGGGCCCTGGGATCATGACCTGAGCTGAAGGCAGATGCTTAACGACTGAGCCGCCCAGGGGTCCCTAAAATCAGAGACAAGTGGTATACGTGGTGCTATTTCACCACTGTGTTAAGTGCATAGGAAGTGACGAGTGCATTTTTGATGAATTAATTAACGTTTCAGTCCCCAATTACAAACACCTGTTTCGAACACCAAATCTAGTTTTTCAGGTTTTAAAATTGCTTCTGTTTTAGATAAACATCTCTGAATTTATTATCTAATTTAACTCCTGTACATTAAACAAATCAGTGAATACCAAAATCTGTATAGACAGTCCCCAACATACGATGTTTGGCTTATGACTATTTTTTTTTTAAAGATTTTATTTATTTATTTGACAGAGAGAGAGAGAGATAGCGACAGCAGGAACACAAGCGGGGGGAGTGAAAGAGGGAGAAGCAGGCTTCCTGCTGAGCAGGGAGCCCGATGCGGGGCTCGATCCCAGGACCCTGGGATCGTGACCTGAGCTGAAGGCAGACGCTTAACGACTGAGCCACCCAGGCGCCTCTGGCTTATGAGTTTTTGACTTTGCAATGATGTGATAGCAATATGCATTCAGTAGAAACCATACTTTAAATTTTGAATTTTGGTATTTCCCTGGGCTAGCAATATGCAATATACTCCTCTCTTGTGATGCTGGGCAGAAGCAGCAAGCTGGAGCTCCCAGCCAGCCAAGCAATCACCAGGGTGAACAGCTGATACACTTTCAACCATTCTCGTTTTCACTCTCAGTACAGTATTCAATAAATTACATGAGCTATTCAACACTTTATTATAAAATAGGCTTTGTGTTAGACAATTTTGCCCACTGTGGGCTAATGTAAGTGTTCTGAGAACATTTAAGCTAGGCTGGACTAAGCTATGATGTTCAGTTGGTTAGGTGTATTAAAAGTATTTTTGATTTACGATATTTTCAACTTATGATGGGTTTATTGACACACAACCCCACTGTAAGTCAAAGAAGATCTGTACTTTATCTTGTGCTACATAGCTTGCTGTATTGAATAGTAGTCAAGAACATGGGCTTAGGAATTAGAGTGACCTGGGTTCAAATCCCAACTCTGGCACTTAATAGCTGTGTGACCTTGGGCAAATTACTTACCCTCTTTAAGCCTGAGTTTCTTCTATCTGTAAAATGAGGCTAATAGGCGTACCTGTTTGACAGGGCTGGTGAGAGAACAAAAGGAATTAATGCATGTGAAACAACACTCTTTGAAAGACATTTTTACACATGTTGTTTCCTCTTCCTTACTCCATTCCCTCTTAAACCAACTCCTGTATGGCTTCTAGCCACATCACCTCCACTGAAGCTTCTCTTGTTAATTTCACCAATGACCTCTGTGTTATATTTGTGGTGATTTTTCTTTGTTTCTATCATGCTCAACATCTTAGTGGCCTTCCTTTCTTATTTACATTAATTTCTCCCAAGGTTATTTCTCTCTGACATATGTTTTTTTTTCCTTTTCTTTTTTTAATTTAAATTCAATTAGCCAACATATAATACATCATTAATTTCAGATGTAGAGTTCAGTTATTCATCAGTTGCATATAACACCCAGTGCTCATCACTCTCTGACATATGGTTTTAAATACTGTCTATATGTCAACAATCTTCAAATGTGTGTCTCCGTATCAGGCTTCTCTTTTGACCTTCAGACTCAGATATCCAGCTGCCTATGTGGTATTTCCATTTGAGTGTCTTCTCATAGACGTCTCAAACTTACCAAGCCCAGGACAGAGTTCTTTGATATTCTTGCGCCCAAGTCCATAACCTATGTTAACTATCCTAATGAATGGTACCATGCTATCTGCCCCATTATGAAATTTAGAAAGCTGCAAATTATTTTTTTCCTCTTCCTTTACCCATCTCCCATCCAATCCTGTCACTACCATATCCAAAATTTATTTTATATCTATCCATTCTTTTCTATCACATCTGCCATCACTTTAGTCAATCATCTCTCATCTGGAATTCTGCAGAGCTTGAATATCAGTAGATGTATGGGCCTTAGACAGAAAATTAACAATGTGGCAGATTTCTTTGAATTTAGGAGCAAACGCTGTTTGCAATATAAGGATGTTATTGGAATGCAACAAAATATTTTAAAAGAATTTGTGGATTACCAGTGCTTTGGCAGGCCAGACCCTGAATGTCTGGTTTGTGTCCATAAGACCCAGCATGACACCTAGCTGATCCCATAAAATCAAGGCTTTTTTGACATTATTTCTGGGACAGCCTGAGGCAACAAGATACCTATCTTGACCATGCTGCTTCTTTTGCACCTGCTAAGACTCTCTGAATCAATTGTTAGTCTTCCCGGGACCACATGAAGAAAGAATTTTTTGGGGAAACTCTAGGTTTATCCATTCTCCAACTCTGTGGGCTGCCCCATGCCCTCCTCTAGCCCCTCTCCTTCCTTGCTTACTGGTTCTAGGTGTACAGGAGGAAACATTAAAGCTGGCTTTTCATTTACTGCTCTCAGGAGTCTGAAATATGTGTGTAAACTCTGGAGCAACTAGAGGAATAAACCTGTTCTTTGTTCCATCTTGAGAACTAGAAAATTATCCATAATCAAATGAGCACATCGTTTAGCTAGTTTCTCTGATTACAGTGTTGCTCCTGCTCATTCATTTTTCACACAGCAGCCAGAAACTGAGTTTTAATAAATTTTAAAAATCGACATATACATCCTGAAGAACACAAATTCTAAGTATAGATTTTGATAAATTATGACAAAGTAATTGCTACCCAGTTCAAGAAACAGAATATTCTCTTGAGAGATGGTGTGATGAAGACTTGTAGACAAGCTAAATTTCAAAGACACGTAGTACATAGGAAGACAGCAAAAAGTTGGAGTCCAAAGACCTAGGTTTAAGACCTGACTCCATAACTACTTTCCAACTTTTCTCATAACATAGCTCAAGGAAAAAAACTATAGTATTTACTATATTTTTATTTAGCATTTAGTATATGGTATATAATATTTAATATAGTATTTAGTATGGTATCGTCCAAGTCACCAGATATTTCCACTTTTTAAAACATCAATTCTCTCTCTCTCTTTTTTTTAATGTGGGGCTTGAACTCATGACCCCGAGATTAAGATCTGAGCTGAAATCAAGAGTCAGACGTTTAACCCACTGAGCCACCCAGATGCCCCTAAAACATCAATTCCTAGAACTATATTTGACCTATCAGTGACATTTGTCACAGTTGATCACTTTTTTGTCCTTTATACTCTCTTTACTTTTTCCCCCCAGAATATCACACTTGTCTGGTTTGCCTTCTACCTATCTGCTGCTTCTTAGTCTTTTTTGCTGTTCCCTCTTTATCAACCCAAACTCTTAATGTAAGAGCTCCTCCTCTTTTTTCCTACTTGCTCTCATAGGTTAAAATATCATCCATAGATGGACAATTCCCAAATTTACATCTCCAGTCTGATCTCCAGGCTTATCTATACAACTGCCTGATCAACATTCTGCATGCATTTCTGACAGGCATCTAAAACTTACCCTATGCCCCGCTGAATTCCTCTCTCCCTCACCAAACCTTCTAGTCTTACCCTTCTCAGCTAATAGAAACCCATTATTTGGTTGCTTTGGCCAACATCTTTGGAGGCATCTTTTACTCTTCTCTTTTCACCTCATGGCCAATCCATCAGTAAATCTTCCTGGCTCTACTGCCCAAATGTGTTCAATCGCTTTTCACATTTCCACAGTCTGGTCCAAGCCACCATCATATCCTTCCTGGACTCTGTGATTACCTCCTAATAGGAGGCCTGAAGTGTGAGAGGGAATCAACAGAGAACATGGTAAGAGCTGTTGTGATAGAGGGAATAGCTAGTGGAAGGGCCTGGGTCTCCTCGCATTAGAACACATGCTCGATGAGGGATTTTGGTCTGTTTTGTTCACTGCTATAGTCTGAGTGTTGTCCAGTGCCGTAGCAAGGTCTTAAAAATTATTTGTTAAGTAAATGATTTTTCACTTTTAATGATATTTCGTGACAGAAAACCTATGGATTTATGGTAGACTATTTTTTTATAAAATTATAAAATTTTGCAAATAATAATTTTTGCCACTGTTACTTCTTTCTGCCCTGACTATCTTGTTCTTTTTTATTCCACCATTTAGTTATGCTTTATATTTCTAAGATCTTTCCACAAACTATTTTTCACTCCAAAAAAGGAAGGAGAGGGGAGGAGGAGAGTGGTATTTGTGATTTTTTTTTTTTGAGAGAGAGTGTGTGTGTATAATTGTGCACGTGAGAGGGGCAGTGGGAGAGAGAGAGAGTCTTAAGCATGCTCTCCCTCTAGCACAGAGCCTCGAGGTGGGGCTTGATCTCATGACTCTGAGATCATGACCTGAGCCAAAATTAAGAGTCGCATGCTTAGCAGACTGAGCCACCCAGACACCCCATTTTGTGATCTATTTTTTTTTTTTTGGCAACTTGGTATTTTATTCTCTCTCTTTTTGGTATTTTATTCTTAAATGTGCATATTAAGATCTAAAATATTCATTTAAACATAACAGGGAAAATTATAAAAATTTATCTCCAGGAACATATATTTTCTCTGTGAACATTTATCTTGTCATTTCTTGGGAAATATTTTCAGTCTAATCATAATGTATTTCTTTATTTTGAAATTTTTTGAATTTCTACTCAAAAATAATTAAAAACATTGCTGTTAGTTTCAACTCCTAAGTTTCCCTTAGCCATTGATAAACTGTTCTTTAAACAGCAAAAAGAAAGTTTAATTGGAATCATATTATCAAGTTTTCCTTTCATAAAACAATGAAGAATGACTGTTTTTCAAATGGAAGCTTGTTATCTCTTCCCTTTTTTTAATAAGGAAAAGGATAGTAAGACCCAAGCAAGCATTTATGTGGAATCTTCTGTCCAGCCAGTTCAAAGTAGTTTAATACTCACTTCTTCCCAAAGGCAGTGTGTGGGGAGAACAGGACTGCTCAATGCCAGACTTCTGCCCTGATTGGCTGGCTGCCTGTGGCTGCTGGGAACAGCCTGAATTAGGGGTCCTCCCAAATACGGTGTTTGGACCTCTCCTGTCTATCCCTCTGAATCACTTGGTCTCCCTTCCTGGGTTTGACAGTGATGCTGGTGGATGACTAACATTATTTTTCATGTTACTCCTAACCCTCTCTATTCTGGCAGATGTTCAGAATCTAGGTTTCAGTTTTTATAAAATTATCTTGAATCTCATAAAAAATCCCAAAGATGAACTTTGAGTGCTGTGAATCACAAACCCTGTCTTCAGTGCTTGTACAGAGAAAATGCGGGTGGGTCAAGGACTAACACATTCACAGTTAAAATTGTGAATGCTTCAGTAATAAAAAATCTTTTTCTTAATTATTATTTGGTTTAAAAGAAAGTGAATTCTTTTGAGCCATTGGTTGTGGCTTCTAATTCGCAGTTGGTTAATTTAGTTTGAGCCTCCCTCTTCCCCTCATTGCACACATACACACACACACATATATTCAAAGTCTGTTTTTGAACTTAGATCCCTGGGAATCACTAGGAAAAAGAAAAAGCTATCAGCTTAAAATGTAATTTTTCATGAGATTTTTTAGAATAAAATATTTTTAAGGATTGATCTGTAGAATTCAAGTTTTTTGCTCAAATATTCAATCTAGTAATAATAATGAAAAGCCCAAACCTTTCTGGACTATTATTTTGAAACTTTGCTTTTATTTTCTAATGTCATTAAAGACCTCCTACCATTTAATTAAGTTCACATTGGACTCCAGGAAAGAGACATTTTAAAAAGGCCTTTGTTGTATTAGAAAAACCCATGTTTTACACTGGGAAAATATTGTAACTATATCCACATATAGCAGAATCACTTGTTATTGGATGTACTCTTAACCCCTTCACATTTGTCATTAAGAAAAGCAATTTGTTTTGTTTTTATTAATAAACACACATATTTACAATTGAACATTTTTCAGAGGGATTCTTTTTTTTTTTTTTTTTTTTTTTTTTTTTTTTTTTATTAATAAGAGACAGAGAGAGAGAGAGAGAGAGAGAGAGAGAGAGAGAGAGGCAGGCTCCCCGCTGAGCAGGGAGCCCGATGTGGGACTTGATCCCAGGACCCTGGGATCATGACCTGAGCTGAAGGCAGACGCTTAACCATCTGAGCCACCCAGGCACCCAAGAGGGATTCTTTTCACTGCTTGATGTTCACTAGTCTGAGAAGCACTTGCTTTGTCTTTCAAATAGCCTTAAGAATTGATGCTACATGATAACCAGGGAAATATGTAGGGGTAATGTTTTCAAGTGGTGCATGGGGTTGTTGCTGCATATTTCAATCAGAGTAATAATAAACATTCATTAATCATTTACTATAATAAGTGTGAAATTTATTTGCTCAACAGCTCTATAGCTAGGCAAACTTTATATTCAAAGCATTTAGCAATGTGTAAGGCATGGGTTCTGGCCCATTGGAATGGATTTAGGACATGGAGCTAGAGCAGGGTGGCCAGCTTCTGCTATTCTAGGTGTTAGTTTTCAGTTTTTAAATTCAGTGTTAAGGGTATAGAGAAGGCAAACAAGGGGTGGGGCCTGGGTGGAGGCTGTGTGTGTATGGGCATTGGGGTGCTTGATTTGCCAGCTAGTTAGCTACTGACATGAAAGTATTTTAGTATTTTAAGAACAAAATCTCCCATATTGGTGCATGCTAGAATATTAGCACTAGTGGTGGTGGTGTTATTATCTCAATTTGCAGTTGAGAAAAATCAACGTACAGAGAGATCAAGTAACTTGCTTAAGGTCACAATTAGTATGTGATGAAGCTGGAGTTGAACCTGGAACGTTGGTGCAAGGACCTGTGCTCTTAATCATTGTGTAATATAGCTTCATAGAGATGTGCCTGCTTATCTGCTACAATGAATGGTCTAGGGATTGAGTGGGAGACCAGCAGGCTCTGAAGTGAACATCTGGGCTGCTTGTTTCTTCATCCCTGATGACACATCTTAAAAAATTCAGTTGTGAAATGACCTTCAGAAACCATGAAGAAGAAAATTGCAATAGAATGTGTCTGGAATATAATTTCTTTAATTTGCAAAAGTATGGATAACTGTTTATATAATTACATATTTTGTATGGAAGCAGGTTGATTTAAAAAGAAATGAGAAAAGATTAGAAAAGTGTTTAATGAGGGCACCTGGGTGGTTCAGTTGGTTAAGCATCTGCCTTTGCCTCAGGTCATGATCTCAGAGTCCTGGGATCGAGTCCCACATCAGGCTCCCTGCTCAGTGGGGAGTCTGCTTCTCCCTCTCCCTCTGCCCCTCTGCCTGTTTGTCTTCTCTCTGTTGCTCTCTTTCTCTCAAATAAATAAATAATATCTTTAAAAAAAGCATTTAATGAAATTGTAATGTGAGAAATGTTATGAATATGAAAGTATATAAAATGTAAATATGAATATGTGTAAGTACATACTTTTATGTAAGAAATGCATAAAAATTATAATGTGAGGAAATGTTACAAATTCAGAAAGTGTTGTATATCATAGAATGGTTAACAACATGCAGTAATTGTGTCCTAAGTTTTGCCAGATCCTTTGATTCTTACTATTCCTACTGTATATTACATCAACCTTGATCTCCTGTTGGTTTTATTAGAGAGAATAAGAGAATGGCTGCTGTGTGTGGGGTTAAGAACTGAGTGAGGGCCCAGCAGTGTCCTCAGTTGTGAGAGAACAAGACCATCTAGCTGATGGTTGCTCTATAAATATTTGTTCCAAGTACAAATGTTTGAAGATTTGAGATGAAGAGAGAGGAACATGAGCTAACCGTTTGGGGCACAAGGAATGTACAAGTTCTCTAGTGAGAAGAGTTCCACACTTAAATATTGCCTTTCTCTTTTGAGCATTTCAGTTTTGTTAGAACAGAATGACAGTAATAATACATTCTATTTTCTTTTGACATCTTTGCTGTGGGGTCAGTCAATAGAATTTGATTAAGAATATGGGATCTGGATCATTACTGCCTGAGTTTGACTCTCAACCCACCACTTACTAACTTTGAAACCATGGACATGTTACTTACCCTTTCTGTGCCTCAGTTTTCTCATCTGCAAACTTGGGATAATATGAGTACCTGTCTATAGTACTGTCCTGAGAATAAAATGTGTTAGTGAATTAATATATGTAAAGTATTTAAGAAAGTTCTTGGGTCCATTGAATGTGTTTAAAAATGTTGATTACTTTGGAAAGTTCAAGTATGCTGGTGATGAACTAAAGTTTATTTATGAAAATAGGAAATGTCAAGAATTTTCAAAGTGTGCAATATTCCACAAGAACCATCATTAGGTGTCTGGGAATGGTTGAGAGAAAGAAATAGGCTGTTCTCATTTAATGCGATCTTGTCATCTTGTTAATTACAAAATAGGAAATCAAGACAAAGTAGCAAAACAGAGGCCCATCTTACTGTGCTTCTGGTGATCAAGGGCTGTGCTTCATTACTGAGTTCCTGGGGAGAATAGGACATTGGCTCTGCATGAGGTGATCAAATGAGCTACTACAACAGAACTGTCAGATTCAGTCAAACATTAGTTTTAATGAATTCTTCTCATGGAATTGTTCTGAATGCAAGTGTATGCTCTAGCAGAGCAGTATTGGAACCATTCTAATCATAAATGTGAGTGTACCCATCAGCCACAGCTCTTTCAGCCATGGAGAGTTATTGGTGTCATCTTACCACTCTCCCCCTCAGAGAGGAGAGCTTTCCATCTTAGTTTTGCCATAATAACCTGAGGACCATGGCAAATCCCAGCCTCTTCTGAGCCTTGTTTCCCTATCTTCAAAATGAGGAGTTCCATTAGATGTTCTCGATTTGAACTTTCCCAAGCTGTAATTATTATGAGCTTGTGACATTACTTCAATCAAATTTGGAGGGAACTAGAGTTATCAGGGACTTACTTGCTGGGCTTAGTTAGGCAAGCTACTTAGACTCTAGAAACTTCAGTTTTTTAATCTATATGTTGAAGAACAGAATACTATTTACCTTCTAGGGTTGTAGTGAGGAGAGTTACAGGGAACAATGGCTCAGTGGTAGGCATTCAATAAATATTAGATATTATTGTGATTTATGATAAAGTTGGTAGTGTATTTTGGAAATCATCACATTAATTCCATCCCATTGTTATTTATACAAAACAGTACACTAGAGCTATGCATTTAACTTCAAGCTTCCAGTTAGGTTCCCATGTAGAACATTTATTTTAGACATGAAATGCTAGTGAACATTAATAATAGCCAACACAGCTTGACTCTCTTGATGCCATGCCTGTTGCTGGGCCTGACAACGGTGTGTTGCTTTGCATCCCATGCAGCACTTACTCTGTACAGCAACCCTTTAAGGTAGATGTTGCTATCCATGTTCAATTGCTTTATATATACCACATAATTTACTCTTTATAATAATATTAGGTAGGTATTTTTTATCCCTATTAACAGATGAGAAAATGGAGGCTTTCAGAGGTTAAGTAGTGGGGCTGGTTTTCAAACCCAGATGTTTATGACTCCAATGTTCTTAGTCACCATTGCATATTACATGTCATGTCATGTTATGCATATTCCAATATGGTATCTCTCACTCATGCTAGGAACAGTACCCCCCCCACTGTTGCCCCCACAAAGAATTGGTATTGTCCCCTCCCTTCTTTGTCTACAACAACTATAGCACTGTTTCTTCCTTCATATGTTGTTTTACAAGGAAGATTAGGTCCAAATTGGTGGCTCAAATATAGTGATTCTATAATGCGGATAATTATGATAATGATATCTTGCTCTCTTATTTATATTTTGCCCAGTCTTCATTGTTATTTTTAAACTTGAATTTTTATTCAACCATCTGTTTATTAAAATAGCTCCCTTTAAGCCATAGTCAGGTCTTTTGTGGAACAAGACAAGTGAATGAATAAATAAAAAAAGCCTATTTTCATAGCTTGATAAATTGCTCAATAAGATGGATTAAGGACCTAACAGGTATTATTTGAGAGCAGCCATTGCTTCTGGTTGTTTCCTCAAGTTTTGTAAGTCCCAAATAATTCAAGTGATAAAATATATATTTTTGAGAGTCAATATTGTGGATTACCTCTGTGAGGTAATAAACATCTTTAAGAATGGCCAAGTCTAGTATGCCATTCAATAACTGTTGACTGGCTAGCTAAATATTCTGAATTAATAACTTTCAATGTATGTATCCAGTGAAGCAGTCCTTCACAGGTATTTTATAGCATATAGACAAAACAGAAAGGTGGAGGGGCACCTGGGTGACTCAGTTGGTTAAGTGACTGGCTCTTGACTTTGGCTCAGGTCATGATCTCAGAGTCCTGAGATCTCTGCACTCAGTGGAGATTCTGCTTGAGATTCTCTCTCTCCCTCTTCCTCTGCCCTTACCCCCACTGTGTGGGCACACATGCTCTCTCTCTCTTTCTCAAATAAATAAATATAAAAACACCCCCAGGCTCCCCCAAAGCCCCAGAAAGGTGGATAATAACTTAAAAAACAGTAAACAAGGGGGAGGAGTCATATTTCAGTCTAATCATTCAGAGGAAATTCACTTCAATAGCAAATTCATTTCTTCCAGAGAAAGAAATATGCTAAGATGTGGCAGAGGTAATTATGTGCATAACACTAGGCAGTATGGGTTCTTTGAATGCCTTTACCAGATTGTAAAATTCCCTGTGAATGGTTCTTAAGATCAGATATGATACATTCAAAAAGATTTTATTTATTTTTTAGAGAGCGGGAGAGAGAGAGTGTGGGGGAGGGGCAGAAGGAGAGGGGGAGAGAGAATCTTAAACAGGCTCTCCACCCAGTGTGGAGCCTGATGAGGGGCTCAGTCTCACCACCCTGACATCATGACCTGAGCTGAAATCAAGAGTCAGACCCTTAACTGACTGAGCCACCCAGGCATCCCCAGATATGATGCATTCACATTCTGAACTATGTTTTAAACTACTTGTATCGTTCTAACTTACACAGCAGTTTAACTTTACTAATCCAACAGATATTTATTGATTTCCTACTGTGTTCCAGATTTGGGCTTGAGATACCTGGGGGAACAAAATGGACAAATATCCTATTCTTACTGATAGGCTGAACAGTGCCCACCAGAGATGTCTACATCTGAATCCCTGGAAACTGTGAATATGTTACTTTATGTGGCTAAAGGGACTTCGCTGGTATAATTAAGAATCTTGGGATGAGAGATTATCCAGGATTATCTCAGTGAGCCTGAATTGCAATTACAAATGTCTTTACGAGAAGGAGGCATGAGGGATTTCCTTCATAAGAGGAAAAGGCAATGTGATTATGTAAACAAAGACTGGGGTAATGTGATTTGAAGATGTAGGAAGGGCCACAAGCCAAGAAGAGTGGGTGAATGCTAGAAGTTGAAAAAGGGAAGGAAACAGATTCTCCCCTCAGGGCCTTCTGCTGACACCTTGACTTTGACCCAGTGAAACTGATTTTGGGCTTCTGACTTCCAGAACTCTAAGAGAACAATTTTTTTTTTAAAAGATTTTATTTATTTATTTGACAGAGAGAGACACAGTGAGAGAGGGAACACAAGCAGGGGGAGTGGGAGAGGGAGAATCAGGCTTCCCGCCGAGCAGGGAGCCTGATGCAGGGCTCGATCCCAGGACCCTGGGATCATGACCTGAGCCCAAGGCAGACGCTTAACGACTGAGCCACCCAGGTGCCCTAAGAGAACAAATTTATGTTGTTTTAGCCACCAAGTCTGTTGTAATTTCTTATAGCAGCCATGGGAAACTAATGCGTTCGTGGAAGTTTCATTCTAGAGGAGGAGATGGTAAATAATAATGACAGTAAACAAATCATATAGTATGTTAGAAGGTAATAAGTAATATGGAAAGGAGGGATGGTGGGGCAGGGTAAGAGGGATGGAGAGGGCCTGATCCACGCAGGGGTGCTGGTGAGCCATGGGGCGAGATTTACAGTATAAGAGGAGTCGGCAGAACAGACCTCATTGAGAAGGTGAAATGTGAGGAAAGACATGAGCTGGTAAAGGAGTTAGCTAAGTGGACATGTGTGAGAAATATTCCAGGTAGAGAGAGCAACAGTACAAGTGCCCTAAGACAGGAGTCTGCCTGGTGTGTTTAAGGAAACAGGTGGGGTGCTGAAAGTGGGAGGAAGAGGAGCAGGGAGAGCAGAGATGTACAGGTTCGGGCTGGTTAGCTGAGCTCGGGTAGCCCGTGTAGAGCGTAATGTTAGGAAGAGGAAGCCATTCTACAGATTTATTAGAATTCTTTTCTAGAAGATAACACATAGCTGGTCAATTCAGTGAAATCGTTTTTGATTGAAAAACAATTACTGATAGGATAAGCTAGACGAGGACCACAGACACAGAAGCATCTCCTCCATTAGTCTCAAAACACCAAACTGGATGGGAAGAATGAAATCAATCAACCGATTATGTGTGCGAGACAGAAGTTTTCCATTGCTTTTGAGTGTAAATATACAAGGACTCTCCTTGAAGCCAACTGCATTTTAGCTGGTGTCACTGTCTGCTTTTTAGAAATTTTTGATTATTCTAAGGTCCAACTTTCATAATTTTGATGAAATATTTCTTAGTAAAAGAAATGGTTTTGGAAAGACAGCATCCACTTTTGGTACAATCTGTATCTGGATTCAAAATATTTGAAACCATGGCAGATTCTATGTGTGAAGCAGGGGTGTCAAAGACTAGTGGCTAACGTTTAGTTGCATGGGTCAGCCGCATGGCAGAACGCCTGGACTGATTGCTTTGAGCAGATGTCTTGGCAAGGTGAAGGCACCATGACATGATGATTGCCAGCCTAGTCCTGGCCCAGTGGTTCATTTACTATTCCAGGCACCTTTGGCCTTTCAATGGGAGCAAGGTTCACCCAATGTGTTTTCCATTCCACACCCTGATGTGGTTAAATTCTAAAATCACCTTCAGATGTGGTGTGGTTATGAGCTCAATTTCTCTTTCTTCTTCACATGTTATATTTGGATTATGTCTACCATGCCAGTTCTATCAAAGGCCTCTTGCCCACTTAAATCTTGGCTATATAACTTCATGGCAAACGCACTCCTGAAACAATCTAGAATCATTGCATCAGAATTTTGTTCAAGCTAAGCAAGAAAGTATTTGTAGAAAAAAATGAATAAACCAATGTTTGAATTAGCAGGGAGTGCCTGTCCTTGCTTTCCCTGGCTACTTTTAACTTCTAAGTTTTTGCAGATTCCTGGGCCTGTTCTGATATTAGATGGAGTTGCATCATCAGACTCAGACCATCAGCCAAGGGGAACTGGAGCAGACCCTGCTCATGGGGTACCTGGGATGAGTCCCAGGCACTCGTATGCCCAGTGAGGTGAATCTTCCACTAATCCCACTACATTTAATCTTTATAAACAGGCTTCTCTCTTGGTTTCTTATTTTATGCTCTAGTTCCTTGTGTGATTGGTTCTCTGTGTAGAATGCTACTCCAACTGGCTGTTGACCAGACCACCTGCAGGTATATGGAGGGCCAGTTTCATTTAATGGGCCAAAGTATGATCAGGGGTTTGTATCCAGGTTCTCCAGAGAAACAGAGCTGTTAGGATATATATAGGAACACCTGAATAGAACAAAAACACAGCCTTCTCCAAGGATATGATGTATATAATGTAATGTATGTATAATGTATGTATATATGTAATCCCTTTCTCTGTATGTATCTCTCTCTTTATATATATTTATGTACACACACACATATACACCTTAATGGTTTTTCTGAAGAACTTTGACCAATACAGAATCCTAAAGACCATTCTAACCTAGCCTTTTCTCCTCTTTTTCTTTCCTTTACCTGTTGCTCTCCAGAGTGTAGATGGGGCATCCGAAGCTTAGAGGGATCCAGTGACTTGTCCGAGATGATCAGCTGATTGGTGACTGAGCTGGCATGTTGAATTACTGTTGGAGTGGGGAGAGGGGTGGCCTCAGTGATGACTAAGACATTGACTCTCTGGATACCTGGGATTGTTTGAAGGAATAGAGATGCCAGGAGAATGTATGTATTTTGAGACAAAGTTTTACCCTCATTCAGTTGTGTTTAAACCGCCAGCTCTGGCAGAGACATGCAGAAGTGTTCAGTGTGCAGAAGAGGTGCTCTGGAAAGGGAGACATTTCTGTCCGATGATTATCCTATTAAGAAGAAAGACTCAATTATGTGAAAGAACAAACTTCCAACATGTGTGAAAACAGCAAAGTTTCTATTTGTCAAGGACACAGTGTTCTGACAGCAGTTTTGTTCCTTCTGCTTAGTGAGGACTGGCTCTGACTGACATTCATGAGTGAGCTCCTCTTACAGTCAGACAAGTCAAACTCTGAAAGCCAGCACTTTTTTGAACTTTAAAAAAGAAATTCATGACCATGCAGGGATTTCAATTTGATATTTAAAAATTTTACAATAGATGAAACAATGTCAACCATGTGCGAGTACGTTATAATGGGCTCTTAGAAAACGAGACATGAATCTTCAGCTCTGCCCGGACATGGAACATACTGGGGAAAATATGGGTAATTAGTTGCATGATTCAGCTGAGAATGACTTTTCCTCTTCATTTCTTTTTCTGCCTTGTGTGTTGGATAATTTGAGAGTATTTTTTAATTTACGCAGCCTATAATTTTTGTCCTCTTCATATTGTCTAGAGAGATATAGTCATTGAGACAAGGGAAAAACACAAATGTATATATAATTATTCAATACACTTCAATGGACACCACCAAAGGAATTGTGCTAAGTTTTATGGAAGATACAAGAATACAGAGAACCCAGCCTCTTTTGTCAGTGTAGCAGGTAGAAAGGTCTTAGTTCCATAAGGGAGAAATTGTTATAGGAATTTATTCACTCACTTACCAAATATTTACTCTTTGCATTAGGCACTATGACAGGGGCTGTTTAGACGATTAAGATCCAGTGTTCAGTGTGGAAGCTGAGAAAGAAATGCCAAAAACAGGGAAAAAACACGAGAATATAAAGCTTTTTCATTTCTTTTGTGTCTCTCTCAACTTCTCATGGTGGTGTTTATTTGCTATTTGATGTTCTAAGTAAATAAAGCTCAAAATGTTAAATTATTAGCATGAATTTTATTGTTCATCTCTATATTGTGCAATGCCAACTCAAAAACAAATATCAGAACATTTCTTTTGTGTGGAGTCACCAAAATTACACAATTTGTATTTTGTGGCTTGTCCTTGGAAGGTGCCTCTAGCTGGTCAGAGATAAACTTAAGACAGAATGAAGAAGGTAGGAAGGAAGAAGAGAGGATTCCTCAGGCATGGAGCTGACTGAGGGGGCGCTCAGGGCACAAGGATACTCATGGGGCTGGACAGACCATCACTGGCACTCAAGGGTCCTGCTCCATGATTTGGGGTGTGTGTGCATTTGCTTGGGCCTCATGGCTACTACTGAGTTCCTCTTCCCATCAGCCAAAGAACCTATAAACAGCATCCCAGCAGGGGGCTGAGGCCATGGGAGTCAAGCCAGGGGTCCCTTATTTCCATAGGCCTACGACCCCAACCCCTGGTAGATGGACAGCCCCTAAAGATCTTAAACCTCTGTGCCAGGATATGGTTCAGCGCCTGGATGAGGTACAGAGGCTTGCCCCTCTCCTGGCCAAGACAGATCTCACCTGGAATGGGAATGGCAGCAGCTAGGCCTAAGATGCCGCAGGGTGTGTGCCTGACCCCAACCCTACCGAAGCTCATGGCAAGGCCCCTTTGTAGGTGAAGAGTGACAGTAGTTACAGATAGTGATAGAGTGGGGGAGGCTGGCTGGGGTGTGGGACAGGGGACTAGGTCATGGTGGACTGGTCCTAGGGAGGCCCATCCCAGGAAGATGTGACTGTGCAGGAGCCAGAGGTTCTAAGCCCCTTGTGCATGCTCCTTTGTACCATTGAACTTCACTTAAAAACACAAATTCAAACAAAAAATGATTCAGAATTTCAAGGTGGCACTGGCTACATACCCAAGAAGCTAGTCCCTACTCTGGAGTTCGGCTTTTTGATACTGTTTCCACAGCTATGATGGCTCCATCTTTTATGGAAAGCGGTTCCCTCTTTGTGCTGACTTAGAGGAATAGCAAGCTATCAATATTCTCCCCTTCAAGCTCTCTTTACTTGAATTGCAGTTCAAGAGATGAATTTTCAATTTTTTAAGGTATGATTTTCTTTACTTTTCCAAGGATGGTCTCATCATCCTTCATGGTAGTTGTAGATGTGCTTTGGATTTGGATACTGGTGTTTTGAAGCTTCATTAAAGTGAGGTTTCATGTAAAAGTGGTGGGCAAGTATTGAATGCAGTCAAGAAATCAAGATGACCCTGATAACCACTTGACCACAAAAGGAAGTTTCATGACAACTGCCAATACGTGGACAACCCTGTGTGTCCAACTGCAGTGTGCAGGGGGGTTATGGCTGCTGCTTATCATTTTCAGTGAGGCAGTATGGCCATGGATTAAGGTCAAGGGAGGCACTGAACAGATCTGACACTGAGTTTCTCCTCTACCGTTACATGATTTCACCCCTTAATTTTTCTGTGCCTCTGTTGCCTCGTGTGCAAAATGAAGATCGTATAGAGTTCTTGTGAAAGTTAGTTGAATCTACAAGTAAAGCATTTAGCATGGTACTTGAGACATAGTCAGTTCTCAATAGATGTAAATTCTATATCTTTTTCATATACAAGCATGAACAAAAAACGTGAACAACACCATGCTCCTTTTTGGTGCTTTATGCTGGGGTCCCCATTGCCTTCAGGCGTTTCCATGATGCTGCATCTGGTCCACTCCCTTCCATGCAACAAACTCTTGCTTGTTACCTTTACTCTTGTCATACACTATATGTCTTGTGTCTCCCCTGCTCAGGTCCATTTTTTTTTTTTTTAAAGATTTATTTATTTGAGAGAGAGCGGGGGAGAGACAGTCCCAAGCAGACTCTGCACTGAGCACAGAGCCTGGCAGGGGCTTGATCTCAATACTCAGATCATGACCTGAGCTGAAACCAAGAGTTGGATGCTTTACTGACTGCACCACCCAGTAGCCCACGTACTCAGGGGCATTTAAAAAAAAAAAGTTTACTAGGTAGATTAAATTTGTTTCTTAGTTGGATCCTAGATACCTATATCAAATATTGAAGTCAGATAAGTCAGGAGGAAAAGTTCCAAAGAGCAAATAGGAGCCTGGAAAAGGATGAAGGTGAAATGGAAAGAAAAGTTAAAAAAAAAAATAATAAAAAGAGAAGAGGTGTTAATAAGAACTAGCATGCCACTCTAGATTTTAAGTTTCTTGAGGGCAGAAACTGGAGCTACCTGGTCTCTGCCTCTTAAATGTCCTTAGCACAAATGCCTTGCTCACTTTAAGATCCACCTAATTCTTAGAATAAATAGCAAATAGTGATAAGCACCCAGGGCTCTGAGGGGAGGAGCCGGGAGCAGAGTCCAGGCTGAAGGGAGGTGTGGGAACAGACAGGAAGTTTAAGAGGGTCTGCACTGCCCCCTGCTCCCTGAATGAAGCAGAGGGAACTGGGCACTTCAGGGTTTGGATTGTATCTCACTTTCAGCATAGCTGTGTGATCTTGGGCAAATAATTTATGCTCTCTGGGCTTTGGTTTCTCCATCTCTTCTCTGAATAATAAAGGTAAAAATAACTACCTGCTGGTGTTAATGTGTACATGAGAAGAGCCTGTCATAGTGCTGGGTGGGAAATCAAATATTATTGTTTTATTTTGCCTCCTTCCAATCATTCCCTTCTTTTTACCTCACAGACTTTCTATTCTGACATATGAAGAACTCTTGTTAACATAAAGAGTTAACACAAACATTAGTGCTAAAAATGTGCCACCGTTGGGTCTTGGATATTGTGAAAGAATGTAGATGGATTATTGAAAAACTTTTTGCACTGAAAGAAAAACAATACAGGCATCTGTCCTTCGGGTGGTAGGATTAGTAGAAACAAACCTTGTACATAAAGGACAGCACTTTATGTTTTATTAAACCTAGAGGCAATATGAAGAGTTGGTTAGAGTATGGGTTTCGTGGTCAGATAGCCTTGGTTTTGTCACATGCGCTTGCCATTCTAATCAGGCAAGTTATTTTTTTATGCTGAACCCTGAAGCCTGAATAGGAGACAGGCAACGCATGAGGGGTTGGAGGAAGATTCTTAAATATAGGGGGGGAATGAAGGCCAAGAGACAGGGTTCGGGACCTGAGAATGTCAGTGGTGCTGAGGCATTGAGTTCTAGGGCTGAAGAATGAGAGTTAAGCATTGGGGAGAAGTAGCTGAATAGATTAGGAAGGGCCTTGAAAACCATGTTAAAGCATTCAGAGTATCTTAAGAGTGACAATAGGACTTCCCAAACAGTACTTCCCACTGGGACCAGAGTCCAGAGGAACTGCTGAGCATTGTCCCTTCCAGAAGATTCACAATGCACATTAGTATCTGTTAATGTTCTTCAATAAACAATTCCATTTCACATTTGTTTAATAGCTTTCCCAAACCTAATTAATGTTTTTAAGAAATTAACCTCTTACGAACTGAGGCCCCAGAGAACCTGCTTGAGGGGAAATGATGATAAATGGAAAGCCATTTCAAGGTTGTAAGTTGGGGCCCAACATAACCATATTTGCAGTTTATAAATGTATAGTAATACCTACCACATATGGAGCACCAGCTACTCTTCAAAGCACTTACCTAATTTAACTTAATTTAATTCTTATAACAAGTCCGTGAGGTAGGTATTGTTATTTTTTACATTGTTAAGATGAGAAAATCAAGGCATAAAAGAATTAGGTAATTTCCTAAGGTTATGGAGCTAGTTATAAACAGAGGGCCTTGAACATGAACTTGGCCAGTCTGGTCTTGGAACCCCTACTCAACAGATGAATCTGACTGCACAGGGTAATGGATTAGAGTCAAACAAGATTGGAGACAATTAGGAGGAGGTTGCTGCCATAATGCAGATGAGAAATGATGGCTACTTGGACTTCCTACATTTGCTTAGAAGATTAAGTATTATAACATAATTAAAGTATCTACACTAGTTTTTACTATATGGTAGGCAGTCAACAAATAATAGTTTTCCCATGAATATATGGAAACTTGATATATGAGAGATATAAATTCCAGAATAGTGATGAAGGGGGGCATACAAGTTTGCTAGGGTTGCCACAACAAAATACCACAAACTGGGTGGATTAAATACAAAAATTTATTGTCTTACAGTTCTGGAGGCTAGAAGTCTAAAATCAAGGTGTTAGCAAGGTTGGTTCTTTCTGAGGGTTGTGAGGAAAGATTCTGTTCTCTTTCCTTGGCTTGTAGTTGACCACCTTCATGTTCACCTTGTGTTCTCCCTGTATGTGTGTCTATCTCCAAATTTCCTTTTTTTATTAGGACACCAGTCATATTGGATTAGGGCCCACCCCAATGTCCTCATTTTAACTTTACTACCTCTGACCTTATCTCCAAAGAAGGTCACATTCTGAAGTACTGGGGATTAGGACTTCACAATTCAATCCATAATAGAGGGATTATTTAGTAATAACATCATGAAAATCAGGTATCTATATGGAGAAACCCCCTGGATTCCTACGTCACATAATACTCAAAAATCATTATCTGAAAGATCGAAGACTTAAATATGGAAGGCAAGAATGTTAAAATGTTTAGAAAATATATAGTAGAATATCTTTATAATCTGGAAAAACTTTTAAAATGTGATACAGGGGTGAATTGCTGGGAAGATGGCAGAATTGGAGAACCCTAAGCTCACCTTGTCCCATGGATACAACTAGATAACACCCATATCACTGTAAATAACCCAGAAAACAACATGAAGACTGGCAGAACAAACCTTACAACTAAATGTGGAGAAAAGGCCACATCAGAGATGGTAGGAAGGGGAAGGTGAGGTGGGAAGGGACTTGTGGGCACAGAGAGGGGAGAGAAAGAGACTATCACACTGGGAAGCTTGCATAGGGAAGATGAATCCCTGTAACATTTGGTATTAAAA
This sequence comes from Phoca vitulina, assembly GCF_004348235.1. Taxonomy (NCBI): domain Eukaryota; kingdom Metazoa; phylum Chordata; class Mammalia; order Carnivora; family Phocidae; genus Phoca; species Phoca vitulina. Next base: position 37,145,117 of record NW_022589705.1, on the reverse strand, counting down.
ACCAGAGGGGCTGAATTTCATGAACTCTTACAACCAGCAGGACTTAAAACCTGGAATTTTAAAAATCAGTGGACTTGGCTTTGGAAGAGGGGGGAAGGCAAGAGAGAACTGAGGCCCTGCCCTTAAAGAGACAGTACAATAGTCCCTGGAGATAAAACATAGAAGCAGCAGTTTGAAAAATGCCTAGGGCATATGGGAAGCAGAGTTATTTACTAATCTCAGAGCATGTCCTAGAAGGACAGAGATCATTGGAAGACTCCTTCAGGATCAAAGGAGCTGGCAGGTAACATTTCCCTCCCCTTGCCCAGCCTAAACCTACAGCCACATAAGGGAACCAGTGTGGCACTGACATTCCCTACCCAACTTGCTGACACCATGCCCCCCACCGCCTGCTGTGCTTCAACGGGTCTGTCCCCTCCAGCCAGGCCTGCCTTGGTCCCAGTGCTGTGGATCCCTTCTCTCAGAAGACCAGTGCAAACCTTTCTAACACATCTTCTGACATGTTCACTTTATGGATCTGCCTCTTCCAACCTGGCTGACCTCAGTCTTGGCAGTGGCAGTGGCAGGTCCCCTCTTACAGAGAACCAGCATGCAAACCTTTCTAAAACTGTGTGCCCTGTCCCCATGCATCTTTTGGATCCACCCCCTTTAATATGCTCTTGGCTGGAGCCCATCCAAACCAGGGCCACAAGCCCGGTAGTGTGCAAGCAGCCCTGACAGAGGTCAGTGCCACTCCAAAGTGACTACTGCCCCAGGGAGAAGAAAGGATAACCACACACACCAGTCAGACTGAGGCCCCAGCAGTGGACTGGGGGAAGACAGCTGGTCTGATGGCAGGTCCCACCCACCAATGAATACTTCTTAGGGGACAACACAGGGAAAGCACTCTGCTGTTTGGTGCGACTACGTCTCTAGCAAATGCCTGGTCTGACTCAACTTAAGCCCAAGGCAGCCCAGACTGGTCCATTAACACCACAAGGACAAAACACTGCCCACAAGAGGCAAAGAGAGCCACTGAGATGAATGGACTTGAAGGAAAAATTAGCTCAGCCACAACAGCAGGGCACATGCAACACACACAGAAGATACCTCTAAAGTGCCATGTTCTGGTCAACAGGGGACTTTGTACTGCAGGGCACTACAGGACATCTTTTTCATAAGGTCATTACTTTCAAGAGCAGGAGTCATAGCTGACTTTCCTAACACACAGAAACACAGAGAGTTATACAAAATGAGGACACAAAGGAATACGTCCCAAATGAAAGAACAGGATAAAATCACAACAAGAGACCTAAGCAAAATAGAGATATATAATATGCCTGATAGAAAATTTAAAGTAATGATCATAAAGATACTCACTGGACTTGAGAAGAGAGTGGAGGACATCAGTGAGACCCTTAACAAAGAGATGAAAAAGGACCAATCAGAGATAAAGAACACAATAAATGAAATTAAACATACAGATGGAATATATATGGAGTAAATAGCAGAGTAGAGGAAGCAGAAGAACAAATCAGTGACCTGGAGGACAGAGTAATGGATAGCAATCACACTGAGCAGGTTAGAGAAAAAAAAAATTATGCGAAATGAGAATAGACATCATCAAGTGTAATAACATTCACATTATAGGAATCCCCAGAAGGAGAAGAGAGAGAAAAGAGGGCAGAAAATTTATTTGAAGAAATAATAGCTGAAAACTTCCCCGATCTAGGGAAGGAAACAAATATTCAGATCCAGGAGGCACAGAGAGCCCTCAACAAGATCAACCCAAGGAGGTCCACACCAAGATACATAGTAATAAAAATGGCACAAAATCATGACAGAGAGAATTTTAAAAGCAGCAGGAGAAAAGAAAACAGTTACATACAAAGGAAACCCCATCAGGCTATCAGCAAACTTTGCAGCAGAAACTTTGCAGGCCAGAGGGAGTACCATGATATATTCAGTGCTGAAAGGAAAAAAAATCTGCAGTCAAGAATACTCTGTCCAGCAAGACTATCATTCAGGATAAAAGGACAGATAAAGAGTTTCCCAGACAAACAAAAGTTAAAGGAATTCATGACCACTAAGCCAGGCCTACATCAAATGTTAAAGGAAATTCTTTGAGTGGAAAAGAAAGATGATAGTAAGAGTAAGAAAAGTAGGAAGTACAAAAGTAGTAAAAATAAAGATATCTATAAAAATCAGTCAAGGGTCTCACAAAAGGATGTAAAGTATGACATCATATGCTTAAAACATGGGGAAGGGGGTGGGAGGAGAGGAGTAAAGAATGGGTTCAGACTTATGTGATCATCTACTTCATATAGACTGCTATATGCATAAGATGTTACATACAAACCTAATGGTAACCACAAATCAAAAACCAGTAATAGATATGCAAAAAACAGATAAATGAATCCAAGTACATCACTAAAGAAAGCCAGCTTATCATAAGAGAAGAGATAAAGAGAAGAAAGGAACAGAGAAGAACTACAAAAACAAGTAAGAAAATGCCAATAAGTACATACCTATCAATAATTACTTTGAAAGTAAATGGACTAAATACTCTAATCAAAAGCCTTAGGGTGATGAAATGGATAAGAAAACAAGGCCCATCTATATACTGCCTACAAGAGACTCCCTTCAGACCTAAAGACACATGTAGATTGAAAGTGATGGGATGGAGAAACATTTATCATGCAAATGGATGTGGAAAGAAAGCTGGGATAGCAATACTTGTGCTGGGAAAAATAGACTTTAAAACAAAGATGGACACCATAAAATCATACAGGAGACAATCTAACAAGAAGATATAACAATTGCAAATATTTATGCACCCATACTTAAACAGTTAATAATAAATATAAAAGAAGTAATTGAGAATAGTACAATAATAGTAGGGAACTTTAACACCCCAGTTACATCAATGAGTAGATCATTCAAACAGAAAATCAACAAGGAAACAGAGGCTTTGAATGACACATTGGACCACATGGATTTAATAGATATATTCAGAACATTCCATCCTAAAACAGCAGAATACACATTCTTTTGAAGTGCACATGGAACATTTTCCAGAATAGATCACATATTAGGCCACAAACAAATCTCAACAAATTTAAAAGATTGAAATCATACCATGCATCTTTTCTGACTATAATACTATAAAACTAGAAATCAACCACAAGGAAAAATCTGGAAAGAGCACAAATAAATGGAGGTTAAATAACATGCTACAAAACAATGAGTAGGTCAACCAAGAAATCAAGAGGAAATAAAAAAATACAAATGAAAATCAAAACAGAATGGTCCAAAATCTTTGGATGCAGTAAAAGTGGTTCCAAGAAGTTTATAGCATTACAGGCCTACCTCAAGAAGCAAGAAAAACCTCAAATAAACAACTTAACCTTACACCTAAAGGAGCTAGAAAAATAATATAAAAAACCCCCCAAAACCAAAAAAAGGAAGGAAATAATAAAGATTAGAGCAGAAATAAATGAAATAGTAACTAAAAAACAATAGAACAGATTGATGAGACCAGGAGCTGATTCTTTGAAAAGACCAACAAAATTGATAAATCTTTAGCCAGACTCATCAAGGAAAAAAAAAAGAGAAGACTCAAACAAAATCATAAATGAAGAGGAGAAATAACAATTGATACCACAGAAATACAAAGGATTATAAGAGAATGTTAGGAAAAATTACATGCCAACAAATTGGATGACCTAGAAGAAATGGGTAAATTCCTAGAAACATATAACCTCCCAAAACTGAATTAGGAAGAAATAGAAAATTTGAACAGACCAATTACCGGCAATGAAATTGAATCAGTAATCAAAAAAACTCCCAACAAACAAAAGTCCGGGGCCAGATGGCTTCACAGGTGAATTCAACCAAACATTTAAAGAAGAGTTAATACCTATTCTTCTCAAACTCTTCCAAAAAATAAAAAAGGAATAAAAACTTCCATATTCATTCTATGAGGCCTGTATTACCCTGATAACAAAACCAGATAAAGACACCACAAAAAAGAGAAAACTACAGGCTAATATCTCTGATGAACATAGATACAAAAATCCCCAACAAAATACTAGCAAATTGAATCCAACAATACATTAAAAAAATCATTCACCACCATCAAGTGGAATTTATTCCTAGGATGCATGGGTGGTTCAGTATTCACAAATCAATCAATGGGATACATCATATCAATAAGAGAAAGGATAAAAACCATAAGATCATTTCAATATATGTAGACAAAGCATTTGACAAAGTACAATATCCATTCATGATAAAAACCCTCAACAAAGTAGGTTTAGAGGGAACATACCTTGACATAATAAAGGCCTTTACATGAAAAACCACAGCTAGCATCATACTCAATGGGGAAAAACTGAGAGCTTTTCCCTTAAGGTCAGGAACAAGACAAATGTGTCCACTCTCACTACTGTTATTCAGCATAGTACTGGAAATCCTAGCTGTAGCAATCAGACATGAAAAAGGAATAAAAAGCATCCAAATTTGTAAGGAAGAAGTAAAAGTTTCACTGTTTGCTGATGACATGAGACTACACAGAGAAAACCCTAAAGACTCGACCAAAAAACTACTAGAACTAATAAATGAATTAGTGTTGGTGAGGACATGGAGAAAAAGGAACCCTCTTGCGCTTTTGGTCGGAATGCAAACTGGTGCAGCCTGTGGAAACAGGATGGAGATTTCTCAAAAAATAAAAAAAAAAAAATAGAAATACTCTGTGATCCAGTAATCACGGTACTGGGTATTTTCCCAAAGAATACGAAAACACTAATTTGAAAGGATATATGTACCCCTATGTTTGCTGCAGCATTATTTACAATGGAAGCAGCCCAAGTGTCCATCAATAGATGAATGGATAAAGAAGAGGTGGTATATTATTCAGCCATAAAAAAGAATGAAATCTTGCCATTTGTAACAACATAGATGGAGCTAGAGAGCATAATGTTAAGAGAAATCAGTCAGAGAAAGAAAAATACTATATGATTTCACTCGTATGTGGAATTTAAGAAAAAAACAAAGGCAAAAAAAGAGACAAACCAAAAATCAGACTCTTAACTGTAAACAAACAGAAGGTTATCAGTGGGGAGGTGAGTGGGGGGATGGATGAAAGAGGTGATGAGGATTAAGAGTAAACTCATCTTGAGCACTGAATCATGTATAGAATTATTAAATCACCTGACAATAATATGACACCGTATGTTAACTATACTGGGATTAAAATTTTTAAAAAATTGACACAAAAATGCTAAAATACAACACAAAAGATAAAACTTAAAATATTTAAATTTGGTAACATTAAAATTAAAAACAGATTTGACAGTTATATAGTTTACAAAATGCTCACCAGGATAAGTATAGTTACCATCTGTCATTATATAACATTATTACAGTATTATTCATGATATTCCCTATGCTGTACTTCTCATCCCCATGACTTATCTATTTTATAACTGTAAGTTTGTAGCTCCTAATCCCCTTCACCTATTTTGCCCCTCCCCTCTGGCAACCACTCGATTGTTATCTGTATTTCAGTCTGTTTCTCTTTTTTGTTGTTGCTGTTTTTTGTTTTATTTCTTAGAGTCCATGTATAAATAAAATCATATGTTTTTGTCTTTCTTTGTCTGACTTATTTCACTTAGCATAATACCCTCTAGGTCCATCCATGTTGTTGTGAATGGCAGATTTTATTCTTTATTTATGGTGGAGTAATAGTCCATTGTGTATATATACCACATCTTTTTTATCCATTCATCTAGTGATGGACATTTAGGTTGCTTCCATATCTTAGCTATTGTAAATAATGCTGCAATAAATGTAGGAGTGCATATATCTTTGAATTAGTGTTTTTATTTTCTTTAGGTAAATACACAGAGGTGAAATTCCTGAATTGTATGGTAATTCTATATTGTATGCCTGAAACTACTGTAATATTATATGTCACCTATACTTCAATTAAAAGTATGAAATAGAAAATAAAAAATATGCAAAAACTGATCTGCTCATAAAAAATGATAGCATAAGAAAATGAAAAGGCAAGATGTGATTTGGAGGAAAAAAAGATGTTTTCAAAACATTAACTGATAGAGGTTAGTATCTAGAACACAAAAGTATTAATGAGAAGAAGACAAATAACCCAATAAAAGAGACAAACAGGTATTTCATAGAAGAATAAATATAAATGAAAAGGGAAACGTAATTTAGGTCCACAATGTAATATCATTTTACTATCATCTGCTGGTAATAATTAAAAAGCTAGACGATTCCAAGCCATTATCATGAATGTGGCTGATGAGGAATTCTTATGCACTATTTAAGGAGTGTGAATTGATACAAGATTTCAGCATTATCTTGTAAAGTCGAGTTGAACATTCTCACACCCTATGACCCAGTAATTTTATTCAAGGTACATATTCTAGAGAAACTCCTATATAAGGTGAAGGGCATGAGACCATACTCATAGCAGAATATTTCCTGAGAATAAAACATTGGAAATAACCCCGAGGTTATTGACAGAATAATTTAAAAATTTGGATAGCCAAACATTGAGGTATTATAGAAGTTTGTTAAAGAATGAATGACTACTGCATACAATGATATGCACAAATCTTATAAATCTTGTATGAAAAAGTTAAGGAATGTTAAATCATAAGATAAGGAAAATTAAATAATATGTTTGTTCATCTGCATATTTATGTGATAAAACAATGAAATTCAAGAGAATGATGACAAACACACAATTCAGGATAGTGGTTATCTCTCTTATTTCTGACGGAGGGATACAGAGGATTGGAATGGAGGCAGAAATATACAGATAGATGTAGCAATATTATTAATGTTCTAATATAGTTCTTGTTATGGATTGAATTGCTCCTCCCCAGAAAAAAGATATATTGATGTCCTAACCCCCAGTATCTCAGACTGTGATTTTATTTGGAAATAGGGTTGTTGCAGATGTAATTAATTAAGACCATGTCATACTGGAGTAGGGTGGACCCCTAACTCAATATGACTGGGGTCCTTAAAAGACCTCATGTGAGATCAGAGACACAGGGATGATGGAATATAATGAAGGCAGAAATTGGAGTGATGCATCCACAAGCCAAGAAGCACTAAAGAATACCAGCAAATCCCCAGAAGGAAGGCACGGGACATGGAGTAGATTCTCCCTTACAGCCCTTAGAAGGAACCAAAACTGCCAACACCTTGATTTTGGACTTCTAGCCTCCAGACTGTAAGATGATACATTTCTGTTGTTTAAGCCACTCACCTTGTGGTACTTTGTTACAGCGGCCCTAGGAAACTAATGCAGTCCTTATATTAGGTAGTAGGTGCACAGGTGTTTATTTTTTTATAATTCACAATTTTCAAATGTGTGACATATGCTACTTTTCATGTATCAAATAGTTATATAATAAAAATAAAAAGACAAAAGATGTTATTATTTTCATCACTACCAAATCAGGGCATGTTTCTACTATTAATCTCAATGGCAAATTCCAGAAAAGCTTTTCTAGACAGTTTTATTAAAACCATAAAATTCAACTTCCAACATTCCCTTTAACTTTTATGGAATGTTTATTGCAACCTCAGTGTCACTGAGTCCCTGTTTCTCTGACTTTAATTACAGTGTGCACGTCTTCTGAGCAAAGTGTCCTGCATCTAATTCTGAGTGAAGGTGATTGCCAAGCACACACCTGTCATGGTATGTTAGCTCTGTGCAGACTGGCTGACGTCAGCTTTGCCTCCATTGAACACAAAGGGAATCCTGAACATCTAAAATCACTGCAAGGTCTCCAGCACATGTGCCCCCAAAGTAAGTGCCTTCCCTTAACGTAGAAGTCACACCAGAGGAGGGGCTTTGTGAGCTTTGTTCACACAGCTGTATCGCTGCCACCGAGAAACAGTGCCTGACACGAAGTAGGTGCTCAAAAAATTCGTTGAATGACTTTATCAATGAATAGTTTTGTGAGAGTGTCCACTTCTCAGGAGAAGTACCAATAGCAACTACCACATTTCAGAAGAGTTTATGAGCCATCCCCCAGGCCCCACTAATTTTTTTTTTTTTTTTGATCTGTTTATTTCTCTTATCTGTAGAATCACCAGCTCTTCTTCCTTATATAAGCAGCCAAAGGCTGCCTTTGGGAACTTTGAATAGAGGATCAGATTTGGGTCCCATAAGGCCAGACCCCCCACCCACACACGTGTATATATTTTTTCTTTTACCAATAGGTGTCTAATCTTCCATACCAATTAGTACTTGCTCTGCTACTAGTAACATATTCTTTCTATCTTGAGGAGAAGTGATGTCAGTGCTTTAGAATCTTTTATTGATCTTCAAGTGAAATGCGTCTGGATTAAGGAGTGGATTCTAAAAAAGAAACTCCAAGAATACATGCAAAGTAGATAATTTTTTTTTAAAAAATGGAATTTATGGGGCACCTGGGTGGCTCAGTTGGTTAAGCCTCTGCCTTCAGTTCAGGTAATGATCTCGGGTTCTGGGATCGAGCCCTGCATTGGGATCCCTGCTCAGCAGGGATTCTGCTTGTTCCTCTCCCTCTGCCCCCTCCCCTGCTTGTGCTCTCACTCTCTCTCTAAAAAAAAGAAAAAAGAAAGGATTTATGTAGTATTTTGAAAAACAAATTTCTATTGTTTTAAATATATTACATAATGCATGTTATGATTTGACATTATATTAATGAGATTTCTTTTTTTACTTTTTTTTCCCCAGTAGACAGAGCAGCTGATGTTAGTGAGGTGCTCCAGTGAGAGATGAAGAGTTTTCAAGATCTCAAACTATAATACTGAAAATGCTGATTGTACCATTGATGAATTCAAACAGCATTTGGTAAGTGTCCAGGCACAGTCCTAGGTGAGGGTGGAGAGATGAATAAGACCTCTGCAGGAATTCATTTCAGTGGGAGAGACATAATCGCAGTGTAATGTGATTAAGTGTTCTTAATCATTGAGGGAAAGACTAGTGCTTTATGGCATTCACGTTTTCTGTGTAGTTTATCACAGAGTTGTTCTTTGGATACTGGCCATCTAGATATAATATTCCTTTACTAACCTTTGATTAGTCAAATTGTTCAGTTCCCTGACCATATCTGAGTAACAGTTTATTTTACAAGTTATGATCATATTATTAACAAAACCCTCAATATCTACCACAGGGGAAAACTGTGCAATCGTTCTTTTCTATAGTTAATGGCTAATTTATTTTATCTCACTTTAGCATTTTATGATCCTTTTCGATTTCCAGGAATTTAGAGGCCCCTTCTGACTTTAGAACAGAGTAAAGAGGGTTTATTTCCATGTGGCACTAATTTTTCACATAAGTGGTGGAACACTTTACTAAAATAAAAAGAACAGAGGCCACTAATAGATTCCTATAAGTATTTAGCTGGAAAAATGAGACACAGTAGGTATGGATCAGAACAATATTGGCAAAAAGCAGTTCCAGTATTAAAATGACCCAAATCATAATTCCTAGTGAAGTAGTGGGTATTTCTTCACTTGATAATAAAATGATCTCCACAAAATTTAGATTCACAACTCTCTGGGTAAACATACCATTAGAAATACCGTCAACATTGGGCTTTTAAAAAAAATCATTAAAATGTTACTAATACCTTATCTGCAGGTGTCCTTCAAGAATACTTCTCATCCCTTTCCCTTCTCACATTCCTTAGAAAGTTAGAAACATAGTCCAGTCCTCTGATAGTGAACCCCAAGGCAGTGACTGTTTTCCTTTACAACACGTGGCTTAAATACTTGTTTTTAACTCCCTGGGGATATCGGCCACCAAGCCCTTTCCTCAAATACACCGTCTCTTTCTTTCTGCCTGATTTCTTGATCTTTCTCGAGCTGGATTTGGGACGGATTCAGTCAGCAAACTACAATGTGACAGTCCAACACGCTGCCACGACAGCTGCCTGTAGGCTTTCCTCGACTCTCCCGATTCCTATTGTGCAGCTTTAGAGATGGCGCCTTTAGATTGAACAGGAGTTTGAAACAAAACTTTTCCCTAAGTGGTGGGGCTGGGGCTCTGATGCTGGTGCATGTGCCGTAGCGTCTGAGCGCGGAGCCCTGGTCTCCCCCGGTCCGGCTCCCGGCACAGGGGGCGGAGAGGAGAGAGGAGAGGAGGGGTGGGGGCGGCGGAGGTCACCCGCGCTCTCAATCCCGCCCAGGCTGCGAGCGCCGCTGGGTGCTGAGTGACCGGAGGAGCCCTGTGCGCCCGCAGGTTCCGCGCTGGGGGAGCGCGCGGAGGGACGCGCGGCGGGGCCGAGCGGAACCGGAGCCGGAGCCGGAGCCGGAGCCGGAGCCGGCGCCGGAGCGGGAGCGCGGCGCTGCGCGGAGGAACCCTCCTTGGCGGCGGAGCGGAGCCCGGCGCGCCATGGCACTCGGAGCGGGGCGCCCTTCTCCGCCGAGAGCCCTACCGGCGGCCCGGGATGCCAAGGTAACCACCCCTCCAGCGGCTGCATTCCCACGGGTCGGCCTCCGGATGCTCCACCCCACCGAGGTGGAACCCTCACCCGGCCGCACTGGAGGGCACCTTAGTCTGAGCTTGGCAACAAGTTTGGACCGGATGCCCCGAGCTGGGGAGACCTTCAGAGAGAGGGGTATTCCGGCTGCCCCGAACTGATTCTGAACTGCGGGTGCAAAGGGTCTCAGGGGAGGGAATCGGAGCAACGGAGAGATCTCTTTCCCGTCCGGTGGTTCCTGGCCGGCGACCCTTGGAGTCCCGCACCCGGGCCAGCGCAGGCCTTTGGCGCCCCCCAGGGAGGGAGGGAAACCGGCCCTGTGGCGTTTGAGCAATAGCAGAAAGTGTCAGCAAGTTAGGTTTGGGAAGGATGTTTCAAGCAGAGGCTTAGGGGCGGTGGGGTAGTCACGGCGAAAGTTGAGCTATAAGACCCGGAGCAGGCGGCAGTCCTCGGGCAGCCCGGGCGGCTCCACTCTCGTCCGGCCCAGGAAGGCTGGCTCGGTAATTCCCAGCCTCCCGGAAAGCTGCTCGGCGGAAACCTCAATCGAATTAGCTCGAGGCGTATGGTTGTGGTCATGGGTATGGAGGGTCTATGACTCAGGCCTCAACACACTACGGAAAGAACGATAAATGAATACAAATGAATACTTCGTATGAGACGTTGCTACCCTGAAGCTGTAACTTGATCAACAGCATGTAGGCAGACGTTCTCACGGGGAGCACGACGACGAACTGCCTCCTTTCCTGTCGCGAGCCAGGATTTCTGCACAGGTGCTAGCTGGACCAGAAAAGCTTCTTAGAGACTCACCACTCGACCTTCCGCGGGTCCCACATGTGTGTGGTTTGCTGTAATTTGATCTAAAGCTAACAGTTTTAGAACGTATTGAGAGAAGCCCCATTTAACATCAGTGAGTTTGCAGGTCCACTCTGCCCCCTGCCAAAGTTTGAAGAAGACTGTTTTGTCTGCCTGACAAACACTTAAAGAATAATCTGCAGTTTGGGGACAAAGCCCATCCAAGAAAAAAGCAGAAACTTTAAATATCACCTCGTTATTTAAATAGACGAGCATGCTTTTAAAAACTTTGTTGGGTTTAAATCTAATCTTGTTGGTGACTTTGTAAACTTTACAAGTTTTAAGGTGCCTGTGAAGGTCAGGAGGAGATTTAGGAGGTACCCATTTGCAGAGGGGCCACAGAGTGCACCGAAGGGAGTCTCAATCTTGGCAGCTTGTTTACCTTGAAGATGCAATGTGGAAGGGGGGGCAGATATGTGCTGCTGTGGTATGATGCAGCCTTGCTTATGATAGGCCAGATACATCCGAGTCCCACCGCAGGGTGCTGGGCCGGTCAGTCTTAAATGTCAGATGAGCAGTTATCCAGTGCTCACCATTCCTCTGTCTTTATGCTGCAGATGTCCGGACTGCAAGCCTGCACTGTGCTGAGAGGGAGATGACTTGAGTGGCCAGCTTTTTTTTTTTATCTCCACAACAATGTCTATGAACAATTCCAAACAGCCAGTGTCTCCTGCAGCTGGGCTCCTTTCAAATACAACTTGCCAGACGGAAAACCGGTTTTCGGTATTTTTTTCAATCATCTTCATGACAGTGGGGATCTTATCAAACAGCCTTGCCATTGCTATTCTCATGAAGGCCTATCAGAGATTTAGACAGAAGTCCAAGGCATCGTTTCTGCTTTTGGCCAGTGCCCTGGTCATCACAGACTTCTTTGGCCACCTCATCAATGGAGCTATAGCGGTCTTTGTATACGCTTCTGATAAAGACTGGATCCGCTTTGACCAGTCGAACATCCTTTGCAGTATTTTTGGTATCTGCATGGTATTCTCTGGTCTGTGCCCACTTTTTCTAGGCAGTGTGATGGCCATTGAGCGATGTATTGGAGTCACCAAGCCAATATTTCATTCTACGAAAATTACATCCAAACATGTGAAAATGATGTTGAGTGGAGTGTGCTTGTTTGCTGTGTTCATAGCTTTGCTACCCATCCTTGGGCATCGAAACTATAAAATTCAAGCATCGAGGACCTGGTGTTTCTACAAAACAGAGCACATCAAAGACTGGGAAGATAGGTTTTATCTTCTTCTCTTTTCTTTTCTGGGGCTCTTAGCCCTTGGCGTTTCGTTCTTGTGCAATGCCATCACAGGAATTACACTTTTAAGAGTTAAATTTAAAAGTCAGCAGCACAGACAAGGCAGGTCTCATCATTTTGAAATGGTCATCCAGCTCCTGGCTATAATGTGTGTCTCCTGCATTTGCTGGAGTCCATTTCTGGTAAGAGCCTAACATTTTGACAATTTCTGCTTTCTTCCATTTTTCCCTGTTTAATACAAGGTTTGTTGTCTTTTTCCAGAGTTGTTGGTCTTGATGGGCATCAATCTTTTAAATGCTGGAGTTTACTCCTACTCAAAACTTATTTCAGCACCCAGCTCTGGCTCAGGATTAAGCTGATTATGGTACACATGGTTATTTTCCCACAAGTCCTGAGTTGAAAGAAATGTCTTGCTAAACAATTCTAACTATACTGTAAACTGCTTGCAGAAGAGGATAAAATAATTTTAACAGAGCAACATAGTTTTAATATACTTAATAGGATTAGTTTCTAAAATGTGAAAAAAATGACCAACTATATTGGTCATTTAAATTTTTTTTCATGATGTTCTTGAGTTGGTTCTAGGAACCCAAGCCCAGGGAGGCTGGGTTGGGTCTGTGGGTGGCAAGTCAACATTTTGAGGCTTGCCTATTGTCGTTTCAGGAGGCCTGAGGTGAAACCAAGCAGGGATTTGATCTGTGCTCATAGTCTAGTTATTTGAATCTGAATAGCAGAGAACAGTACTGCAATGGACTCAACTAAGTCTTGGTAGAAAGTGAGACAGACTTTTATCTAAAAGTCATATTAGCTCCTGGGTTTTTCTAAACACACAAGACTAGGTCTTGGCTTCCAAAGGGAGGTGATGAGATAGTTGGACAGTTGAGGTGAACTCTATGGATAGGTTAGGTGAAGAAATCACTAGTTCACCAACCCAAGAACAAATGCCCATGGTTCAGGGAGAGGTATGATTGGCAGGAAGACTAGGGACCCTTCCCTTATCATTCTATTCCTTTAAAAAAATTTTTTTTTTTTTTTAGTGTAGCCAGTCTCTATGTTTGACAGCTCGATATTTTTATTTGGAAATCTAAGGTTAAGGAATTAACAACAAACATAAGTCATTTATAGTATCTTGTAGATAGAAGAAAAAAATACTTCTGATTTTTAAGTATGGCCTTAACTCCCTTCATCATTTTACTTTATGATGAAAAGAGTGACAGCATGCCATTGAAAGAGAAAAAGAATCTCCTGTATGCAGCTAGTGATGGCAGTAAAGATGATTTTCATTCCTTTTTCAGTACCGGTGAAGCAATAGGCTAGAGACAGTAATACAGGGGATCCACAGATGGGGAGACGAAGGTAGATGGACCGCAAAGGTTGTGATCATCCCTTGCCTGGTGGTATGAAGGTGCTTGTTACTGATGCAGTTTTCCTCGGCCCTTAGCAGGGCCACTGTCCAAACGTTGTTGCCAGTGGAGTTTTAATAAACAGTCTTGATGATCCTGAAGCACGAGGAAGTTTGTGAGAGCTGCTGTTGCAGACAGATCCCATGCCAGCTGATTTTATTTTACAAAAGGATTTCTGCTCTTTGAAGATTTCTTTATTCATATTATGTCCTCACAATTTGAATTTAGCTGCTTGAATTGTGAAATCATTTTAAATTTTTTTCATGATGTTCTTGAGTTGGTCCTGGGAACCCAAGTCCAGGGAGACCGGGTTGGGTCTGTGGGTGGCAAGTCAACGTTTTGAGGCTTGCCTGTTGTCGTTTCAGGAGGCCTGAGGTGAAACCAAGCAGGGATTTGATCTGTGCTCATAGTCTAGTTATTTGAATCTGAATAGCAGAGAACAGTTCTATCAGTACTTGGAATCACTTCAGCGTTCATTCTTGAAATTTAATTTATGCCACTCGACAAGGGGAATTCCCTTGGAAGGATACTTCTTTTTTTCCCCTAAACTTTGAAATAGAGTAGCTTTTCAAAAGAAAAAGTGAGTGTGAGTAGCACTGAAATGAATTGGGGATTGGAAAGAGAATGTGAAGAAGGTGAGAAAAGAGGTACCTTAAAATATTTAAAAAACATTTTAAATGAAGGTCATCGCCCCAGAGAGAACCTGCAAACAATGGAAGAGGGAGCTCAGGGAGAGACAGGTGGTCTGGACAACCGAGGTAATCACTTGTGCTTTGGTTTTTGTTTGTTCTCAGTCCCCTTAGTTCTGGCTTTTGACTGAGAAATAGGAGTGATTGATAGGTTGACTGCTATGAGACTGTGGGAGGTCGCAAGATTTCATGCTCATCATGGGTATTTTGAATTTATGTTTTTCTCTAATTTCTCTTCCTGAATTTTTGGTTTCCTTCACTGTTGAAGTAGCTATTACAATTTAGTTCATATTTTGAACATATTTCTACTGGGAACATAATTTTATTTTTGTGAAACATTTTCCCAGGTCTATGTTCTATTTACGAATTATCAACACACCTATGACACCAGTGGATCAATACTTCTAAAATGCTTTTTAGTGTGAGAATTATTTCTGTGTTAGATGCATAGTGGATATACCACAGATACGTCTTGATGGATTGATATTTTATTTGAAGCATTCTTTGCATTCCAGGTTTCTCTTGTGGAGACTTGGGTTTTCATAGCAAATTCTGAGTAAAAGATTTATAACTTCTGTGGTCTGGACACTTGTGCCTTTGGCATTAGGTTAAGGCCATCAGACAGCTCTAAATGGGACCCGAGTCAAAAATCTCAGGTTTGGGAATGCCAAGTAACACCCAGCACTAGCATCTCCTTTGAAAAATTTCTCTTTTTTTCCTTCAATGCTTAGGAAAAATTGCATAGGTGTTAATGACTGAGCCATCACTCTCTACCCTTTTATAAAAACTAAGACGTTTTAAAAATGCCTTTGAAATCAAACTTCTGGATTCCCATAGTTGTCCTATAATGCTGACAGCCTTCCCCCAGTGCCCTACTTTACATCATGTGCCTTCTTTCTATGATTGATGAGTATGAATTGTTGGATTTATAATCTGGATGAACATCTGCACCCACTTTTTGACCTGTTATCACTGTCATTTTAAGCCTCAAACTGGAACAAAGGTACAGGTGCACACACTAAATGGAGCCGATGAGTAATACAGGTAATAGTGGTTGTGCTTGATAAGATTCATTGTATCAGACCTTGTCAATAATGGCATAATTTCTAAAACTATTTAAATTTGTAGCTGATGACAAAGAGAATACTTTATTAATTTCGATGATGGTGTTCAACAAATACAAAGGTAAGATGATCATGTTGTTTGAGTTTTCTCTTCCTCCTTCTATTTAATAGACTTTATTTTTTCTTGAGTAGTTTTAAGTTTACAGGGAAAGGAGTGGCAAGCACAGAGTTCACATTATACCCTCTCATGTTCCCACTGACCCCTTTGTTATCCTTATTATTAAGTATTGCTTTGGTGTGGTACATTTGTCACAATTCATGACCCATTCTTACTGACTAAAGTCTGTAATGTTTTGCCATAGTGTTGTACATTGTGTGAGCTTTGATAAATGAAGATTGACGTGTGTCCACCATTGTAGTATCCTACAGAATGATTTCATTGCCCTAAAAATCTCCTGTGGTGGTTTTTTTTAATTTTTAAAATTTAATGTGTTATTTTTCCGAAAGAGAAAATGTTTTCAGGAATTAAGATTTAGAAATGTAGCACAAAGATAGTATTAGTTTAAGCTATAGCTCATTAAAATTTTAAAATTTAAACTTTGACAATATCTGGATTTTACTGTTTTAAACATGGTGAACTCATATAAATTCATTTAATTATAATCCCAACTGAAAAATGCAAGAAACTATAAGGGGCACTTATTAGTTTACCATTTCATTTAACAACAAATTAATACAAAAATCTTTAAGAGTCATTGTCTTTTGTGTATCCTAGGTGAATCATGGTTCCTTAATAAATAAATCTTGAAGACATTCTTTTGATGTTTCTAGGGTGAGGGGGAAAAAAAAAACATTTACCAGCCCTTCAAGTAACATTTTCTTAATATTATTTTTGTCTTTATACAAGTAATGATTCTTTTTAATGTTTTGTTCTAGAATACATGACCCTAAAAGGAACTTATTATTATTGCTATGCTTATTTCATCAGTTTGGCAGAGCAATAAATACTTGTTGACTGGTTGACTGTAACTTAAGTAATATGAATGTCCAAAGATTGCAAATGATTGACCAGAATGTGGATTCTCAGTTTTGTAGGTAAGAGTTAATTAGGCAAATACTGAAACCAAATGGTAATTTTTAATCTGTTCCCTAAGTCAGCAACTCTAGACACTATTAAACTTCAGCAATCTTTTACTAGAAGGATGTACATTTGTTTACTTTCTCTTCAGTGATAGAGGATAATTTTGATTTGGGAAAAGAAGAGTAAAACATATGAAAAGTAAATAGATTTCTTATATAGATGAGTTTACCCAAGAAATATGTTCTCTTGCATATATAAAGTTTGAACTTGATTTTTTAAAAGATTATTTACTCTTAATGCTAGTGTTTCTAGCCAGTGTAGTTAAACATTTAGTCACTAAGACGTTTGTCAGCAATAAATTAAAAAGTTGGGTAGCTGATTGAAGTTTGACTGAAATTACTATAGGTATTGGCATCATAATGAACAGATCTTAGAGGGCTTATAGCAAATGATGGGTGAGCCTTGCTCTCACGGGGAAATTACCCTCAGCCAAAGGAAGCTGCCTTGACCGTGGTGCCCCCCTTCTTTGGTGACTCTGTGCACAGTGACGGATGGATGCGGAGATATAAAGCCCTGGCCCCCTTGCCTCATTTAGGACATTTCTGAAGGGTCATCCATGCTTCATAGCTTGCTGAGGTTTTCTTGCAACTGCACTGAGCTCTGCTTCTCCCTTTGCCAAATCCTGCTTCCCTGACGACCTCACACTCCCCCAGAACACTCCCTGCAGGCAGATCTCTGTCTCAAAGTCTCTTTCCTGCAGAGTCTGGCTTAGCACAGTCTCTCAGAAGTCCAGTTGTTCATACATTATCAAAACATGAGGTATATTACAGATGGGTTTACAGTGTGATTTGATTAACATATTGGGCTATGTATAGACCTTTGGAGTTGAATTCCTTCAAGCTTATTATCTCACTCCATGAAAGTGTATGGTGTAAGATTGGTCCAGCAAAGGTCAATCAATTAAAGTAGATATTGCTAAGTTGAGAATTTTCATAAAAGTCCGTTGCTTTAGATGTGTACAGTGGTGTGGAATACTTTTGGTATTTTAAGTTAATTTACTCTTGGCAAAACATGATTTCCTGTTTTTAAGGAGAAAGAGTTATAAAAATGCCCAAAGATACCATAGACATTGGGAGGGCACTTAAAAACATTGATTGAATGATTCAAGAGTAAATGAATCAGAAACATGTGGATTAGATTTACACCCTCTTGGATATAAAAATCTTCTGGCTTAATGTGTCTTGGGGTTTTTATTAAGCTCCAAAACATTTAAAGAACAATTCAAGATGTTAATGTGCCCAGAATCTCTCTAGGTTGCCAGTTTTAACTTTGTTTAGTCTTTCTTATTTATTTATTTATTTATTTATTTATTTATTTATTTGACAGAGAGAGAGAGAGAGCACAAGCAGGGGGAGTGGCAGGCAGAGGGAGAAGCAGGCTTCCCACTGAGCAGGGAGCCCAATGTGGGGCTTGATCCCAGGACCCCGGGATCATGACCGGAGCCGAAGGCAGACACTTAACCGACTGAGCCACCCAGGTGCCCCAACTTTGTTTAGTCTTATCCTTAGAGGAGGTGTATAAAATACCTTCCATTTATATTTGCTTGGGAAGGCATTTCTAGCCACACCAAATTTTACTTGGTACATCAGTGCCATTTTTCTATATTTAGAGAAGACTTCACCCAATAGGAGAAAACTATCTTTTGACATTTACAAGTATTACTTTTCAAAGCTTGTGTAACTGTCATTCTGTCCACCCTCTGTCCTGGGTGTAAGGATGGTAATGCCATAGAAGAGTGGATACAATTGTGGCTTTGTGCAGACAGGGAGGTGGTTTTTCTCACTCCTGCTGATGGTGGAACGCCAAAATGGAGTGGTTGTGGTGTGATGGTGCGGGAGACAGAGACAACTGGATGACAGAAAAGGATTCATTTTAGCTTTTTGTGCACAGTTCCAAATCAAGCCTTCTCTTTAAGGTGCTGTGATTATTCAAGTACAGGCAGGGAGGATAGGGTCCCATCCCTACCACCTCTCGGCTGTGACAGGGAGTTACTCTAAGCTGATTTTGTATGTCTGTGAACGGATTATAATACTATGACTTACTTAAAAGTACTATCAGAAAAAATGATTTGACCTCCCTACATCTCATAAGACAGTGGGTGGCCTGTAGTAAATCGAAAATCCAAAAATCCTTGAAAAGTCTATTGCTTTTACCGCCCCCCACATCTCAATTAGAAAATTAATCATCTGTGTTTCGTTCAGGTGTTTTCCATGTTCTCTATTAAGAAGGTTTGGTTGCAGTGGAAAGGAGCGGAGGGGGCTCACAGCTTCTGAAAACTTTTCTTAGACCTTTCCACCTAAGTTTCGGGTAACCCTTCCTTATTTCACTGTCTCACCAGAAATAAAAATGTTGCCTGCTAATCTTTTGCATATTATTCGAATTCAAATACTCTAATATTTTATAATGATAATCATTTATAAGGTATTAATTTATAAATTACTGGGATCAAGTTAAAATTAGCCCCAAATTATTGAGACTGTTACGTATAAGGCACTATGCTTGGGTTGTGAGTAGTTCCAGGCAGTAAGAGATAAAGCTCTTTCCTCAAAGAGCTTGTAACTTAGTGGAAGTAAAAGACACCCTGAGAGCTAAGAAGAGTCTTCTTTCTTCTACTTTCTGACTATGTGACCATAACCACTCTGTGCCTGTTTCCTCATATGTAAGATAGGTATTGTAATGCTTCATTGGGTTGTTGTGAGGACTAAATAAATTCATATATGTAAGTTAAAATAGTGCCTGACACAGTATCGTATGCTGCAGTTATTATACTATTATCGTTATTGTCGCTGTTACTGTTAAATATTACTGCTGCCAGACAATGCCTTTGTCAATGAGACAATTGAAGGCACTTTTTAGTTATTAAATGAATAATGGATGCTCTAGTCGGTGGCTGTGCCTTCTGATTTGGTGGCCCACAAGTAATTATTTGTTTATAGGTTTGACAAATATTTATTGAGCATCCTACCATTGTGCAACGCAGTGTTTTAGATACCACAGTAACAATCTCGGTGATTGAATTGTCACAATATCTATGCTGTAAGCAACAATACTTGTAGACGATGAGAAGAGAGGGCATGTGTAGGAAATTGAAATATGAAGATATTTGATTATATTTTCTGTTATAAGAGAATAACAGGTATTCTTTTGTGAATATATATGGATGAGATGATTTTTGATAACATAAAAGTGAAAATTTTCTATAGTACATCATTTAGGAGGAAAAATTACTGGAAATAAATGTGATCCTAGGTGAAATAATGTAAATTATAAAAACCAAGGAGTGAAGAGTTAATAACGTATATAATTCCTTGAGATATAAAAAATGTACAAATAAACAGTGTTTGGGACAGACTTTTACCATATCAGAACACAGCAGGTCGTGATAAATTAATATTAAAAGCTAGGAGAATTTTCAAGTAATGACACATGAGTAACAGAAAAAATAAATCAGATAATAACAATTTAATAATTCAAATCAGTATTTTATACTGTCTTTTGGTAAGAAAAGTGACTCAGGATATAGAAGAGAAATAAATGTGGGTGAAATGAAGCATTACAAAAACCACCAAGTTTTTCTAAGAATTTACGTTAAGAAAGTGTTGGAAAGGACTGAAAATAGAGAAAAACAGATTGCTGTGAACATTAGTAATAGAAATGAAGAAAATAAAAAAATCATTTATGCTTTAATGTACTTGTTAATTTACTCATTGATTTGCTCATTCGGCAGACTTCTGCTTGGTTCCGGAATGTTGGTTGTCTCTCTAGGTGGACAGTGAAGCAGAGACAGAGACTTGACCTGAGAAAATATTCCTGAGGCACCCTCTAGGAATTATCTCTTTGAGCTTCTTCATTTTATTCATGGTCTTTGCACCCCTCTCCAACCTCTAATTCATGCTTTTCCTTCTCTTTCCACTTTTACTTTTTAAATTTTAATTTTTTTAAATGTTTAATTTTTTTAGAGAGGGAGAGAGGGAGAGGAGGGGCAGAGGGAGAGGCAGAGAGAGAATCTTAAGTGGGCTCGACCTCACAACCCTGAGATCATAACCTGAGCCGAAATCAAGAGTGGATGCTTAACTGACTGAGCCACCCAGGCGCCCCTCTCTTTCCACTTTTAATGTGGGATAAATATAACTGTTTGTATTTTTCTGGCCTTGTGTGGGAGCAGGGCAAAGGGTCAACTGCTGTATTAATTGCTTTAGTAAAGAGTGGAGGAACGTCTGGGCCCAAAGGTGCATTAATAAGCATTCAATAAGAACACTGCTGTAGCAGCAGCGACCACAGTAGTTGATATTGTTATTATGATTACACATTCCTTTATTTTGCTGCTTGCATTTATGTTCACGGCAGAGGACCAGTAAACAAGGGAAACAAAACCCACAGGAATGCCCAGGAAGGACTGGGAGACAGATGCAGGAGTGGGGGTGGGGTGGGGGGGACGAGCAGGGACAAGGCAAGGAAGGAGGCAGAAAGCCAGAAAGCCAGGTGTAGGAGTTACAAGTGACTAGAGAGGCACTCCAGTGTCTTAGGAACTCCACTGGAAAGGAAAGGCCTCTCTTTATTTCCACAGGTATCTTTTCCTTATTAAGGAACATTAAATTTTGTGTATCATATCCTCTCAAGCTACTTTAAAAAATGCAATGTTTTCTCTAAGTAGAAAATTTTATTGTAAAAAAGATACAGTAAACTACACATTCAAATTAAGAAAAAAATCTTCCAAATCCCACTCTCTAGAGATTACCACTATTAGCATTCTGAGTGCATACTTTTACTCATCTGATAGGGAAAAGATACTGGTTTAATTTCTTTGATTAATAGAATAAACTTTCTTTTTCTTATGTAATTGGTCATTATCTTCTTTTTTGTGAATATGTAGGTTTCTGTAAATGATTTTCAAGAACTCTTTGGATAACAAAGAACAGATAATGCTAATATATAAAAATAATGATAAAATCAGTTTTTGTAAAAGCAATTGTTTTTCCATGTGCATTGTTAGCCTTTTAATTTAGTATTTTAATTTATAAAAGTAGAGAATGAATCAATAAGTTTTTTTGTGGTTACTGCTTTCATGTTCAGAAATACTTTTCTCAGGCTGAAATGATGTTGGTATTCATTTCTTTTTTTCCTAGCACTTTTGCTTTTTCATTTTTTTGTATTTATGTTTTTAATACATTTATACTTTATTTTGTTTAGTTTGCAAATTAATAATATAAATTTTCTTTTGAATGGTTAACTAGCTAGCCCAAAATAGTTTATTGAATGATCTTTCTGTAACTCTTTAAAATTCTACCCTTATTATAATTATGAAATTGTTAAATGTGTTTGGCTCTTTCTGGACATTTTATTTCACCCTACTGATCTGTCTTTAAGTACAACTACCATCTTCTTCACATTTTATTTAGATGTGCATTCAGTTTAGCTGTTACAATGTAGAGTGTTCCCTTTCATGACCATGATCTCCCGTAATTGAAATCATTTTCTGAGTAATAATTTATTTTTATTGTGACAAAATTCACACAACATAAAATTCACGATTTTAACCATTTTAAAGGGTACAATTCCATGACGCTTTTTACATTCGAAATGTTGTGTAACCGTCACCACTATCTTGTCTAGAACATTTTCATCATCCTAAAAGGAAGCCCCACACCCATTAAGCAATCATTCCCCATTCTCTGTTTCCCACTCCCTGAGGCCCCTGGCAACCACTAGTCTCTCTGTCTTTATGGATTTGCCTATGTTGGATATTCATATAAATGGAATCTTAAAATATGTGACTTTTTGTGTTTGGCTTCTTTTACTTAACATAATGTTTTCAAGGTTCATGCATGTAGTGGCATGTATCCGTACATCACTCTTTTTTTTTGTGGCCGATAATGTTCATTTGTATGGATACACCACATTTTGTTTATCCATTCATTAGCTGATGGACATTTGGGTTGTTTCCACCTTTGGCTATTGTGAATAGTGCTGCTGTGAACATTTGTATACAAGGTTTTGTTTGAACACTTGTTTTCAATTCTTGTGGGTATATTACTAGGGTGTTTGCTAGGTCATATGGTAATATTATGTTTAGCTTTTTGCGGTAACACCAAACTGATTTCCACAACAGCTGCACCATTATACCTTCCAATCAGCAATGTATGAGGGTTCCAATATCTCTACATTTTTGCCAACACTTGTTATTTTCTTTTGGAACATTTTTTTTTATTATGGCTGTTTCAGTGGATATCCAGTGGTAGTTCATTATAGTTTTGGTTTGCATTTCCTTTCTGACTAATGATGTTGAGCATTTGTGTATTTTGGGGAAAAGTCTTTTGTGCATATTTTTGTGTTTAAAAAAGTTATATGGGTCTATAATTTCCTTCTTTTACTGTATTCTGCTTTTAATACTAGAATTATACTAGTTTAAAAAACAATGGGGAAATTCTATCTCTATGTACTGGAATAATTTAACTAACTTGGATGTTAGGTGTTTTGTGATGACTTGGCATCATTTCAATGTTTTTTGATAGAGTTTCAGAGTTTTTCTTTTTTTCTTTCTTTCAAGCTTTTATTTAAATTCAAGTTAGTTCACATATAGTGTAGTATTAGCTTCAGGGGTAAAATTTTATGATTCATCAGTTGCATATAACACCCAGTGTTCATTCCATCAAGTGCCCTCCTTAATACCCATCACCCAATTACCCCATCCCCCCACCCACCTCCCCTCCAGCAACCCCCAGTTTGTTCCCTATATTTAAGAGTCTCTTATGGTTTGCCTCCCTCCCTGTCTTTATTTTTCCTTCCCTTATTTTATTTTTTTAATTATTTTTTTATTTTTCCTTCCCCTATGTTCATCTGTTTTGTTTCTTAAATTCCACAAATGAGTGAAATCATACGGTGTTTGTCTTTCTCTGACTTACTTTGCTTAACATAATATATACTTTAGTTCCATTCATGTCATTGCAAATGGCAAGATTTCATTCTTTTTGATGGCTGAATAATATTCCATTATATATTCCATTATATATATGCACACCACATCTTCTTTATCCATTCATAAGTTGATGGGCATTTGGGCTCTTTCCATGTTTTGGCTATTGTGGATAGTGCTCCTATGAACAGTGTATGTGCCTCAGGGTTTTTTTCTGATTTTTGGTTTGAGTTTTCTATTTTGTCTTGAGCCAACATTGGTATTTTAGTGTAATTTAACCAATTTTATTGAGAGTGTGAATTTACTAGTGCATTTTTGTACTAAGAATTTTGTTATAATTGAAGATATTCTTATCTATTAATTTATATTTATCATACATATAAAATTATGTATACATTTATATGTGTTTATTTTACCAATATTTTGTATAATATTTGTATTTTTTCTTTTTAAATTAGGCTTTTCAGAGGGTTGTCTGGTTTAATAGTTTAAAAATTTCTTATACCAACTTGTAAATCTTATTGTTTTCAAATTAGTTAACTTCTTACTATAAGATTTTGTAAATGCTTCTTGGGCATTTGAAAAGAATCTATGTTCTTTTTTTTAAGTGATAAAGTTCAATATATAGGTACTAAATCAATATTATTTATAGAATCCTATTTTCTTATTTTTCTTAAGCAATTATTATTGCAATAATAGCAATAGACTTTTTGAATATTCTGGATTTCATTGTGCATTTACTATTATTGATACAGTCTAAGGAACTTTTAGTGCCATTCTTATGAATAGAATACAGCATCGTCATAACATTCAAACAAAACGAGTAAAAATTTTTCCCCCTCTCTGTCATGCCCCCATATCTCTTGGTTGGACTCCAGAATTCTGACATTGAAAAAAAAATAATGTGGAGAGTACATTTTCTTCTTTTATTTGGCTACCTGTATTCTGATAGCAGCTTTAGTTTTGCTGATTTAGGAAGTATAAAGTTAAATCAAAAGGAAGTCAATGAATGGAAGAACATGGTTAAATTTGCAGTTTAGAAAGCAAACTGGTTCTGATTAGTCCTAGGAATTTGCTCCTGACAACCCTGAATATCAGCACTTGTAATTGGCTTATCCTTCATCCAGTTCTGCTTGAGGTTTTCGTTTAGAATTTCCCAAGACCTGTGCACTAGGAAGAAACTTCTGACGCTATTCCTCCAGCCTAGCACGTTCTTTGGGTCTGTTGATATTACAAATGTGCTTTCTGGAGAAAAGCTGGAATAGAACTGCATATAGAAAGAACTGCGTGAATGTCTTCTTACTCCTCATTTCCTGAAAGCTTATTTCCAAATTGCAACACAAAAGTAGCAACAGATATCTTTATCATTTTGCTTGTGTTCCTTGCAGTGCATGGAGAATCAGTTTCTGATATAGTTTAATCTTCATGTGCTTCTATAACTACATATTTTTACGACTGACAATTTCAGTATTTCTCTTGTACATTATTTCTGAATCGAAAAACTATCTGACATACCAAAGAATTTTTTTAAAATTCCAGAGTCTTAATAAACTTTTGATAGCGTGAGGGGGTTTTGAAATGATTATAGGATGTGTGGTGATTCTTTTCTCTACTGAAAGTCCAAAGACAACTAAGGCAGACTGTTTCTTATTTTGAAGGAATATAAAGAATTGCTGAAAAAAAAAAAAGAAAAGAAAAAAAAAAAAAACCATACCAAGCAGTTCTAAATGCATGGCAGTTAGAAGAGATCTTTATTTTTTTAGTTCATCCCTTGAAGCTTATAGCAGGTTGATCTATGGATATGGGTGCCGAAGCCAGTTTGCTAAATGCTCTCCTGGATGGTGGCAAATCCAGCAATCTGTCTAGGAACAGTTTCCGTTGTGTGCTATTGACCTTCTCCTAATTGCATGCTTTAGGTTTATCTGTATAAGCTAAATGGTAGTAATACAAAGTCATTCTGCTTATTTAGATAGTTTTAGATTGATGTGGATTTCCACATGGTCGATTTAGCACACCATTTATATTTGGCCATGAAGATGAATGGATAACCTCTTTTACCTATATTGGCGCCCTTGCCTCTAATACCCCCCTTGTGTATGAATTGACATTAAGATGTAAGCCACACACTGGGGAGGGTATGTGTTCTGGTAAGCACTGTGAATTGTGCAAGACTGTAGAATCTCAGATCTGTACCTCTGAAACAAATAATGCAATATATGTTAAGAAAGAAAAAAAAGAAGAAGAATGTAGCAGGAGGGGAAGAATGAAGGGGGGGAAATCGGAGGGGGAGAAGAACCATGAGAGACGATGGACTCTGAAAAACAAACTGAGGGTTCTAGAGGGGAGGGGGGTGGGAGGATGGGTTAGTCTGGTGATGGGTATTGAGGAGGGCACGTTCTGCATGGAGCACTGGGTGTTATGCACAAACAATGAATCATGGAACACTATATCTAAAACTAATGATGTAATGTATGGGGATTAACATAACAATAAAAAAAATTAAAAAAAAAAAAAAGATGTAAGCCACAGTGTTGGTGCTATCCTTCTTTTGAATTTCTCGGTTTGTTTTATATGGTTGCCGAAATCTCAAGTTCAAATCAATTCAACTCACCCAGATATTATTTATCTGCTAAACAGTATAAAGAGACAACCAAGTAATCAATTAAAAATCATGCATCACAGTGATTTCTGAGTGATGCCCTGTATATTCAAGTACTGAGCAAAATAACAGGACCCAAAGAGTCCTGAGGAATTTCTGTTAGCCTTCCCTATCCTCTTCCCTAGTGAGGCCAAAACACTAAAAATTTTTAGCTTGAAAGATGGAGATCTCTATTTTGGAAATAACTTCATTTTCCCTGTCTACCGAAGGCCACTCTTAGTGGTAGGTAGAGGGAGAAACACAGCCTTAGGCCTTCCTTCCCAGTGACAGACCTACTATCCCACCCAGCCTGAAGGGGGCAGGGAGGGATGAATATGCTGTGGCTTTAATAATATGTACATACTGTTCATTAAATAATGTTTTATAATTAAAGTCAGAATGCTCATATATAGGGGCACCTGGGTGGCTCAGTCGTTAAGTGTCTGCGTTCGGCTCAGGTCATGATCCCAGGGTCCTGGGATCGAGCCCCGCATCGGGCTCGCCGCTCGGTGGGGAGCCTGCTTCTCCCTCTCCCACTCCCCCTGCTTGTGTTCCCTCTCTCGCTGTGTCTGTCTCTGTCAAATAAATAAATAAAATCTTTTAAAAAAAAGAATGTTCATATATAAATGCTGATTGAGTAACTGAGTATTTGTCCTTTCAAACTGGCTTGAAGAAAGGCTGTTTCATAAATAAGATGCCAAAGTTACATAGTTTAGCATGAAGTGTAGTCAAGTGTGTATATGCCTGGTGGCTAAAAATCATTTCTGTAAGAATATGTTACTATAGCACATTACGCTGATTCGAATCTGATTTTCCTTTTATTAGAGGAATTATAATTCTGAAATTCAGTGTTTTGTTTACATTTGTAATAATTTTCTCCATGAAACCTGTTCTGATTATTTTAGTCCACATTTATCTCTCTATGGATAAAATATAGCATCTAATTCTATATAATCTTAAAATTCACACTGTTTGTGGCGCCTGGGTGGCTCAGTTGGTTAAGCAACTGCCTTCGGCTCAGGTCATGATCCTGGAGTCCCTGGATCGAGTCCCGCATCGGGCTCCTTGCTTGGCAGGGAGTCTGCTTCTCCCTCTGACCCTCCCCCCTCTCATGTGCTCTCTCTCTCATTCTCTCTCTCTCAAATAAATAAATAAAAAAAAAATCTAAAAAAAAAAAATTCACACTGTTTGTTTTGTGATTGTCTAATCTCTTAACTGAAAGGGAGCTCTTCAGTGACAGAGTCAATGTCATGTTTCTGCTTTGTTTCCTGTGATGTCTGGTATATGTCTTGGAAAGGCTCAAGGAAAATGCAGCTCATCTTTAGAATTTTTTCATCACAAATGAAATTAGTGATGAAACATCTTTATAGCTATGTTTATTAAATACATATCAATGTCACATAGGATTTTATTTTTTAAATGTTATTTTTTAAAAAAAAGAATAAAGTTTTGGAAATATAACTGTAAAACTCTAATTGTGACGATCATTTTAAATATAAAGTTCATTCTTGCTTAGAAATTTTGTTTGTATTGTAAGGATTAATTAATTTAAAAACTTCATCTATAACTCCAGACACAATGGAGACACAATGCTCTCAGCATTCTACTAATATTAACTCATGGAATCCTTATTATATTTTCGCTTGTATATTTTCTCAGACATGACTCTGTGTGTGCAGTGGGTTCACCCAAAGGGTGCAGTCATAGAAGACTTGATGTTACTTGCATTTAACATCAAGAGCAGTTACACAACTACCTTGGTCATGCATTATAACTGAAATTTTAGTTAAAATCAAAATGTCTTCAGATTTAAGTCAGGATTCATGAGAAAGAGCTCTGATAGGAAGACAGTTCAAAGACATTGAGTTAATTATAATTTGTGGAGAAAGAGAAACATGATTAAAATGAGGATTATTTTTGTACTCTTATTGTTGTACTGACATAGGCCTCATTTTAAAGTAAATCTTTGAACAAATTTGCTAAAACAGCTGCCTTCAATAAATTAAAAAAAAATTTTTTTTTTTGCTTTTCTCTCTTCTAGAGCATTGACAATGTCCTTAGTCTCCTACTTTCCCCTGTCCCCAACCTAAAGGGGTCCTAATTTATCTGTGTAAATTAAAAATTCCAATTAAAACTAATATGGCATCTTTGTTCGTTGATATTGAGTATTAAAAATAACCCAGATTTTGGCAGAATTTTTTTACCCTTTGAGAAGTGTTCTTTTTCTTCTCTTCTGTCATTGAAAGGGTAAAGCCCCTTCCGGGAGAGAGAAGTCTTTGCTGAATGTTTGAGGGACCAGTGAGGCTTTGATTAAAACCAGAGGGTGCCATGAGGATTACAACAAAACAAACTTTTATGTTGAAAATATGTTCGTCTTTCACTGAACAGCCTGTTTATTCCAAATGTCTTGCAAAATCTGATGGTTTTGGTATCAGGACACTACTGTTTGCAATCATACCCAGGCGTGTTTGTAGCTGGAGGATGCCATAGTCCTTGATTTTTAGAGAGCCCAAGATATGGCCTTAGTGAGAATTTGCTATAAAAAAGCAATTAAAACACATCTATAAATATAATATGTTTAGAAATGCTCAGTCATTTATTCAATAAATATTTTTCTTAGTGCCTTCCAAGCGTCAGACGCTGTTCTGGGTGTTGGGCTACGGTGCTGGACGAGACAGGCAATATCCCCTCTCTCATGAAGGTTACATTCTTTTGTAGTGCTGGTTGCCAAGGGCTAGGGGCTGTTTGGAGAGAGAGAGAGAGAGAGTGAGAGAGAGAGATAATAAGTAAATAAATTAATGGGATGATTTCAAATAGTGGTAAGTGCTGTCACTGAAGGTGGGGCTAGGACTCTTAGACTGGATGGTCAAGGAAGGCTTCACTATGAGGTTAGCCCTGGGTGACAAAAAGGAGCCAACTATGGGGAGATATGTGGGCACGGTGGTCAGGCAGAGGAAACAGCCAGCACAAAAACCCAATAGTGGGGTTGAACTGTTGTAATGAGGGACAAAACAAAGGCCATTACCTGGAGCAAGGGAGCGCCGGTGAGGGTGGTAGGACTTGAGGATGGAGAGGAAGGCAGGGGTCAGATTGTCTTATGGGCCATGGTGGCTTTGGATTGAAATTCAGTGGGAAACCTTTGGAGAGTTTCTTAACAAGGGAAAGGTATGATCTGATCCATGGTTTAAAAAGATCACTTTGGCTGCCATATAAAAGATTGGATTGCAGTAGAGAAGAACTATAGCAGAAAGTTGTTTGTTTGAAATTTCATTTGACACATGAGTAATGAATAAATTACTTTTCTAGAATTTATATGGGGAAGTAAAGAAAATAATAAATTGCTATTTAATAAAGATTAGCTTGTGAATAACAAAGGAAATACTTTCAAAGTAATTCTCCTTAAGGCTTGAAGTATAGTTATAAAGGAAACATTTAATTATACCTTATCTATTATGCTTGATTAATAACTTCAATATATCTTCTCTGCTGGTTTAGCAAAGGGCACTTTGATGGGCATTAATTTGGCTGAGAATATGCAGTTATCCATCTGCATTTTGCTCTTGAGATGAAGTTATTTGGCCCACTTTTAATTCTTTTTATTATTATTAATTTTTTGGTTCTTGTTTTGCATAGCATTACACACACATGCACACAAAAATAGGTAAATTCATGTTTAGTTACAAATGGTTTTCTGTTTCTTAACTCTAGAGAAATCAGCTTTGAAATGCCCTAATAATTATTTTAATACAAAAGAGAAATGTTCAGTCATCACTGCATATGTTATTATAATATGAAGGACACACATGTACATGCATTTATAAGAAAATGTGTATTACATGCCAGATGGACCAGGAGTTTATATATCCCTTGTTTAGGGTTTATTTAGGGTTTGACTTTGGAATAAAAGTCATTTTTTTTTTGCTATTGATTTTAATACCACAGTTCCCACCATTTAAACTGTATCAAATATGAACAAGGCATATAATTTTATTTTGCAGAGCTTTTCTGTAGGGTCCTAAAATATTTTAAACCTTGAGTACCCTGCAGAAGTGAATCTTTCCGGGAAGAGAAAGACAGCTGCCCCAAAATAACAAACTTTAGCAAATTCTGACTTGAGAAGAGGCTGTGCTTTCTGAGTCAAGGTGCTTAACTATTCTCTACCTTCTGTTATTGGGAAGGAAGGATCAGTATTCGTTCCCCGTTGAACGGCATAATTAGGACCTCAGTAGGATTCACTAACTTGGAAAGCCAGTTTCCAACTTCAGTGCAACATTCACCCATCAGATATTTAGCAGGTACCTATTATATGCAAAGGTATCTCAATTTGTGTTGTTTATACCAATGAGCATCTTCGTCAGCATTGACCCCACAGCATATGACTCTACTGAATCTCTTTAGCCTACCCTTGAATCTCTACTTCTAATTAGGTGAGTTCCTGTAGCCTATTGTAGTATGCACACATTTCTCACTACCTGAGTTTGGACAGACTAACCACATGTCCTTTGGAAATTACTAAGAATCATTGTGTGCCTCAATTTTAACTTCTGTAAAATATGAATAATAATACTGACTACATCACTGATTTAATCAAGTAACATGATTTTCTACATGATACCTGGTAAGCATCCAGTAAAAGGTTCTGTGTGATAGTTATTATTACTGTTATGACCATAATTCCACTCGGTTGCATAGTAAAACCCAGTGGCAATTTGAAAAACATTTACTGAGTGCCTAGCATGGGCATTTGCACATGTGATACATGGGTGTATAAACATGAGTAAAATGGGATCCTAACTTCAAAGGATTTTGTAGTTTGTTTGGGGAGGCATGAGCAGAACCAGCTCTCTTACAAAAGAACTAGTGTGAGCAGGTGCCCATGGCCTCCCAAGGGGCAGCTTTGCTGAGATGCTTTGTCTGTGTTTAGTCTCCACCAAGAGACGAAGAGTAGTGAGTTCTTGACCAAAGCCCCCTTGAATTCAGGTTCATTGTGGTCTCTGGTAGTCTTTGGGTTTAGTGAAGTAGGCTCTTAACCACTAGTCGTGAGACTGAGTTCTCTCCCAGGAATGCATTTCTTGTCTTTTGATTTAATTGTTGATTTATAAACTTTCTGTTTTCTTTTCTTCCTTGGGTTAAATGACGTCACCCTTTTCCTCACTGATTTCTTTTCCATAGACTTGTAGTAAATGCCATTTTAGGTTTATACCTCTACCTGATGTGCTTCTTAATATGAATGTGTTTAATAAGGTCAGTTCTTCTCTAAGATGGGATCCGCTTTTGGGATTTTGGACCGTTATGCTCAGAGCTAGAGCAGTCTTGGCCCTTCTGTCTTTCACTGGTTAATCAAACCAGGGAAATCTGAAGGCTAGTTAAGCCCATTTTCTTTATCAAATCACTTACCTGAATGCAAAGCCTAATTTCTTGTTGATTCCATATTTTGTTACTTCTCATTTATTTCTGGGAAAAGTCATGTTCTTTTAAGTGACGTCATTTTCATGGTATTATGTGGAAAACCTTATAAGAATACGATGTCTTCTATACAACCATGGAGGAAGGACTTGGCTTTCTGGTATTGCAAATAATAGCACAGAACTTGGTAGTTTGATGGAAAAAATAATTTATACTGGAAAGAAGGGAGTGGAATTGGAGCCACAGTTTTATAGTATGCAAGGAAGAAGTTTTCTGAGCTTTTGCTGATGGTCTCCTAAGGGAAGGAGAACAGTCTTGGTGCTTTTGGTGGTCATCTTCAGACCAACTCATAGGATTACTTAGATGTTTCTTAGTGATGTGTGTGAATCATCCGTGCAGTCTGTGATGATTTGCCTTCAATGTGGGATTGATCATGGTTAAAGTGTACAGAGGGTGTCTCCAGTGCTTCCCTTGATCGTGTTTATAAAGTGAAATTAATTTGACCTCTTAAGCTGTTTTTTTATATTAAATTTGCATAGTGCTCTGGTGGATTTTGTAAAGGTAGTTATTAAGTATGTTGTGCATTAATCATTATCTTTGGATTACCCCTGGGGTCTGAGAATCAAACTCCATGGGGGATTTTTAACCTTGTCATGTCATAACTTTGACATTTAACCTCCTCATTTCATAACTTGAAGGCAGGTGATGGCAAGGTCCCCAGCATTCTCATTCTTGAAACAACTGAGTTCATGCAGAGAGATGCAATCTGAGCTACACTCACTTTTTTGTTCTGTCTCCTCAGGCAGGATAGAATGGTCAGGTGCAGACCACGAGGGCTAATTCCCTTTTCTTTTCCATCCTCCAGCCTTAGAGACAAGTCCTTCTCCTTTCCATGCCAGCTCTGTTTTTTGCTGCCTGCAATCTTTTCAGTAAACCATCTTGCCTTTTTTTTTTTTTTTTTTTTTTTTTAGATTTTATTTATTTATTTGAGAGAGAGAGAATGAGACAGAGAGAGCACATGAGAGGGGGGAGGGTCAGAGGGAGAAGCAGACTCCCTGCCGAGCAGGGAGCCCGATGCGGGACTCGATCCCGGGACTCCAGGATCATGACCTGAGCCGAAGGCAGTCGCTTAACCAACTGAGCCACCCAGGCGCCCACCATCTTGCCTTCTTGATCTAATTGTGTTCTCTTCCCTTTCTTCTACTATAGGGAATATAATTAATTAAGAGAAAAACCTCAGAGAAGGTAGAAACCTGAAGTCTGTCTTCCCAGCCAATTCAGAGTGAGAAATATAATAATCACTTAACAATTATAGGGCACAAGGCTGAACTGCTTATTTATTGCCTGTGTCATTCTGATTGATTGGTGCCAATGTTCTACATATTTTGAATATCACCATTGATATGGTATATTTTTATTAGCAAAGTAGTAGATGTTTATTATATTAAATTGGAAAAATACAGAAAAAGACAAATTAAAAATGTAAGCCCCTTTAAAGGTCTTGTTTATTTCTTTTTTTTTTTTTTAAGATTTTATTTATTTATTTGACACAGAGAGAGAGAGAGAGATCACAAGCGGGGTGGGAGGTGGGGGCAGAGGCAGAGGGAGAAGTAGGCTCCGGCTGAGCAGGGAGCCCGATGTGGGGCTCAATCTCAGGACCCTGGGATCATGACCTGAGCCGAAGGCAGACGCTTAACTGACTGAGCCACCCAGGCGCCCCAAGGTCTTGTTTATTTCTTAAGTAAATTCCTAGACCCTTCATAATTTCTATGGTATTTAGAATGGTATTTTTTATTACATTCTACTGTTGGTAATGTTAGTTAGAGAAGTGTCTGATTTATCTAAGTTGGTCATATATTCATTCAGCAACTTGCTGAACTCTTTTATCAGTTTTTTTTTTTTTTTAAGATTTTATTTATTTATTTGACAGAGAGAGACACAGCGAGAGAGGGAACACAAACAGGGGGAGTGGGAGAGGGAGAAGCAGGCTTCCCACTGAGCAGGGAGCCCGATGTGGGACTAGATCTTAGGACCCCGGGATCATGAACTGAGCCAAAGGCAGACGTTTAACCGACTGAGCCACCCAGGCGCCCCTCTTTTATCAGTTTTAATCATTTATTGATTCTAATCATTTCTAGATAAAAAAAGTTTATTTCTTTTCTTCTAATTCTTATATACCTCATTTTCTCCTCAAAGCATTAGCCGGGAATTGCTATACTGTGTTCAGCAGTGTTGGTAATAATGGGTATCCGTGTCTTGTTCCGGATCTTAAAATATATCTATATTTTCTCCATTAAATGTAATGGCTGTTGTAGATTCCTGGATACAGATTTTGCTATTTCCTAATTTTAAGTCCTTCATAAGTACTGTGTTAACTTTCTATTACTACATAACAAATTCTAATAAACTTAGCAGTGTGAAACAGCGCCTGCTTTAAAATATCATAGTTTTGGGGCGCCTGGGTGGCTCAGTCGTTAAGCGTCTGCCTTCGGCTCAGGTCATGGTCCCAGGGTCCTGGGATCGAGCCCCACATCGGGCTCCCTGCTCAGTGGGAAGCCTGCTTCTCCCTCTCCCACTCCCCCTGCTTGTGTTCCCTCTCTCTCTATGTCTCTGTCTGTCAAATAAATAAATAAATAAAATCTTTAAAAAAAAAGTATCATAGTTTTGTAGGTCAGAAGTCCGGGCGGGTTCAGCTGGGGTTGGGGCATCTTTAGGAAGCCATTTTAGATTTTTTTTTTTTTTTTTACACAAGTACATACCCAGCCTCTGTTAAGTACTGTTCCATTTTTGTTTATATACTTCCATGCTTTTCTCAAAGCATATACACATGTATTAGAGAGACTGTATTAAGAGTATGACTTTGGGAACCAGATTATCTTTACTAATGATTTGACCTTGGGCAAGTTAATCAACTTTCTTTTGTCTCTTTTTCTTTATCATCGAAATGGGAATATTGGTAGTACTTGTCTCAGAAGGCACATAGTAAGTTTTAGCTATTGTGATAATTATTATATTAGTCAAACTGAAATGCTATTATTTTGTCATCTTTATTTTCTAAACTATAACATAAATATTTTATCTGTAAGCATTCTTAGGCAACTTCATTTTAATAACTGCAAGCTATTCCATTGTGTAGGTATACTGTAACCAATTTTATTAGGGGCTGATTCTATTTTCCTACTTTATAAACAGCACTGAGATGAGCATCCTGTGGATTTTTGCACACTATTTCTATTTACTTGATGAGAATAGATTCATAGACTTAGAATTGGTATTCATAGACTTAGAATTGGTATTTTCAAGGGGAACTACCTGATGAAGACTTGTGATATATTTTACCACATTGCCCTGCAAAAAGATTGAACTCCCTCCCAGAAGTTTCACTTACTTTTTAAATTATGCAATAATACTGTTAGAGGGTGAGTCTTAGGGGTAAGTCCCTTAGAGCAGTGGAAGGAGGAGAAATAGTTCGATTCAAAGCTCATGTGGAAGCGGTCGTGATTAGAAGTCTGATTTGGAGAACAGGTTTTGGGGGAAAGGAGAACGTGAAAGACAAGTATGAGTACCTTTGGACTAACAAGGAAATAGGTATTCCAGAAGTTGGAACTCTGTATAGCATTCAGATGTGACATAAAATTCAATTTAGAAAACTTTTGATTATTAATATTGCAACAGAATTTTACTTCAGTTAATTTTTTTGTGTCAGTGGCACAATATTTTAAATTAGCTTACACAATAAGTAGACTCTACATTGTTACAGTGAGCTATAATCTGTTAGCTCTAAATGGTAACTTATAAATGAGTGATATTTCTAAAGTTTATGAGTTGGGGACTGTCTGCATGTCATTGTTTAAAAAAGAGATCCAGAGGGTTTTCATTCATTCATTTCATTTTTTTTAAAGATTTTATTTATTTATCTGAGAGAGAGAGAGAGAGATCATGAGCAGGGTGGAGGGGTAGATGGAGAAGCCGACTCCCTGCCGAGCAAGGAACCTGATGCAGGACTCAATCCCAGGACCCTGCGATCATGACCTGAGTCGAAGGCAGATGCTTAACGACTGAGCCTCCCATGCGCCCCATTCATTTCATTTATTTCATTCATGGTAATTCATTAGTTCACATATTGTCCTGGTACACTCCTAACTCTTGGGAGCTGTATACCTAGGATATCTAAGAGTGGCATGCAATCCAGCAAAAGTATCAGCACCAGATTTCTGAAGAGAAAATCTCAGCAACACTTCTGGCACACAGAGATCTAGTTGTAACTGACAGCATATAAGCAGTATATGCATTGCTTAATGTTGGTGACGCCTTTCTGCTGCTATAAAATCACCTGCTCATTAATAGAGAATGATATAGCTTGATGAGGCTAGTAAGAATTTTTCTATCGCTGTACTTGTCCCTTTCAACTCCCACCTGACTCACACCACACTCAGCAACTGCACACACCCAAGACTGGTTGATTTAGTTGGTCCCAGAACGTATTGGAACAGGGTTACTCCACTCTAACAAAATGAAGAAAAGGATAAATACATACTATCTACAGTAGTATTGGACTTTTATTAGTTCTTGAAGTGACTCCAGAACCAGGAAATCCTAATAATAACAACGATAGTAATGACAAGTATAATAATTATGGTCATGTTCATAAGCAAATACTTGATATAATTTTTTAGGAACTTATTATGTACCTGACACAATACTGAGGGTTTAAATACATTATTTTACTTAATCTTATTCACTTATAAAATTGTTTTAAATTCCCCTTTTACTGATGAGGAAACTAAGGCACAGCGAGATTAAGGAATTTGCTCAAGGTCACATTGCTAAAAAGTGGTAGAACCATGTTTTAAACCCAGGACTCTGACTCTAAAATCTATATTTCTTTTAAAAAAGTGTAAGCTTTAAAATTTTTTAAAAATAGTTTTAGATGTACTGAAGAGTTTGCAGAATTATTATGGAGAGTTCCCGCATATCCTTTACTCAGTTTCCTCTCATATTGACATTTTGCCTTACCGTAGTACAATTGTCAAAATGAAGAAAATCACATTAGTACAATGTAATTAACTTAAGTAAAGACTTTATTTGGATCAACAGCTTTTCTACTAATGTCTTCTTTCTGTTCCAGTGTCCAATTCAAGATCCAACATTATATTGTCATGACAGCATTCATTGTCATGTTTCCTTGGTCTTTCCTTGTCTGTCATGACCTTGACACTTTTGAAAAGTTCTTGCATTATTTTGTAGGATACCCCTCAGTTTGGCTTTGTCTGATAATAAAACTGATATTCTCAACTGCCAGGCCTCTCAACAAAGATTTCTTGTATTTTCTAGATGAATATATTATTTTTGTATGATTAGTTTACATTTGTATGTTTTGATGGACTGTATCACTTTGAATCCTTGGAATCTTGAGAAGCAAAAATTTGTACAAGCAGCAACATTCCCTCTGCTGTTCCTTATAGAATTGGAGAGCTTCATGTTGGAAGGACTTCTGCAGCCAGAGTCTCTTACTTGCATTTCCCTTCAGACAGTGCCTTGGCCACTCAAGGGGCTGGAGGTGTGAGGGGTTGTCCTCGAACGTGCTTACATCTCAGCTGTGGGTGCCTGATTCTCTCTATGTGGTTCAGGTTCCTTCATGCCCCTCACTTGAGCCAGGAATTATAGAATGGGGTTTTCATTGTTCAGACAAGGAATCAATTCTACATTCTTTGTCACAAGACTTCTGTAATAGAGGCTGAAGAATACAAAGTTAGAGAGGTGTAAATTCTTTACAGCTTTGGAAAAGCCACTGTTGGCACTGAGCCATATAGAGGGGAAAGCAACAAGATAAGCCTTCCTATCGAGAGCTTCAAGCAAGTTGGCAAGGTCATGTCCCATGTATGCAATAGGGAAGTTTGGTTTTCCTTTCGTTGCCTAAAATCTTTTAATGACCTGACATGTCTGCAGAATAAGGGCCAAATCCCTTAGTTAGTCAAAGAAGTCCCTTCCACAATACTCACAGCTTTCTTCACAGTGCTCCCTTGTGGTCTTGATTGCAGGACTTACACAGTTGCATTTATGTTTTTATGAAGGATGAAGGTCTTCCCATTAGAAAAGAGGGGCCTAATAATTCATCTTGACATCTCTAAATGCCTAGTACTGATTTATAATAGATGCTTTATAAATGCTTCTAGAATGATGAATATCTGCATAGGCTACCCCTTTTGTTATGTTTTGTCAGCAGAAATGTAAAGAAGACATTAAAAGTGCTACTTCAATGATCAGTAGAAGACATTTGATTATATTCTGCACGCCATTTTTTTCTGTCTCTCTCAGTGGCAAGACAACCTGACTAGGATTTATCTGCCTTAGTTCCTGAACAGTGTCTTACCACAAAGAGCATGAGAATCACAGTATGATTTTAGATATTACAGATCTTCTCTTGTCCCAGCTTGGATGTTAAATAGCTATTGAGCAAATCACTGATCTCCTTGGCCTTGGTTGTTTTCTTCCCTGTGAAATGAACAAATTAGGCCACATGATTTTTAAGGTCCTTTCCAGTTCCAACCTTTAATCTTTTCTATAATAGAACATTTGTCTTAAATGTCAATCAGAGGGGGACTGTGTTATAACCCCATTCAAAATTCTGCTCTTTGAACAAAATGCTGAGAATTTTTTTACTGCTAGTTATACCTAGGATAACCATCACAGCTTAGTTGAAAAGTTCATGTATATCCTCCCAACATCTTCTTAATGGTATGAAAATGGTATCCAGTCCCAACATGCAAGATCAATATCAGGATGCCTAAACTGGAGCAATCCAGGGCTATTGCAATACTTCCAGTCTTACTTCACCTTTGTCACTCTGACATGCTCAAAGTTGTAACAAGGTACCTGCAATGCAATTCCGATTCTAACTGCCTGGAGTTATTTCAGATTTCACAGATTAGGGGCACTGTCTCCCTCAAGACTGCCCTCACTCCAGACACTAGCTGCAAGCCTGAAGATTCCCGGGCCCCTTGCTTTTCTGACCAACTGGCTACAAAATCAAGAGTTCCCACTACTTCTTCAGATTTATTAATTCTCTAGAATGACTCACAGAACTCAGGAAAATACTATACTCATGATTACAGCTTTATTGTAAAAGATACCCATCAGGCTAGCCAAAATAAGAGACCCATGGGGTGAGATCTGGGAGGATTCCCCAACACCAGGCTTCCATGTCTTCAGAATGTTCTCACCTTCCCAGTACATCAGTCTGTAGCAGCAACCAGGAAAGCTCACCTGAGCTTTGAATGTCCAGAGTTTTTACTGGGTTTCATTACCTACACAGGATTGATGGAACCATTGACCATGTCAATCTCCAGGAGGTCAGGCTGACAGCTTGTGGCTCAAAGCCCCAACCCATCACAGATTTTCCTCGGCTTCATGATGGGATTATGTCCTGATAAACCCATTGTAAGTTGAGAATATTGTAAGTCAAAGACGCTTTTTATGCATCTAACTTACTGACCATCATAGCTTGGTCTAACCTGTCTTAAACGTGTTCAGAACACTTACATTAGCCTACATTTGGGTAGAATCATCTAACACATAGCCTATTTTATAATAAAGCGTTCAATATTTCATGTAGTTTATTGAATACTGTACTGAAAGTGAAAAGCAGAACAGTTGTATGGGTAGTGATAAGTGTATCATTTGTTTACCTTGGTGATTGGGAGCTTTGGCTTGTTGCCACTTGCTGCCCAGCATCACAAGAGAGGAACATACTGCATATGGCTGGCCTGGGAAAAGATTAACATTCGAAATTTGAAGTATGGTTTCTGCTGAATGTGTACAGGTTTGTATTATCATAAAGTTGAAAAAATCCTAAGTTGAACCATCATAAGTTAGGGACCATCTGTAATTACATGAGTGGTCTTTCCACCATGGCCTGCCCCCATCCTGAAATTACCTAGGGGTTCACCAGGAATCACCTCATTAGCACAAACACCCATGATTTCAGGGGCCCACCATGAGTAATAAAGACACACCCATCATTTAGGAAATTCCAACGCTTTAGACGTTCCCTCCCAGGAATCAGGGACAACGGCCAGCCAAATTCTTTATTATACCACAACACTAAAAGTCATATAACAAAATTTTGTTTGTTGCTTTGAAATCTTAGAAACTCTTCCAATTCAATAGTTATAAATTGGGAGCAGTCTTTTGGAATTGGTACTATGCTTATATAATAATTTTTCACATAATGATTATACCAAGGAGAAATGTAGTTGACATTGGTTTGTTACTGAGACTATTATTTTTTTTTTAAGGATAGAGAGAGAGAGAGAGGGGTGGGGTGGGTAGCACGGAACCTAATGTGGGGCTTGATCTCACAACCCTGAGATCATGACCTGAGCCACAATCAAGAGTACAGCGCTTGACCGACTGAGCCACCCAGGTGCCCCCTCACTAAGACTTGTTTATATCAGATGGACAATACGCCTTTAAAAAACAAAAATAAATGAATAAAAAAACCCCACCCAGGTCCTGCTCTGTACTGCAAGAACTAACAAGAACTATACACAATTTAATTTACTCACTGGAACTAAAAAATTATTGCTAGACCTTTATTTCAAAGTGATATCTTACTCAGTGACAAAAAATTGAAGACAACTGATACTTTTTTCTGAGAGGCTGCTGAAGTATAGGGTTAACGTGGCATCAAATTCAACACCATACTGCGATCCCAGGAGGCAGGAGCATTCCTGAACGTCCTCTATAGGCATGACTCATTTCTAGAGATAGTCTGGCAGGAGATGATTGAAGCCCACTAGGCATGTGCTGGTGCTTTTGCCTTTTGCTTTATTTGGTGTCATTTGTCAGCAGGAATGATTGACATGTGTGGTGTCGGTTGACATGTATAACTTATATAGCCCTAACACCCCGTTTGCCCCAGATATCCAGGGTTCCAAACAGTTTCACCTACAGATCTTCCTGAACATCAAGGTGCAGGACAAAAACGCCAGTGATTTTATTGGAATGAAGCCAGGCCACTGGCTTTTTATAATAGAGATCCTCAAGATTGGACAAAGGAAAAGAACGGGATGACCACATACTGTTTAGCAAGCTACGAGTGAGGCAGTGAGCAATATCTCACTCAGGAGCATGACAAGGAAGTACTCCTGACCAACATCGTGATCTGTGAGAGCAATGGGAATGAGGTGCCTTCAGTGAAGCAAAAGTATGGGGTCAGTAGTGAATCAGAGGACATTTCATGGGTGGGTTACAGTAACTCATTAAAAGGGATGGAATGAACTTGTGTTCATTGTAGAAAATAACCACGACTTATCCATAAAATAGTTAGAGGACTCAGTCTGCTTCATAAAAGCCAGATATTGCAGGACCGTGAACCCCTTGTTAAGGGTAAATGATACTATGGCTGATGTATCCTTTCTAGTAGACCTCTTTGACACATTCTCAAAAGTTTTCTTAGGCTTTACTATAAGCCCTAGACTTCAGCTACAGTGGTAGCAGATACAATTCATATTAGCAACTGTGAATTCTTAGGTAAAAGAAATCTGGCAATTAGTAATTTTTTTCAGAAAGAACATCAGCTCTACTTAATAACTATATATTCTGCATTGTAAAAATTTTCTTTTTATTTAAAAGTTGGGTTTTTGTGATTTTTTTAAAAAAGCTATGGGAATCTTTATTTAGAAATTTAGATGGCATAAGGTAGTAAGTTTTCATATTTTAGTAAAATTGATTTTTAGACAGTGATTGCTGGTCTCGGTCTTAACTGTAACTAACAAAAGAATTTAGTGCAATTTATTATTTTTAAAAAATTATTAGTATGCTGATTACATGATTATTATTACATTGATTACAGCAGTACATGATTAACTTTTTGAAGCCTGAGGGAAGTAACGATTAATGGAATGCAAAAATGCCATCATAATTGCATCCCTAAAATCATACCAGAAAGATATATCGGTGACATGGTTACACTAAACTTTCAAGGCCCACGTTTACCACTTTAAATAACTTAGGCTCTTACCAAAAATAAATAAGTAAATGAGTAAAATAAAATGAATTTAAAAAGATCCCCTCCTTACCCTGTTTAAGATCCCACAACCCATTAAATCTGTCTTCTATTGGATGTTGAACATAATGGTATCACAAACTTGATGAAAGCTCTTCATTTATGATGGCCATGTGGCCATTGAAGTAAATTGGGATAGTTTTGTGCATTATAGAGAAGGTTGTATGCCAATTAATAGTTAGGCACCAACTATTAGCCCAGCACAGTATAAAACGATAGTCATGGTTTGTGGCCTCCATGGACCCTAAAATTTCTTCTTATTCAATTATTTCTTCAGTTGGTATTTATCGAGTACCTGTTATGTACCAAGTATGGAGCGTGGCACTGAGGATAAAGGAGTCCACAAGACAGACAAGGTCTTTGTCTTGATGGGGTTGATGGAGCTGTGGAATCTGCTGCTGAGACAGTTGAAAGATAGATCATGGTGATCTTTTTATTTTTAAAGGGACACTCATTTCATTAAAAATTCTCATTAACTAATGAATTATTGTCCTAGAATTTAGAGAATGCTTCAGAAATTCTGAACTTCTGTAATAATAAAGGAATTTTGCCAGTTGGAAATTTCTCTTTGGAAAAACATAGTATGTTTCAGAGCAGATGTTTACTGAAACACCTTTCTCTACAGTCTGCTTTTGCTGTTGAAACAGTGTTGCCGACAGTCAAAGTAGTCTTTTGTTTCTGAAACAGGTGGCTCCCATATTATGACTAATTTCTGACTAGGTCTGTTCTAACTCACAGATGAGTTGCTAATAATTACTTTAGATATGACATGTTAGTTAAAAAGTTCTTGATTAGGATGAAAATGTCTTCTGTGTCTATCATTGCCAATGTTTAAAGCATAATCCATGTTTGTTAGCTTAACTATGGGTTTGAGGTAGATAATTACAGCTAGAAAGAACCAGAGTTTACAGTGCTGTTAAAAGCATAGTTCAAAGTAAAATGCCTCAGACTACTTTTATAACAAGGCAGGACATAAAAACAAACACATATATTCTCATACACATGTTTTTCTTGTAAGATCTAAAAAATTTGCCTATTGATTTTTTATTTTCATCAGTGTCAAAGAACAGAAATGATAGAATAAGGGTAACAATTACAAGTGTGGATTAAAAAAAATAAATAAACGGGATCCAAAAGGACATCTGAAGACCAGTCAAATGATGAAAGAGGATACTAAAATGAAAATTATGCTGTTCATTGTGGAGTAGATACGAAGAAAAAAAAAGGATGCTGAGTTTTGTCTTATTGTCTGCATCACTTTATATCTATTAGTAAATTAAAAAAATCCTTCCCTTCCAGGACAGATAGGTTTCCTTTGGCCTTGCATCTTTTTGACAACCATGCTTCTGAAGGACACCTCAGCTGAGTGGTACTGGACCCAACTGACCTACCTGTCACTTACATCTGTTGTTATGGGCACGAGAGATTTGGAGCAACATATTTAATAGCATACATTCCTGATTTTAACAAAAGATAGTAGTGAAAGTGCATTAATAGAAATACTGGGTGAAAAAGTGCTAGAATCAGCTAGAAAGAACACCAGATATGGGCAGAAAGAAATAAAAACCTAGTGAGTTAAAAATGAGACCTACTAATGCCAAGGAGACAAATACATGGATCCTCACTCACCATCTCCAGCTCTTCAAATCCTGACCCCATCACTTTTTAGTTCTATGACCTTGGGCAAATTACTTAACTTCTTTCTCCATGCTTCAGCTCCTTCATCTTGACGTAGGGATAATACTGCTTTCCTCAAAGAGTTGTTAACAGGATTAAATATGATAATAGTTGTAAAATATTAAAACAGTGTCTGGGGGCACCTGGATGGCTTAGTTGGTTAAGCATTTGCCTTTGGCTCAGGTCATGATCTCGGGGTCCTGGGATTGAGCCCTGCATGGGGCTCCCTGCTCAGCAGGGAACCTGTTTCTCCCTCTCCCTTTCCCCCTGTTTGTGCTCTCTCTGTCTGTCAAATAAATAAATAAAATCTCTAAAAAATAAATAAAACAGCGTCTGGAACATAGTAAGTACTCATAAATGTTTGTTATTATTTTCGGTTTATCATCTTGTTCATAAATACACAATTATTGGTCTCATTACTGGGAATGGTTTAGTAAAAGATCAGAAGCTTTGAAGCAGGTAGATGGGTTTAAATCCTGCCTCTGCCACTTACCAGCAGTGGGAACTTGGGCAAGTTAATGTCTCTGTGATTTTGTTTTCTTACCTGCAGTATCAGAAAAATAGTAACTATCCCGTAGGAACGGGGCCTAAGTCACCCTAGTGGACTGGTCTGGTCTTCCTGACTCTCCCCTGTGGCCGGAGCAGTCACACACTGAGAGGAACAGTCAATGGCCAGTTGTAGGTAGGCCAGAGCTTTTCTAGCGTTAAATCAATCTCACTGACTAATCAGTGTTAGCTGTTGAGTCTAACAACTTATTTTATGCAGGAGGTGCAGGGATGGCAGAAGCCCTTTAGCCCAGATTAGGACCTCTAAGACAGAGAAGTCTCTGTTGTAGCATTTTGAATATATCCCCACCCCCCTGCCCTTTCTAGGTCCTCAAAACCCTTTTGGGATCTGGCCAGGTAGGAATCTCTGCATCTGCGCCTCTGCTCTTTACCCCCACAGTGATTCTCAATTTTGACCAGAGATTAGGGATCCTTCCCTAAACAGTAAAATAAATGTTTGATTTATCACCTTAAAAAAATTAAAAATTTTAAACTAACTTTAATTGTAGCAGGTTCCTTTAATCTTAAGTACATAGGCAACCGGACCGGCTAGAGATGAATGGTCTCCGAGTCGGAGGCAGTCTTTGAAACACGGGTCCACATAAGCTTTCATTTACTTCTCTTGTTTTTCACCGTAAATCCTTGACTTCTTGAATCTGGGGCTGCCTAGCCTGCTTTCTGCTTAATCCTCCAAAATTCTGCACTTGAGACTACCTGTTTCTTCTTGTCTTTCTCATCTCAACTGTGGGAGTCTTTTCCCAATTATCCTGTCAAAAGTAGAGGAGAAAGATTTGAAGAAGT
This sequence comes from Phoca vitulina, assembly GCF_004348235.1. NCBI lineage: Eukaryota > Metazoa > Chordata > Mammalia > Carnivora > Phocidae > Phoca > Phoca vitulina. The sequence goes on along the minus strand of NW_022589705.1, from coordinate 37,100,170 downwards.
TAAAGACATAAGGCACGATATCATCGAAGGACTATTATGCAGACATTTCCTCATATAATACATTTTACACATGGTACTGATCTGGTGTCTATTGATGCCAATGGAATGGTGGCAAGTGTGAGGGGAGTGCAGAATGAGAGTTTATGAGATACAGAGAGATTAGGGAAGGCTTCCTGGAGAAGATGGGATTGGGAAGGGCGGAGGATTTAGACATGTCCTTCCTGGTGAGGGAAGGACAAGAAAATGATGTGTTGTGGCACTTATGGAATATTTGACAAATACAATGAACAAATTGAAATAAGATAAGTGAATAAGTAAATTGTGTCTGGAGGACCAGTTAGGAGCCCATAATAGAATGGTCTGGTTTTTAAGTGATAAAACAGCAAACTTGAGAGGGTTTGAGAGACATCATGTGAGTGGATCACAGAGCATGTACAGGGCTCCTGCCCTGGGTTTGATATCTGAGGCTCCAGAATTCAATATTTATACCGCAAAGCAAATCCATTAAGACAGAGTCACAGGTACGGGACTGTAACTGTGCATATTTATGTCTAAATATTTATACATCCATACATATAAGTCTGAATAATTTGGAAATAAGCAGGGAAATGTGAGGGTTGTCTTGTTCCACATATTCACTCGGAGTACATCTAATAAGTAAGAAGCTTATTTCCTGTAATGCACTGGGAGCTAGGACCTATTCAAAGGAGAAACTAGCTGAGATAATCCTGGAGGCACAGATAGGAGTGGTTTGTCTGGATTTTAAGCAATGATTGTTTCACTGAGCTCTGTCCTTGTTTAACTATATAGAGAGCATAAATTTTATTTCTGACCAGTGCATTTTTTAATTTTTTATTTTATTTATTTATTTTTTTAAAAGATTTTATTTATTTATTTGACACAGAGAGAGAGAGACAGCAAGAGAGGGAACACAAGCAGGGGGAGTGGGAGAGGGAGAAGCAGGCTTCCTGCTGAGCAGGGAGCCCAATGCGGGGCTTGATCCCAGGACCCTGGGATCATGACCTGAGCCGAAGGCAGATGCTTAAGGACTGAGGCACCCAGGCGCCCAGTGCATTTTTTTTTTAAAGGAAGATCAAGAAACTAGTGTATAAGAGGGGGACAGCCAGGCATTTGCAAGCCATGTTGTATGAGGAGCAGTAGAAGAAATGGAGAAATAGACAGAAGTTAATGTTATTAACGTATGTGAAAAGGTGACAGCATTTATTCCATGATGCTCTGGAGACAAAAACTAGAATATGTAAATTTCAACTCATGATGATAGAGAATGTTCTACAACTCACAGTTTATTTTTTTAAATTATTTTTAGAGAGAGCGTGCACAAGCATGGACGGAGGGGCAGAGGAGAGGGGGAGAAAGAATCTTAAGCAGGCTCCATGCTGAGCATGGAGCTTGACTCGGGGCTTGATCTCATGACCCTGAGATCATGACCCTGAGATCGTGACCGGAGCCGAAATCAAGAGATGGGTGCTTAACTGATGGGGCCATCCAGGTGCCCCAATAACTCACATAGTTTAAATGGAAGGGATTCTCCCATGAGTCGTGCTGAGTCTTTTCCACCCGATACTTAAAGACACCTGCAAGGAATTTCTGCTTTATAAAGAGGATGGGACTGGATGAAGGAAATTTTCCTGCTTTCTCTAAGATTTTGTGATTCTGTCTTCTCATGTGAGGCGATATAGAGTTCTGTGTGTTTATAAGTGAAGCATATTCTGTCTCCCTTTGTTCTTAGAATCTGTTCAGTTACATTCCTGCTTTACTTTCTGAAGTATGAACTTGTACCTTGGTGGTAGTGATCACATGAACACATAATTTTTTACTCTATATCATCTCTAGCTTTGCGCTAAGAAATTTGAACAGAATTCCCTGGATCCCTCTGACTAGGAGACATCAATCCTAAATCTTGTTTAGTTGCCCCTGTCTTGTCATCCTTGGCCTATTTTAGGGGCAAGGTGTGTGTATCTGTGTTAATCTGAAGGGAGAAAGAGAAAGGCTTCTTCAGGCATTTTTACGATGGGAACAGGGCCTCAATTCTGCACTGTTTTCTCCTTCCTCCCCAACACAGCCTCAGGGTGGGTGGGGATGTTAGCAGGAGAAGTGGCAGGAACAGGGCCAGCAAATGCCCTTTTCTTGATGCTGAAACAGATTCTAACCGTGTCCTTCCCTAGGTGTGCTTGCTGTGAGGTCTCTGTTCCTTCAGGCAAGTGCTTCCCATAGTGTCTCCCACTCCTCAGAAGGCTTTCTCTACTCTCTCTCTGGGTGACGTTCGGTAAGAAGATTGAGCAAGTACACTGTGGGGCCGTAGGCAGTCTAGTGGAGTCATTAGAAGGACAGGCCCTGGACAGGCTCTGATGCTTCCCATGGACTGGTCCCTTATCTTGCTGAACCATACTTTCCTTATCTGTAAGATGCAGATAATGCAAATGTCACAGGGTTGTTAGGAAGATTATTTGACCTATATATAAAAAAGAGGCTTCCTAGCACAGGGAAATACTCAGCTCTAGTTTCTGTTGTTAGTATTCATGGCTATGTCTCTCACTCCTCCGTGGCACATTCTGGTTTACAGGAGACTTTCTACCTTTCCCATGATACAGGATCCCATAACTGCCAGAATGACCAGTTCTTCTGGACTCGTCCTGGCCTGTGTTTTCATAGTGGTCAGTTTCTATGAGGGGTCTGCCGTTTGTCATAAGGATGTTCTCTTAACTATATAGTTTGTTTTCATTCAGTTAGGAATAATTTATTTTTATTGTAACTTAGTACATTCTCTATTTGGTTTCTAGTGTATATCTTTTGATTGTACTTATTTTACATTTTCTGGAGGTTTTCTTAAAGAAGGGATCACATATGACATAACATATATACATTTTATTTATTTTACATTTTGTTATATTTGGTATTCTGGGATAAATGACTATATTTTATTCCCTTAAAAAGTGTCAGAAAAAGAACTTAAAACATTATTTGGTAAGTACTAGTAGCTGAGGACCATATGGACAGTTATTCCTAGGAATTCTGGCATAAATCTTTCCACCAAACAGACTCAAAAAAAAAAAAAAAAAAAAAGCAGGCCTGGGAGAAGAGACTGGAATAGCAAATGAAAATGGATGGATTCTACAAATGAACTTTCTTGATTTTGATGAACTTTTTGATATTTCAGGTATATATTTTTTCTTCTCTATGTACTGTTTAGTTTAAAATTTTTCCCATTATTCATTTTATACATCATTTCTTCAGCTGGTCTGAAGGAGCAAATATGCACATACAGTATGATGGTTGGGACTGTCCCATTCCAAAGGGGGCCATATCTATACAGCATGCCCTGTTTTCTCATTTCTTTGCAACTTTGAGAGTCTTTCAGCAGAGGCAGGAATGTGCTGTCAACTGGGTCATTGGTTTATCTTCTATCAATACATACATCCAGTAGAAAATAAAAAGTTGCTCTGTACAAGTGTTTGTATTTTGCAGCACTGATCTATACTTTGGGGATGGGCAACATTATGCAGCTATTCTATGCTGGGGTATAAGAAATACCATATGCTCTTGTCCTCCCCCCATTGTAGTATTTTTGTCTTACTTATCTCTAAATCATCTACCATGCTCAAAATACTATTTTAAAAATTCTTAATGAGTAGTCAGTAAATGGGAAATGACTGAAATATTGTTACCTTTTATATTTAATGGAGTAGACATTTATACAATTTAAGTATGGAAAAAAATCATAGTTGTAAAGAAGTATCCTCTTAGAGCCTCTATATTTCAATTTTTTACAGTTTTTTTAAAACCTGTATTTCTGGATTTGCGTTAAGAGTAATTTTTTCCCCGAAGTTTCTTGCAGTCACTATTGCAGAGATAAAATATTCTATTTCACGAATGCTATATGGTTAAATCACCACAAATATATTTAACTCTAAAAGTCACCTGTTTAGTTGAGATGGATTCAGTAATTTACGTAAGGTTCCTTTTCCAAGACTGCCATTGCAATTCAATTAAAAAGAAATTTCTCAGGGCGCCTGGGTGGCTCAGTTGGTGAAGCGTCTGCCTTTTGCTCAGGTCATGATCTCAGGGCCCTGGGATCGAGCCCCACGTCGGGCTCCCTGATCAGCGGGGAGTCTGCTTCTTCTGCCTCTGCCTCCCCCCGACCCCCCGCTCATGCTCTCTCTCTCAAATGAATAAATAAAATCCTAAAAAAAAAAAAAGAAATTTCTCATTTGCAAATACTCATAGGTGCTGTGGTATTTAAAAATCCATCATTTGTACCTAGTTCTTTAGTCACCAGTCATCTAAATAACACAGAAGTTCAACTTCTCAAACATGGAGATGGAATGGAACGGTCCCTTGGCAAAGCTTCCGGATGGGACTTTTTCACCATCCAATAAGGCTGGATTGTAACTTCATATTCACAACTAGTCCCTATCTTTGTGGTTATTTAAGTGTCAGACCCAAAGATCCGTGTTTGGATGATAATATTATAAGGGACAGTAACTTGCAGATCAGTGGATTGTACTTCTGTGTACCCTATCATTCCTCAAAGTCACTGTCTCTGAACTAGTGTTCTGTGTTGACAGAAAGGAGAAAAGGAATAGTCTGCTTCTTAGAATAAGGGAACTACGTGTGAAAACATCCACTTCAGTGACTAGATGAGAACCGTGTATAATTATTAGAGACATTGTTCATGTGCAAATAGATGTTGATAAAATTCTAGAAAATGGTTTGGTGTCTAAGAAGTTGGACATTCCACCAGAGATAGTTTTGATTATGTATTTATTTAAATTTCCTTAAAAAATAGTGCAAGGAAAATTCAGACAAACTACAGCAGAATCACTATAAATTCAAAATTAGTTAAGTCTGAATAATTGAAGTTTTGATACACTAGAAAAATTGCAAAAACTTAAAATTTTCAATAACCGCACCTGAGATCATGGGTCAGTAGATAGCCCTGCCTATGGCATCTTTTATGTGCCTGTGTTATGCTACAACATTTAACTGTTTGTGTTCTTGTTGGGCTCTCCTCATAGGGACTTCATTCATTTAATTCATTCCCCCACAAATATTAACTGCCCTACTGTATACCAGGTGCTGGGGATACAACAGAGAACCAATCAGAGAAAAATATAGGTTTTCAAGAAGATTCTATTTTAATATGAGAGACAGAAATAAAAACTAGATAAATAAGCAACATATATCATATGTTAGATGGGATTTCTCTAAATATTCACCTCTGCATCACTCATATCTAGCACAATACCTGGATATAGTAAACACTCAAAAGCTACTCACTGCTAGATTGATTTATGAGATAAAATTGACCTATGACATCATATTACTTTCAGGTGTACAACATAATGATTTGATATTTGTGTATATTGCAAAATGATCACCACAATAAGTCTAGTAATGTCACCACAAAGTTCCCTCACCTGTGGCAAGCACCAATCTGTTCTCTGTATCTGTGAGTTTAGCTTGTTGTTGTTTGTTTGTTATAGATTCCACATATGAGTGAGATCTAGATTAATTTACTTTTATGATTACTCAGAGGAACAAAAACATAATTTTTAAAATTACCTTTGCTTTTAAATGTGAACAGCCACTGGAGTCCTGAAGTGGCCCACAGATACACATAGACTTGCGGTAGAGGCCGTATAGAATAACTTGCAGAATAAAACTGTTATCTATGAGTAAAGTAGCCTGGCAGATTTATTAATTGTGGTGACCTTAACAATGGGTATAATTGTATTACATGGCCCAAATGAATGGATATTTTATGTCACCATCTACCCATATCGGATGCTCTGAATTCATTCTAAAAACCTCTTATCTATAGTTTATCTGTACTTTAATTTATTTACATAAATAAACTTCAGTTTTTTTTTTTTCATGGAAACATACACATGTGTGTTGGCTTTGAACTTCACTATTCGCAAAAGTAAGAAAAAGTCAGTTACTTATATCAGTGTTTGTCCTCTCTTGGGTCGTTCTATTTGTGCACATTTGACTTGCCATATAAGTTATCATTTTTGTAGTTCTAATGTCAGTTTGAACTCAAAGGATCCAGATGTCTACGTCAATGTTCCTGCTACTGTTCATTTCTTTTTGTCAGTGTTTTGCAAAATAACATCACTTTGTGGAATGTGAAATGGATACCTTGCAGCTTAGCTAGTTAAGTTAAACAACTATAGGACTGAGAAAATATCTGTATCAATGGATTTTATTTTGCTTGTTTTGCAGGTGACAATGGCCAACATTGGAATAAATGGAGATCATTCTCTGGAAACCTGTGAAACAACACTTTTCGCTCTCCGAATGGCAACATGGAATCAAATCTTAGATCCCTGGGTGTACATTCTGCTGCGGAAGGCGGTCCTTAAGAACCTCTACAAACTGGCCAGACGCTGCTGTGGAGTGCATGTCATCAGCTTGCATGTGTGGGAGCTTAGCTCCATTAAAAATTCCTTAAAGGTTGCTGCTATTTCTGAGTCCCCAGTTGTAGAGAAAATAAATCAGCAAACGCCTGGTTTAATAGGACAGTAAGGCAGTGTAGATCTGGGGCAACTTTCAGGCAAGTTTTGTCAATATTTCAGTTAATTGGATAGAGATAGAAAGCCTAACTGGAAAATTCAGACCTCAGCAGTTAGTTTGGGGGTACTTTTGTCAGATTCGGCTGTTGAAATTTGTTAAATTCACTGTACAATTGCATCTTTTCACTTGTTTTTGTCAACTGGAGGTAAACATGATGCGATGATGCCATGGGAGTCAAAATGAAAGAAAAATTTGGCTTATTTGTGTTATTCACGCTTTTGGAATGAGTGACTCTGTTGAAGCCTAAAGCATTTGCATGTCCTATTTGTCAAAGAGCATCTTTCTATTGACTTGCACAGGGAAATAGCTGTTTGGGTGTCATTGCTCTGCAGCTGTTCCTGATAAACGAGGCTCATGAAGTGGAGCATGCTCATTGTGGGGTCTGGTCTGTTATACCCCTCATTATGTAGCTTCAATCAATGTATGTACGCTCATGTCTCATGGGATTCACGGTGGCTTTTTATAGTGACCTTCATGACACCAGGTGTGGCCATCAGGTTGCCTGACCTCGTGAGGCTCCTTAGAACGAGCCTATCCTTGTCATGTTGACAAATATGACTGCTTGCATGTATTATTGTGAGGGTAAATTGTTGCTTGAAGGTTTTTTTGTGTGAGTCATAGATTTGCCCAGTTTTCACATAATCTCCTTTTCCTCTGAAAGTTCTAGTGCACAGTAAATAATTTTTTGAGAAACAAAGGCTCTATCTCAGCACATATCTGGGTGATTTGCCTTATAGCAGTTCCTACGAAGCTCTGGCACAGATAATGCAAACAAACAGAACTTAAAACCCCGTGGATAGGTACAAAGCATATTGGCAAAGAAGTTCTACTTTGAACTGCCATTTCTGTATTAGAGAACAAAAGAAACACAATCTATATATAATATTCAAAGACTATCTGCAGCTAGCGTGTTTGTGCTTTCTACACACACACACACAGCATATCAAAAATTTCTGTTGAAAGCTAGTTCATTAAATCTGTAAGATGGCATCTTCTAGAGCCTATGTTACCTATGTCAAGGGGAAAATTGGCAATTAGTCAGGCATTTGGTGATCATTATTATGGGTAACCAAGAGATCAGGGGATAATGATCTCTCTTCAAATTTCCCAGTAATACTTCAGACTTCTTTGCTTCTTTGTGTAATTCAACCCCCCAAATTTTAGTAATCATTGAAAATGTCCTGGGGCTAGCAGAACATAGGGTAAGGAGTTCTGCTTCACAGTAAGGGAATGTATTTCTGTAAAAGAATTATTGCTTTCATTACTTGTGGTCCATTTAAAAAATTAACCTTCTCTGTGAGACTGATTTCACGTTCTCCAGGAAATCTATGTGTTTCAGCTAGACTTAAATTATTATATTCACAAATTTTTGCTTTTGACTGGTAATATACATTGGAAGTTGTTGTCAGCTTTTGTGAATTTTGGTAAATTCTTATGAACAAATGAAAAGAAATTAAGCAAATAACCTCATTAAAGATTTAAAGGAAACCACTTTTTTCCAGTGAATTTAAAGAGGGGAAATACACACACACACACACACACACACACACACACACAGGGGCACATGATATTCTTAATTTAAGACCAGTAAATGATGAATCACACAAAGTTAGGTTATTCTCATATATAGAATACATAGTAGTTGCTCATAAAATACTTGCCAAGTTGAGTTACAGACAAGAGTTTTTTTGATGCAAAATGGGCATGGACTTGCAAAGTTTTTGTGCATTTTTACTTAAAATGACAATTACATATTGGTTATTTTGATATATATATGTGTGTATATGTATATTTAAATATCCAGTGTATATACTTAAAAAAAAAAAGCCATTGCAATTTGTGATTGCTATTACATTACAGGAATGTTCTCATGTGTTTCAAGAGCACTTAAAGCCTAGAACACTGAGATGGCTTAGAGGAGACATTTATTTCACAGCTCCTTAAGAGAGTGTTGGTGTCCTGGGAGCTGAGTCACAAGGAACCACAGCTTCATCCTTCCTCCTCATGCTGGATAGGATGCTGTAGCAAACGTTTCCATGTATTGTGACCCGGGAGACACATGCAGAGAAACTCTTGTTCAGGGCTCCCGGCCTCTTCTCCTCAAGGCTTCTAAGTAAATGGCATCATGGTTGTTCTATTGCCATGATGTCACCCTGGCCACCTGTATCTATAGTGAGGAGATACTGTGACCTTACCATACGTGGGAATGCATGGGCGTGTAAGGTGTTAGGGAATGACAGGGCAGTCACTCTCTGCATATCCTGGAAGGATTCTCTTTATTATCTGAGCACAGGCTTAGGGCAACTAAGTTGGTTTATAATGAGGTTAAACCCAAGAAGTAGACACCAAAAATTGAAAAAAAAAAAGTAGTAAAAGAATATGCATTTACATTGTGTTAAGCCTTTTGTCTAAGGAAAATGAAATAAAGTGAACACAATATGCATATATCTGACTTCAGAATTTTATTTCTGTTATTATATATATTTCAGTGTAGTTCAGCATCTTATTGTGTGTTGAATAATAGAGTGTAGCATCCATCAACCACTTTCATAGAAATGTTCAAAGTGAAAATACACTTGTTCCGATTACTGGAAACAAATAGTACAAATAGTGTTCACCAGGTTAACCAATTTTGAAATTTTAAGCTCTGTTTTAAAATTTATAATTAGACTGTCAGAGCAACTGAATTGCCCTTCTCATTGGGTAAAGTAGTATCAAAGCCACTTCACTTACTATTTGATCATATTACTTCTGGGAAAATTTATTATTCTGGGCAAATGACTTGCAAATGCCAGGCTTTTTCTTTTGTTAGTGAATTTAAAAACTGAGACAAAAAAAGCCAACAGCATATGGGTTTTTATGATTATGAATACAAAGATAATGCTGACTCATAATTAGTTGTAAGTGCATCCCAATGTATCACACTTTCTACTGAGGATTTAACTAAGTGACAGAAATATTCTACATTTTTTCCTAAAGGCTGAAAGTTCCTTTTAATTATTTGTATTGCTGAAGTGCAAAATACCTAAAAGTCAACTCATACACACACACACACGCACGGACACAGATGTATCTGTCTTATGCAATAAATGGTCTTGTTTGCTCATTTTCAGTCTTTAAAAGAAAAACCCACTTTAGTTTTGTATCTAATCTGAATTTACAGCCCAGATAAGAGCACTTGCTAAACACATAGATGAACTTCTTGTGAAACTTCCTGTTAGCTTTGCCTGTATCACCGTCATTGCTCCAAATTAATAAACGAAGGTCAGAATATGAAAGATGAGAATGCACATTTTCTTACTTCTTCATCTGGGTGTCAGATATTTTACCACGTGGTAAATAATGTTGGACTTCAACTTGTTACTGAGGTATTTTAACAGTAGATACAATGTGTTATGTGAATATATTTTGTGTTCTTCATACTTGCTGGACTGTATGAGATTAAACAGTGATATGTATATTTTGTGACTTGTATCAGTGTGCAACTCATGTAATTTTAGTGTTTTGACTAGTTTAAAACTTCAAACAAATGATTTACAATAAACTTGGACTAGTGTTTATCAAGAGTGGCTATTTTTCGGAAGGTCATATAAAGCTTGGAACTCTTGAACCTAAACTTCCATTTTTATCTATTTGGTGGGAAGAACGCCGCCTGTTCCAACCAGCAGTTCAAACTCCCAGTCCAAACCCTCCCGCCGCCTGAGCCCTCCTCCTCCGAGCTGATCATCCTTTTGCTCATGGGAGCCCCCTCTTCGACAGACCCCCATTCTCAAACAGAATCTTCACCTAGTCAACCTTCTCCCTACCCTAACCCTCTCGCTGCTTGAACCCCTCTTCCGATGCTGGCACCAACAGAGCCCCCTGCCCATGCAAACAACGAGGACAACTGAATCCCCAGCCCCCCTGTCCTCTCTTCAAAATAAATAAATAAATAAATAAAACAGCTTCAAAAACAAACCCCTTCGCTCCCAGCTGGAAGACCCCTCAGTGTCCGAGGTAGAATGAAACATAGCTTTTAAATACCCGAGGCCTGGGTTTGCAAGCTCTGCTACTGGTTAGAAGAATTTCAACTTGTTTTCTTTTATTACCTTTGATATCTGTTTCCTGCCTCCTTTGTTGTTGTTGTTGTTGTTGTTGTTGGGGTTCACCTAGGCAGGTCATAAATTTTGATCGGAATCTGATAATTTCCAAAACACACTGGCCTAGATGTGTCAGGATAGCAGAGAAATGTCTGTGATAACAAACCGCCGCCCAAGTCTTTGTGCCATGAACCTTCAAAGGTTTATATCTCACTCATGGCTCCTGTCCACTCAGAACGGGAGCTCTGCCTATTGTAATCACTCAGAGACCTTAGGTGACAAAGCAGCCACAGTCTTCTAGGTTGCTGTTTGCCATGCTGCAGGGAAAAAAGCATGGTGAATCATGAACTGGCTCCTAGAGCTTCCACCTAGAGGTAAGACATATTCCTTTTGCTCACACATCTCTGGCCAAAGCAGTTGATGGCCTACCTCCTTCAAGGAAGCAGGTTAGTGCAATACTATGATATGCCTTGGAGGCGAACTGAAAATAATTGGTGGACAGCACAAATGATTTCCATATTAGGTCAAATATTTTCATTCTTGCCCTTCTAATATAATTCAAACTAGAACTGTTTATTTTAAAGTTTTTATTTATTTAAGAAAGTCATGGAATGAAAGCATATAGGATTCATTCTTCTAAGTAGCTTGTAAAATATAAAGATAAGGCAGAATGAATGCCACATATGCTGTTTGCAATTAATAGGAATTTTAGAAGTTAAAAGATCAATATGGAATAAGAAGTGAAAACACTTCTTTTTGTTTTGTTTGTTTGTTTTTTAATTTGAGAGAGAGAGCGAGAGAGCACGTGCACACAAGAGCAGGGGGAGGGGCAAAGGGAGGGAATCCCAAGCAGAGCCCGGCACCGAGCCCGACATGGGGGCACTCGATCTCACAACCCTGAGATCATGACCTGAGCCGAAACTAAGAGTTGGATGCTTAACCGACTGTGCCACCCAGGTGCCCTGAAAATACCATTTTATATATATCCTTATTCATACCAAAGTAGAGGCAGAATTACTGAAATCTAGAGGAACTGTATTTTAGATTTAAAGTGTGCTTTACATTTCCACTTATACAAGCATATAAACTCTTAGAGTTTTGTATTTAATAACATTTGAGTTCTTTTTTAATATCTGATTGGTAAAACCTCAAATTAACAAAATGCCTCTGTTGTAGTGCTAACTTTCCCATGTTCAATAAGGCAATCCTCTACTAGTATACACCTAAATAATTTTAGTTTAAAAAAATGAGATTCTACTAGACATACTGTTGTGTTGTAAAACTTTTGTTTTTCAATAACCCATGTTGGTACATGCAGAGTATTCTTTTTAACAACTTAATACTCTTACATAAGAGAAGTGTACTATAAATAACAATTTTCCTATTGAAGGAGAGCTGTTTTTGTTTTCAGTCATTTCCCTCTTTCCAATTACACTATTTCAATATGCACATCCTTATCCTTTCTTGTGTTCTGTGGGGTTGCTGGGTTAAGGGCACGCACATTTTCAATATCCATAGAAACCGCCCCATTGTGACGTGTGTACTCTCCTTCTCTTCCCAAGAAAAGGCCCTATTCCTGACACCACCTACTGTTTATTTCAGCAATCTTTTTATTGTCACCCATGTGATTGGCAAAAATAAATCATATTTAATATTAGCTTTGTTATGTTACTTGTATTTCCCATTGCTAATGAGGCTGAGCATCTTTTCATACCTTTATTAGTCATTTCCACTTCCTCTGTAAATTTTCTGTTCCTGACCTTTATCTATTTTTAATGTTAATTTTTTTCTTACTGACTTTCAGGAAGACTGTGTATATTAAGGGTATTGTCTTAGTCAGCTTGAGCTGCTATCACAAAATACCATGGACTGGGTGCTTAAACAAGAGGAATTAATGCTTCAAAGTTCTAGAGGTTCAGAAGTCCAAGATCAAGGTGCCAGCCAATTAGACACCTGGTGAAAGCTCTCTTTGTAGCCATCTTCTTGCTGTTTCCTCACATGGTGGAGAGAGAGATAGGGGATGGGAGTGTAGGGGAGGGAGAGAAGATAGAAGGGAAAGGAGAGACTGAGAGAGAGAGAGAGAGAAAGAGAAAGAGAGAGAAAACCCTTGTCCCAAAGGCACAAATCCCATCATGAAGATCCCAGCCCTCATGACATCATTAAACCTAGTTACTTCCCAAAGGCCCCATCTTCAAATACCATCACACTGAGAATAGGGCTTAAACACATGAATTTTGAGGGGGGACACAATTCAGTCCATACTAGACTTTATTTTTTATGAATGTTAACAAATACTTTTCTTCTAAGGCTGCCATTTTCTTCTGTGCTGAAGGCATCTTTCAGCATACTAGATGAGTTCTACATTTTTACTTAGGCAGAACTAAACTTTCATGGGTTCTTTATTTTGTTTCTTATTTAGAAAAACTTCCTGTCCTCAAAGATTATAAATATATCTGCCTCTGTCATTTTCTACAGTTAGAGTTTTGTTTTTTATCTTTAGATATTGTAGTTTTCATGGAATTTATTTTTTTGTGCCATGTAAGATAGGGACCTTTTTTTTTCTTTATATATATATCAAATGTGTAACCAATAAACCCAACATCATAACAGCAATTTTAGAAAAAATATTTTTGTTGGTTATATTCTTGGAGTCTTATCTGGGGTACCCTTTTATTAGGCTTTTTGAAATATTGAACTTAGCTCACCTGGCCTCTATTACTAATTCAGGTTGAGAATACTAGTCTAGACCACACAATTGTAAAAGTAATACTACTCTTAGGATTCAACAATGACCCTAAGACCTATCACCAGTAGGAAACGGGCTTTGAATTGCTTTTTTTCAGTAAAGAAATGTTATGTGTATGCCACATAATTTTATGTAATGCTATTTTGTTTTTGCCAGATGTCTGTGTGACCAACAGTTTCCAGATGGTTAAGTGGGTTCATTACGAGCTGTATTAGTCTGCTAGGGCTGCCATAACAAAGTACTACAGACTGGGTGGCTTAAACAACAGAGATTTATTTCCTCACAATTCTGGAGGCTGGAAGTCTGAAATCAAGATGTTGGTAAGGCTGATTTCTTCTGAGGCCTCTCTCCCTGTCTTGTAGGTGGCTGTCCTCTCCCTGGGTCTTCACAAGGCCTTTCATCAGTATCTAATCTCCTCTTTTTATAACGACACCAGTCCTATTGGACGAGGGCCCACTCTAGTGACCCCCTTTAACCTTACTTGCCCTTTTGAAGACCTTATCTCTAAATCCAGTGGCCTTCAGTGGAACTGGGGAATTAGGACTTGAACATATTAATTTTGAAGGGACAAAATTCAGCCCTAACAAGAGTATAGTCTGCAATCCTGAGATAAAGTTACAGTAACTGACCTACACAGGGATTGAGCTTGTTATCACAAGTTTATTATCCAGTGGTTCTCAAATATTGGCATACATCTGTTTTACATAAAAGACTTGCTAAATGAGATTGCTGGGCCCCACCCCAGTGACTGATTCAGTCGGTCTTAAGAAGGGCCAGAAAACTTATATTTCTTTTTTTTTTTTTTAAAGATTTTATTTATTTATTTGACAGAGAGAGACACAGCGAGAGAGGGAACACAAGCAGGGGGAGTGGGAAGGGGAGAAGCAGGCTTCCCGCTGAGCAGGGAGCCCGATGTGGGGCTCGATCCCAGGACCCTGAGGTCATGACCTGAGCTGAAGGCAGTCGCTTAACCAACTGAGCCACCCAGGTGCCCCGAAAATTTATATTTCTAACAAGGTCCCAGGGAAGGTCCCAGGCACTGCTGATCTGAGGAACACACTTTGAGAACCACTGGCTTAATCAACTGTGCTAATCAGCCACAGATGGCATGATATGAAACATAAAAAGAAAAGTGAAACTTTTAGACAATGCAAAATTGTACTACTATTTTGGTACTGGCAATTTAATTCCTTTCATAAGAACTGTTTTTCTCTAACCTGAAACAAATTGCCTGAAAAATGTCAGAGTTATGCAAGAAGGAGCTAGAAGAATGCAGGATGCTATCGATTGACAGTAAGAGTCACATACAAAAAGACAAAGCAGATGTAAGTGAGGCTATGGTTTAGCTGGTCACATGTCTCTTACTGGTGTCAAAAAGACTTTTGTTGTCATATAGACAGACAAAATTCCCATAGTAGTCTGGAAATATTGCTTATGTTTTATCACTAACCAAAAACCTCTTTTTTTAAAAAAAAAGGAAAAAGAACAGTGCTATTTGGATTAACTTTACATTTTTCTCCCTTATGCTTCCAATGTTTATAATCTTCTTTGATCCTTACGCTTTCCACTCTTATTTGAGTCCATTTAGTCTTAAAATAATTTCCTACTTCAGTAAAATAAATCCTGAGTCAGTTGTTGGCTTCCAAGGGGAGGAGGGAGTACTGAAACTTTCTCAGTTTCCAAATAGAATATAACACTAATACTTTTGGGACAAGTAAATTATTATAGTGGATTTTATTCAGAACAATCAGAATGACAGTAAAGAATAAATGGACCCAAACTAAATAAAAATACTTGAATTCAAAATCTCATTCTAAAGACATTAAAAATACAGCATCTTTTGTATAAATCCAAGTAAGTGGCATTTCTAAGGTCAGGAAAAAAAAAAAAATAAATACAGAAGAAAAAGCCCAGGCTGAAGTTTTTCAAGACATGGTTCCACTCAGGAAAATTCTTTTCTCTCTTAAGAAGAGTATGTCGTTGGTCTCTGGGAGACTTACAAAGAATATCAAACATAAACACAGACAAAAATGGTTTAAGTAGTCATTTAGTTTTTTAATATTTTATTTATTTATTTGAGAGAGAGTGAGTGAGAGAGAGCATGAGAGGGGGTTGGGTCAGAAAGAGAATCAGACTCCCCACTGAGCATGGAGCCCTAAGAGGGGCTCTATCCTGGGACTCCAGGATCTTGACCTGAGCTGAAGAAGAAGCTTAACCGACTAAGCCACCCAGGCACCCAAGTAGTCAATTATTTAAATATATCATTATACAATCTCAGAGTAAAGTATACCAACTTGTAAAATTTCAACTATTAGAAGAGTTGAAAACAGCAACAGGATATAGTTTCCTGATGATTGTCACATTTGTCATCACTTACGATTATGGTTTTATAAGATTAGTGATTTCCTCAGAGCAATACTCATAAGAAAATGCAAAACAGAGAGCTCAAAAATGTTCTGAGAATTAAAGAAGCTAAAATTAGAAGTACTACATAGCTAAATTGTGGTTAGGCAGATATTAAAATTGTCCTGTTGTGATGCTTCTAGTGATACCTTAGAAAATAATGGCATTTTCCATGAGGTAGAATTCTCCAGAAGATCTAGCTATAGCCCTTTGGATTTTACCCTTTGTATGATTTGTGGTACACACCTCCTAAGCCTTTATTAATTGCACTAATCAGCAACTTGTAATCACCAGGAAGAATTTTCTAAGAAGAACCCCATGTGCCAAGGTCTTGAGGTGAAAAGGAGCTTGAATTTTTGTGGTGGCTGTGGTTTTGTGCTAAATAAACAGGTGTCAACTGATTTCTGTCTCCTACATTCCCTAAACATGTTAGCCCATCCTTCAGGCCTGCGAAGATAGGTTGTTGGTCCCCTACTGATTTAAGCCCATTACTGCTTATGTCCAACTAAAATATAAATGTATTTTGGACCAGCTTGCCTTCACATGTGAAGAGAATCTATTGTGAATTGTGATTCAATCCAGAATGGAGGCAGCAGTTCATTTCGACCTAATGAAGCATTATCAAGACTTAGCCTATGGGCTGGCATTTCTGTTATTCACTTATATTTGTGTTTAGGAGCTCTCCACATTTCTGATCTGTGAGGAATAATAATCATGGAGTGGGATTAAGAGGGAGATGATTTTAATATCTCTAGCCTCAGAAGAAAAATCTCTGCAGATTTCAAGAATGGAAGATGATCTACCATCACATTACAACATTGCTCTTGGAAATACTTCAACTCTCATAATACCAGTAATTCTTTACAAGATTATAACCACCCTCTGAAATTTCACATTTCAACTGGAATTCTGAGTAAGTTTTGCAAGTAGGTAAGAGTGTCATTATTAAATTTGTAACTCTTACTACCATCTGAGCAAAAGCTTGTGGTTTAACCTTCACTTGCCTAATGACACTTTTTTTTAATTTTATGGAATAGAAGTCATTCTTTGGTCTGATGATTAAGAGATGGTACATGGCTGATGAGTCCCAACGTGTAAGCTTCTTGATTTTGCTCTTCATTGCAATTGCCACTGCGGGTCAAGCATCATCTTGGTTTTCCTGATGTCTAGCTGCCTAGCTGTTTTCTTTTTCACCACTTTGTTTCCCAAGAGTCACCATTTTGTCTCTTCATATTGAATTTGTAATTTTTTTCCTAAAAAATAATTATGACTACTTTACCTACCTGCTTTCAAATTATTCCTTTCCTCATTGCCTTCTAAATCAGGTCCAAACTATTTAGCATGACAAACAGTTCTTCATTGTCTTGTCTGTAGTGGGTCTTTTCTCTAGAGTCTGAGCAGCCTTCTATGCTCCCTTCTCTGAGATTTCTAAATCTCATTCTGTCATTATCAGGGGTACTTACCAATAACTATGCTTGTACCTTAAGACTAACTGGATTTCACTATGAATAGGCCTCTTTATCAAGTTGTGAAACTCAGATTCTCTTGAGTGGAATTTTTAGACTCATGGAGCTTATCAATTACCTAATTTGATCCTTACTGTGATATTTTTATTCTGTTCTATTATTATATTATTTTAAATAGACACAATCTAGAGCTTGAAGAAGTTATTTGCTTAAAAGCACAAAGAAAGGATTAAAACACCAGTCTCTTAAAATCCAGGTTACATTGCTGTCATGAAAAAATTTTTAAATGTGGTTGTATAATTAAAATTCCACATGTATTACCTGATTTGTAAGACTGGACATTAGAATCATTAGCAAAAATTCCATTTGTCTAATGTTATTTAACAGTGATTAAAGGAATATGAACAGACATTTCTCCAAAGAAGACATCCAGATGGCCAACAGACACATGAAAAGATGCTCAACATCACTCATCATCAGGGAAATGCAAATCAAATCACAATGAGATATCACTTCACCCCTGTCAGAATGGTTAAAATAAAAAATGGTTAAAATAAAAAATGCAAGAAACAACAAGTATTGGTGAGGATGTGGAGAAAGAGGAACCCTCTTACGTTGTTGGTGGGTATACAAACTGATGTAGCCACTGAAGAACTAGTATGGAGCTTCCTCAAAATGTTAAAAATAGATCTACTCTATGATCCAGCAATTGTACTGCTACTCAAAGAATACAAAATCACTAATTCTAAGGGATATATGCACACCTATGTTTATAGCAGCATTATTTACAGAAGCCAAGATATGGAGGCAGTCCAAGTATCCACTGATTGTGAATGGATAAAGAAGATATGGTATATATATATATATATATATATATATATATATATACACACAATGGAATATTACTTAGCCATAGAAAGAATAAAATCTTGCCATTTTAAATGACACGGATGGAGCCAGGGAGTATAATGCTAAGTGAAATAAGTCAATCAGAGAAAGAAAAATACCATATGATTTCACTCATATGTGTAATTTAAGAAACAAAACCAATGAGCAAAGGGTAAAAAAAGAGAGAGAGAGAGACAAACTAAGAGACAAACCCTGAACTATAGAGAACAAACTGATGGTTATGAGAGGGGAGTGGGGTGGGGGGATGTATAGAATAGGTGATGGGGATTAAGGAGGGCACTTGCTGTGATGAGCACCGGGTGTTGTATGGAAGTGTTGAGTCACTATATTGTACACCTGAAACTAATGTAACACTGTATGTGAACTAACGAATTAAAACAAAAACTTAAAGAAATTTAAAAAATAGTAGAAAAAATTCTATGTTTAGTATATCTACCCCAAATACTACTCATTAAATTTTTTGTTTTGGGGCACCTGGGTGGCTCAGTCGGTTGGGTGTCCGGACTCTTGGTTTTGGCTCAGGTCATGATCTGAGGGTCATGAGATCAAGCCCTGTGTTGGGTTCCATACTCAGTGGGGAGTCCGCTTGAGGATTCTCTCTCTCCCTCTCCCTTTGCCCCTTCCCCTGCTCATGCATGCATGCACAGGCTCTCTCCCTCTCTCTAAATAAATAAATAAATAAATCTTTTAAAAAATAAATTTTTTGTTTTTCCAGAATTACAGCTAGCCATTTTTAATCTTGATTATAAGTATATTGAATGAATGAATAATCAGGATGAATGTAAATTTTTAAAAGAAATATTTATTTCCAGTTGATAATTGGCTTTAAAAAATTGGAGGGCAGTCATCTGACATTTCTGATGTTCATATATTTCTACACCAGATGCAAAAGGCCAGCTGGGAAAGGAGGAATAGACGTGTGAATAGGTAAGAAAGGGGGAGATACGTTTTTTGAGTATGCTCCATCCCAGTCATTGTAGTTGATACACGTTTCTGAATCTTCATGAAACCCCATGAGGCATGTATTATTATCATTATTTAACGATGAAGCCAAAGAAAAAGCACTTTGTAGATTTCTAAAAGACTTTGTGTATTTATCACATCACAACCATACTATTAAATATTAAATGTTGTAGAGGATTATGTTAGAAAAAAAAAAAAAACAACACCAAAATCTAAAAAAACCTTTAAGACAATTGCACTGATAGGGTGTTGGTTGGCAGGACAAGAGAAAAGCTAAGACAGTCAATCTCTCCAGTGAGGTCTGTTTAATTTTTGTCATGGGAATGGCTTTACTCTGAGAATTGCCGAACTATGGCAGGCAAATGTGATGCTAGAAGTTTCTAAATCCTCAGTTTTAAAAATTATCTGTATCACTTTCTTTCACTGGTGTAGATAAAGAAGGTCATTTAAAGAAAAATCACAAAGAATGGATTATTTCAGCACTGGGGGCAGACAGCAGAAGATACAGTTGTAGGAAATCACTATACATTTGATTGGTATGCTAGAAAGGGTGCAATGTTTATGTTTTCTCTTTGGCTTTGGTGTTTTGTCCCTTCAGGATTTCCGTATTCTTTCAAAACTGTAATGCATAAAAGATAAACTGTTAATTGATGTTGCTTAAAGTTTTCCTTGGTCAAATGTATTTGAGAAACATATTCTCAATCTTTTCCAAGGCATGCCAAAATCTGCAATAGGATTAAAAACCTATTTAATTTGTTTAAAATTTTGTTTGAAAATGCATTAGCTAGGGCAAAAACTGCATGGAGTACTTACTGGAATCCCTTAAAACCATTTTGGAAAGCACAGTTCTTGATAAGAACATAGTTTCTTGCTATTCTTAGCTGTACTTTGTGATATTTCTTTGAGTACTTATCTTAGATATTAATTTCTTAAGGAAAATTCTAGAGCAGAAAGCCATACAATAATAAAAATTTCAAGAATCATCAATACTGCTATGTATTCTTTTTTTTTTTTAAAAGAATTATTTATTTATTTTTAGAGAGAGCATGAGTGTGTGAGCAGGGGGAGGGGCAGAGAGAGAGGGAGAGGAGGATTCTCAAGCAGAGAGCACAGAGCCCGACTCAGGGCTCAATCTCACGATCCTGAGATCATGACCTGAGTCGAAATCAGGAGTCAGAAGCTTAACGGACTGTACCACCCAGGTGCCCCACCACTATGTATTCTTGATCTTTGAAAGAATAAATCAGATGTCTTACTGACTCCTGAACATTCAAATTTACCGTAAAGGAGGACAACTAGAAAGGATCAAATATAGTCACTTGGGGACTAGATGAAGTAATGCTTACATGGTTGCTTTATTTTCCAGTGTTTACTTGCTTGTTCCTAAGTAGAGATATTTCTGCTCTCACATTCCAAAGCAATGTTTGATGTGGTTTCATCCTTTAATGTCTGAGACAGTTATTAACTAAGTGTGAAGGTGTTAAATGGAAGTTAGCTGAGAAGGAAAAGTTTGACATGGATTTAAGAAATTTCTTCTGCCCTGCAGAACACTTTTATCCAGTACCAAATTTATACTATCCATGATTGACTCTTAGCCATCCCTAATTCTTCCAGTCTTCTTCTTACAGCAAGGTAAGTAAATGCAAGCATTAGTTAATAGTGAGAAATGTAGGATTAGTCCATGAAATCAGGTTCCTAGGATTAGTCATAACCAAGAATAGCCCAGTGGAAAGGTGTAGTGTATTCAATGTGTCTTTAACCAGTAAAATAGCAAGTAGAACAAAGGAAATGGGGAGAGTATTTTGGGTGTAATATGTTTCTCTCAGTCTAAATAGTTGGTTTCTCTTATATGCCTATTTGGTTTCTTTTAGGATAGGAACCCATAGAGATATTGCAGATTAAATTTCACAGGATGTTGGAAATGTGTGAAAATAATCTAGAGCAGACAAAATAAAATCTCCCTCTTGATTGTAATTGGCCATGTTGTTACTGTCAGTTACCTGGAGCAGTAGAATGGCTGTTTTGAGCCTGTTCTATCACTTGAGGTTTTTGAAGGAAGTTCTGTGCTGTTTCCTAGAAATGGTTATTGCTGGGGCACCTGGGTGGCTCAGTCGTTAAGCGTCTGCCTTCGGCTCAGGTCATGATCCCAGGGTCCTGGGATCGAGCCCCGCATCGGGCTCCCTGCTCCGTGGGAAGCCTGCTTCTCCCTCTCCCACTCCCCTTGCTTGTGTTCCCTCTCTCACTGTGTCTCTCTCTCTCTGTCAAATAAATAAATAAATCCTTAAAAAAAAAAAAAAAAAGAAATGGTTATTGCTCTTTCTGACTTTCATTGACTCTTCTCCGTGAGGCTGAAGCAGAAAGAGAAAGTGGGAATGGACATAGTGTTGTCATCACACTGATGGGTAAACCGATGGGACTGAGAGTTTCAGAAGTGGGTCACTTGTCCAATGACTACTGAAGATGAAGAAAAATTTTCCCTACCCAGTGGGAAATCTCAGTCAGCTGTCGGAGTAGGTTTCTTTGTGACTGAAAGACAGTGGCATTTGTCTTTGCAGTTGTGATGCATCTACCAATAATTCCACAGTACCTCACACTGTTATTGCTCAATACATGAATCACAGAGGAGTTTTGAAGGAATAGTGAATTTATTGACTCATGACAGAACATTTTAAAACACAACTTAACCCGTATTTCAAACAAAGATTTAAACTAGCTTCATGTCCGGTTAGTAGGGTGCAGGATGACTATAGCAGTAATTTGGCATTGTGGTATTAGTCACGTGAATTTGCAAGGGAGAAACTGCAGGGGCAAAGTGTCTTTGCTAAAACACAAGATAGGCCTCCATGGAATGAAAGCTTCTGAGTTAAGATTTCAGAATTCTCCTGGAAATGCGATTAGGGATCATATTGTTCCCATGCATCCCACAAAGTATAAAACAAAGCATCTGTATGGATATCAAGGCACCAGGTATCTGGGCAAAGATATTTACCAGAAGATTAAATAGTATCAATACACTAGTAATTTTTTTCTTTTTCTAGAAAGAATATGGACAAACGCATTTACTAAAAAATAAATTCACAGTAATCAAATATATCATTTAAAAGATATTCATAGTTTTAGGAAAAAAACCTGATACTTGTCAGAGATACTGGAAAAAGCAGTGACGTAGAAGGGTTGATGGAATATCAAGTGAAGTAAAAACAAAGGATGAGAAAAATTTCAGGTTCGCAAGCTTCCTGGATTGAAGTCAGACTGCAGCGAGAATGTTGCTTTCGGCCTGACCTATTTGACCTGCTCGGTGAGGGGCCCTGTCCCGATGACCTTGGTCTGCCTGTTACCTATTTCCATCTTTCCAGCTTTTCTGCTTTCTTTACCCCCTCCTACTTCAGAAGAAAAACAAAAGTGCCTCCTTGTTCTCTTTTTGTATCTTTCTTTTTTTTCACTCTCCCTCTTCATTTTCCTTGAAATGCCTTCTTTGATCTTGGTTCAATTTTCAGATAATGTATGTTACTAGAAGAAAGAAAAAAAGTGAATTGTGTGGCTAACCATGTTATTTCTTCTACTCTTACAGCTTATTTATCCTGCAAGTAATATTCGAAGAAGATCTGCTTTGGACTTACAGTTTTTATCATTAGCTTGTAAAGCAATTGACTTTATTAAATGCTTTTGGCAAACAAAGGATTTTTTTCTCCCTTGCGTCCTGGACTTGGCTAAATAAAACCTGTCATGGAAGATCTTTTGTTAAAGATTTTTAATCATTGGCCACTCATCTCTTAAATGCTTCAGTAATATATTCTTGGAATCATAGTTGTTGATATTTTTGAGATATTGACTACGCTTGTGATTCTTTTTTTAAGAATTTTTTTTATTATTATGTTATGTTAATCCCCATACATCATTAGTTTTTGATGTAGTGTTCCATGATTCATTGTTTGCGTGTAACACCCAGTGCTCCATGCAGAACGTGCCCTCTTTAATACCCATCACCAGGCTAACCCATCCCCCCTCCCCTCTCCCCTCTAGAACCCTCAGTTTGTTTTTCAGAGTCCATCGTCTCTCATGGTTCATCTCCCCCTCCGATTTCCCCCCCTTCATTTTCCCCTCCTGCTATCTTCTTCTTCTTCTTCTTTTTTTTTTAACATATAATGTATTATTTGTTTCAGAGTGCTTGTGATGTTTTAAAGAAGTTTTAAAAATATGAGGGTCGCAGCAGGCCTATGCTTTACAGAGTAACCAAGTACATTAATCAGTAATAAAATGAACCCAATCTTGTTGGTGTGTACCTCCTCAATATCAATTAATCATCGCAGTGCATTCTGGAACTCACTAGGTGAAAAATATTATACTGAGAACTTTAGATATCAATGTGGAAAATCTTAAAAGTGGGATTAAAGGCAGGAAATTTATTTGAAATGTGCTTTTTATTTACAAACTGGCAGTCTTGTGCATTGATAAAATAAATAAAAATTAAAGAATAATTATTTAACAGATTAGGCCAGGGATGCTGCTGCAGTTGGGAGAAACTCAAGTGGCTTCGATAAACGTAAATGTTTATTAAATCTTAAATTATGGTTTAGAATCCTGTGTCTGCAAAGCTAGAACTGGAGCTATTTCTGAAATGAACACAGAAATTTATCAAATTCAAGTATGTGGAAGATGCCATAAATCCGACAGATTAAAGAATTCAACCTATCTGTTCTCTGGGGGGACAGTCTGGGCCCCAGCAAGAGTGATGAGGACACTCCCCTCAGCATGAATTAAGGCAGGCAAGAGAAATAGGACTTGAAGCCAGAAAGGAGAGGGCCTTACCTCAACCAGAGTTGGGGATTGTGTTAGCCCAGGGGTTTTCACCAAGTTTGATGGTGTTTAAGACTCCAGTGAAAGGCAGGAGTGAGCAAAATGTAAACCAAGGCCAGGATTGTTCCTTATGTCTTGAAGTGTTTATTGTCAAATGGGGAGAAAGCTCAGAGACTTGGCAAACGATGGCACAGAGTCTGATAGCATGACGATAATAACATGAAGGGGTGGCTCGTCAGCGGCTGGTTAGTTTCGGAAGTCAGCACATGTGGCAACGAGGGAGAATTATTCTTGACAGTGTTACATCATCTCTGAAGCACAGTGTTTGAGGTTTTGTGTATACAACGGTATGGTGTAATATGTATATACAATGAACATAGAACTATAGAATAAAGAATATTAATATGCAGAACAATCCTCATCACTATTTACACGCTTTTTCTCACTTTTTCCTTTTTTCACCAAGCAGGCAGTTCAACCTCAGGTTAACTGTGCAAATGATGTGACTCCAATGAAATAATATTTTATCTATCTATCTATCATCTATCTGTTTATTTATTTATTGGGGAGAGCAAGAGGGAAAGAGAGAATCTTAAGCAGGCTTCACGCCCAGCGGGGGTGCGATCTCACAACCCTGAGATCATGACCTGAGCTGAAATCAAAAGTCAGCCCCACTGACTGAGCCACACAGGTGCTCCCACTGAAATAATATTAATAATTATTTCAGTGTAGGTTCCATTTAATGAGTGGCTTCATCTTCACCAGAACTTTGCTGATGGTTTTAGATATTTTATTTCATTTACTACTTATAGCAACACGGTGAGATGGGGATTGTTGAGCAGTTTACATATTATGAATCTGACACTGAGAAAAGTTAATAATCAGGCAGCCAGGATTTGAGGACAGGTCAGTCTGATGCTGAACTTAACACATTGTCCATATAACATGGGTGCACATATACACTATAGATAGATAGATAGGTAGATAGATAGATACACACACACATCCATGGCACACAGATATATATATGGTGCCACTGCATTTTTCTCTCAATTGCGTGACTTCAGAGAAATTGATAAAATATTATGACTAGATTCAAACTGTTCTAGTTCTTACTTTCTGAATTGCTGACTGGGAATCTGTTGGAGAGAAGAACTGATGTCTTGTGGACCTCAAAGAAGAGTAATGAGGAGTGCTGATAGCTTTTATAACCCACACTTTGTAGAACCTATTGGCTAGAGAGAGATACTAAAAATTTAAGTACCTAATGTTTCATGGGGTTTAATTATGAATCAGGCACTTTCTATACATTGCTATGAGTTGAATTTTATCTCCTCAAAATCCATATGTTGAAGTTCTAAACCTCAGTACCTCAAGCTGTGACCCTACTTAGAGATAGGGTCATTGCAGATGTAATTAGTTAAGATGAGGTCATACGGGAATAGGAGGGTCCCCTAACCCAATATGACTGGCGTCCTTCTAAAAAGAATGCCACGTGGACAGGCAGAGACATCTATAGAAAGAGGATAATGTGAAGACAGCCATCTATAAAGCCACAGAGAAGGGCCTGGAACAGACCCTTCCCTCACAGCCTTCAGAAGGAACCAACCCTGATTCTGGACTTTTAGGCCCCAGAACTGTGAGACAATCAATTTCTATTGTTTAAGCCCCCAGTTTGTGGTCCTTTGTTTTTGTTATTACATTATATTATTACATCTATTATCTCATTAAATCTTCCCAGCAAACCTATGAGGTCGGTGTTCTTACTGTCTTCAGTTCACCAATGAGGAGAAGTTAAGTAGCAGTGAGCAAGGGGCCCTCTGCGCTGTGACGCCAGGTCCCACTTCTATCACCCATATGCTATCTTGCCTCCACCCAGGAGAAGAGATAGCTGTTTCCCTCGATACTAAAGAGAATGCAAAACACCCAGAAAATTCACTGGTGTGAATTAAAGAGATCGACGGTAGTTTGCCTTCTAAGGTCTTAAAAGAGTTAATCATGTGCTTTCCTGGGGTAGTGAGGAGAGAGTGAACCAGCTTCTCATGCGCCAACAGGGTATCATTCCTGCCTGTCCCGATCATGAACATGGGAATGCACACACGCATTCCCGATCTGGTGTTTATAGTATAAGGAGAAAGCATATCTGGGAAACTTCTTTCCCACCGTCTCTCTAAGAGCCCTACATTCACTGGGCTTCTTGGCACAGGTCTGGGTGAGTGGTCACTGGAACTCCAGGAGGGTGAAATGAGTACCCGGGCCAGAAATTAGGGCTCCTCTCAAGATGTGGTACCTCGTAGCTGCATTACATCCAAATCCACCAGTCCTTTTATGAATGACAACTGAAGGATGGATGGCTAATGCTGCCAGGAAAACGGACCATTATTTCCTCAGATTGTTGTGAGTATTTCGTGATGATTTATCTTTCCCTTTTATTGTTTTGTCTGTACCTTCGGTTTTAGAGAACGGATTTAACCCAGAGTGTTCGTTTTTCATTTCTAAAATAGCATGAGTTTAGCTCTAAAGTAACCTCATAAGGAATGCTTCGTTTCTGTTGTGGTAAATGACCTTTCAACTTTAAAAAAGGAACAAAACAAAAAGTCACATACATTGCATCCTCTTTCCTACTTTGTGTATATTTATGGTTAGAGGCTGTTAGGAGGAAAACATGCTTTTGTAAATAAAGTAAGAGGTTTGGAATCAAAATGAGTTTGAATCCTGTTTCACTATTTTGTGTTGTCATATTTTTATCTAACAGTTTGAGTCTCTGTTTCTTCCCCTAAAAGATAGAGATAAAAATTAGTAACTGTTTTTATGGATTTTAAGTTTTAAGTGAGTGATGGATAAGACAAGTTCATTGTAGAGTGCCCGGCACATAGTAGGAGCCATTATTTCCAGTTTCTGTAGCTTGGGAATTGGTGATTTGCAAACACTATTAAGATACATTTGTATATCCCCAGCAAGAGGTGGTGAGCTAGAACCTTATACCTACTAAAACAACAAAAATAAAAAGTTAATAATACCAAGTAGAGGCAAAAATATGGGGGAACTGAGAACTCTGAACTGCTAATGTGTAAACAAATTTTTTTTAAAAATCTGGAGACAATGAGAAGGTGTTTAACAAAACTAAGCAAGTTCACATCCTAAAGACCCAGAAATTCTATTACTGGGCACATTGCCGGAGAAATTCTTTCTCATAAGCTTAAAGAAGCACGCATAGGAATATTCACTGTGGCATTTTTTTGAAATAAGGAAGACTTAGAAACAACTATTCTAATGACTAGACTAGGGAATGGATGAATGAACTGTTCATGTTGTGAGATACCATGCAATGTCAAAGGGATGAATTAGATCTAAATACACCAAAACTGATAGATATCAACATTTCAAAAGCACAATTTTTGAGGGAAAGGGTAAATGCACTACACTGGATGGGCGTGAGAGGTGGTAGAGAGGAAGACAAGTGAAGTTAGGGAGATAAAGGAGATCAAAGATGAGGGACCGGCTCTGGAGCAATTGAGAAATGTGCTGTGAACTGAGGACAGGTTATATCAATCTCATTTTGCTGACCTAAGAGTCATACAATAACAATGACACAGAATAATAAAAGTAGACATGTTACATACTTTTATCCCTCAAAATAGCTGCATTGAGAGCTAATGGAAGCAATTTGGAGCCATTAAAAAACAACATTTAAGCAAGACTTCTTTTTTTCTGAAGGTTTTCCCTCCTCCAATTCTGAATACGGTTTTGCACGGGCTCACTCTCGTGTGGCCTTCATCTGGTCCCCATGAACAAGTACTTATGCAACCTTTGCCTCTGACAACTCCCAACCATTGCCAATGACCCACTTTTCCTTTGAATTTTCTACCAGGTTTTAGTCAGCATGCCTTTTCTCTTAAAATTTTAAGACATCAGGCATCACTCCCTTATACCTCCTAATTGCCAGAGAAACAAATTAATTCCCAGAGGAGACTCTGAAAACTGTCACAGCTTGAGCTATAATAACAAAATACCAAGTGGACTAAACAACAGACATTTATTTCTCATAGTCCTGGAGGCTGGGAAGTCCAAGATCAAGGTGCCTGCAAATTCAGTTCTTGGTGAGTGCCATCTTCCGGGCTTGTAGAGGTCCCCTTTCTCAATGTGTCCTCACATGATGGGGGGAAGGAGGTGAGAGGAGCAGGGGGAGAAGAGAAAGAGGGAGAGGGAAGGTGGAGGGAGAGAAAGAAGGAGGGAGAAGCGGAATCTGGTGTCTCCTTCTCTTCTTATAAAGGCACTAATCCATCGGGTCTCCACCATCATGACTTCATCTAAACCTAATTACCTCTCAAAGGTCCCACCTTCTAATACCATATAGCAGCTCCTAATACATAACATCATGTTGGGGGTTAGGGCTTCAACATATGAATTTTATAGGGATACACACTTTCAGACCATAATAAAAACCATGTCACTAGGCTTGAAGTAAGAAGAAAGTGCTGCCTTTTGGAGAGATAGGACACATAGCAGAGCTCTATCCAATGAAATCTCTTCATAACCTCCCTTTCTATGATCTTTAGCAACCCTGTAATTTTGTACTCTTAAGGTGGGAAGGTTTTAAGATTTAGAATTGTTCCCCCTCTGCCTGACACCTTCTTTGCCATCTGTACCCTACCCTAAGGTCCTATTACATTTATTCTCTGCTCTTAGAGGACAAGGACACTTTTTTTTCATTTTAAAATCTTCACGCTTGCATGCACACTGTCTATCATATAGTAGGTACTTAATAGTTGCTTTTAAACTCACCTGGAGGGGCGCCTGGGTGACTCAGTCGGTTAAGCATCTGGCTCTTGAGTTCCGGCAGAGAGCGAGGTGAGAAGCGCAGCGCGGCCGTCTCTCCCGGCCTCAGGCCGGCGGCTGCACTGGGGGGCCCGGGGACAGGTCGCGGGCTCTGACCCGCAGAGACCCAGCGCCCTCGCCGCAGCCGTCCCCCGCCCGGCGCAGACTGTGAAGCCGCCGCGAGGCTCTCCCACCCCCACTCCCACCCCCACCTTGGCGCCGACGGCGGCGGCATCTCGGAGCCCAGACCTCGCCGGCTGCCCGCTCCCCTGGCCCAACTCTGCGGGCCGTGCGCGCAGCCCCCGCCAGCCAGCGGGCACGCGGCGCCTTTGCACGTCGGGTGTGGCGGGGCGAGAAGAATGGCGGCCACTCGAATGCCGCGGACGGCCGTTGGGGCCTCCGAGGGCCTGAGAAGGCGGGTCTGCGTGGACGCAAGCTCGACCACCCTTGGGCCTCGGAGCCCCACAGATCTGGGCCCGGGGATGACCTGTCCGTCCCCATTGGACGAAACCTCACCTTCTCCGGAGAACAGTGGACAGAGGCCCTGACGGGCCCGGAAGGTGAGCGAAGCCCCGGGCGGCGACGGGCGGAACGGCTGACGGGCCATAGGCGGCTGGTCTTCGTTCTACCAGACGTTGCCGTTGGAAGATCGAGATGGGAGAATGACGTACCGCATTTGGCCAATAGGAAGACCACCCTCTGGGAAGATTCACTGGCCGTTCTTAGAAGGCCTGTGTATATAATATGAAAAAGCTGCTCTCAACTTCCCCCCCCAGCCTTTTAAAAGAAAACTTTTGCCACATCTGGGCCTTCTAGATGTAAAGAGGTTGCCGACATATGATAAAGTAGAGTTAGAAAAATCACACGTCTTGTAAATGCCTATTTGCTTTTTTAAAAAATCATAGAAAAGTAATGTCTTTTGGAAATGACTTTGGAAATGGAATTGTTAGACCACTTCTAGAAGCGACATCAGGAGCGACACACGTCCACGTTTGTTCAGTGGGTAAGAGGACGAAGTAGACGACCTTGAGGAGGAAGAAAAGAAGGTTCTGTGCCAGACTGGTCGTATTTAGAAGACATTTTCATATAACCATTGTTTTGTGTGTGCATTTTATTCCTCAACTACTGTATATATAGTTGACAATGCTAAGTACTTTTTTGAAATAGCTAGTCTTTCTAGATGTTCTGAAGTACCTGATACATGTTAAAAATAGAGGTAGTAAAAAGACATTCTTGTAAATATCTTTTAACATTCATATGAAATGCTGTTTAATTTGGGGGGAATGGCCAAACCACCTCTTTGAATAGTACACATTGTGTTTGTGCACTGGTTCAGAGGAGGAGGGAGAAGGAAGTGCAGAGAGCTCTGCCAGTGTGTTTATAGTGAGGGAAGATAAACCATTGTCCTTTATGTTCCTGCATTTGGTTTTACTTAGCTGTGTATGTATATAGTGTATATACTGGACAAATGAGTCCTAATTTTCAACATCTAGTCTTTCTAGATGTTAAAGAGGTTGCCAGTGTATGACAAAAATAGAATTAGTAAACTAATACATTGTGTGCATTTTGTGTTAAAATTCCTAGAAAGATTGTCTTCTGAAAATTTGAGCATTATAGCCCACTGGGTTGGTGGAGGAAGAAGAGGAGAGAAGGGTTCATCTTAGGCTAGAATGTTCATATTTTGAAGACACTTTCAGATTATAACTGTTACATGTGTGCAGTTTATTCAAGACTGCTGTGTATATAGTGGACACATCAAGTCCTTATTTAAAACATCTAGTCTGTCTAGATGTTTAGAAGTGCCCAACGTATGTTAAATGTAGAGGTAGTAAAATATCGCTTTGTAAATATCTTTTTCCTAAAATTCTAGGAAGTAACTGTCTTGGGGATGGAATTGTTAAACCACCTCTGAGCGGTATACTGTCATGTATCTTTGTTCAGTGGTTTGGAGGAGGTGGAAGGAAAAGAATTGCAAAAGGTAATAGGCTAGTGTGTTCCTGTTTGCACATTTTCAGACAAAACCATTTTTTTGTATGTTCTGTGCATTTTGTTTTGCTGTGTATATAGTGTATATAATGGCCAAGTGAGTCCTACTAGTTTTGCAACATCTAGATGTTATATAATCTCTAGATGTTAAAAGAGGTTGCCAGTGTATGACAAAATAGTAAAATTAGCACATTCTGTACACATTGTGTTGAATTTCAAAGGAAAGCTTTTCTGCTGTAAATGACTTTTGGATATGAATTTGTTCAACCACCTTTAAGCATTACACATGCCTATACTTGTCTACTGGATTGGTGGTGGAGAGAAGGAAGTGAGGGAATAGTTTAGGCCAAAATGGTGGTCATATTTAGAAGGTACCTCAGATTATACCCATTGTTAGGTGTGTGCAATTTTATTTAGCAGTACTGTTGTATACATAGTGGACAAGTACTTATATGAAATATCTAGTCTTTCTAGATATTTAGAAATGCTTGATGTATTTTAAAGTAGAAGTAGAGTCACGCTTGTAAATAGCTTTTAAAAACTGATGGGAAATACTATCTTTGGAAATGGAATTGCTAAACCACCTCTCTGAACAATATACTTGTTCAGTGGTTTGAGGGAGGTGGGAGGGAAGAAATTGCAAAAGATGCTTTGCTAGTGTATGCTAGGAAATTTCAGCTTATCCATTGCCCTATATGTTACGTGCATTTAACTTGACTGTATATATTGTATATATCCTGGACAAATAGGTCCTAATTTTATAATATCTAGTCTCTAGATATTGAAGAGGTTGCCAATGTATGACAAAAGTAGAGTTAGTAAACTAACACATTTTGTACACTTTGTGTTAAAATTCATTGAAAGGCTGTCTTCTGAAAAGGACCTTTAGAGATGACATTGTAGTCACATCTAAGTAACACGTGCCTGTCTGCACTCATCCGCTGGGTTGGTGGTAGAGAGGAGTTGTGAGAAATGAAGGGTTCTAGACTAGAATGTTCCCATGCAGAAGACACTTTCAGATATAACCCATTGTTACATGTGTGTAGTTTATTCAACACTACTATGTATATAGTGGACAAACTTAAGTCCTTATTTGAAACATCTAGCCTTTCTAGATGTTTAGAAGTGCACAAAGTATGTTAAAAGTAGAGGTAGTAAAATAACAC
The DNA here is from genome assembly GCF_004348235.1 of Phoca vitulina. NCBI lineage: Eukaryota > Metazoa > Chordata > Mammalia > Carnivora > Phocidae > Phoca > Phoca vitulina. The sequence goes on along the minus strand of NW_022589705.1, from coordinate 37,068,240 downwards.
ATTTTGTAGATAATCCTTTTGTTAAAATTCATATGAAATACTGTCTTTTGAAAATGGAATGATCAAAGTGATCAAACCACCTCTCAGAGCAGTACACATTATATGATATTTGTGCTGGTTCAGGGAGGAAGGAGAAGAAAGGGCAAAGGGCTTTATACCAGTATGTTTATAGTTAGGCAGGATTAACCATTGTCCTGTACGTCTGCATTTTGTTTTACTTAGCTGTGTATATAGTGTATATAAAGGACAAGTGAGTCCTAATCTACAACATCTAGTCTTTCTAGATGTTAAAGAGGTTGCCAGTGTATGACAAAAATAGAGTAGTAAACTAATACATTGTATACACTTTGTGTTTAAATTCATAGGAAAGACTATTCTGAAAACAACTAGAGGAAGTGAAATTGTTAAAATCCCCTCTAAGCATTACAGATGCTTATACTTTCCACTAGGTTGATAAGAGATGAGAAGAGGAAGGGTTCTAGGCCAGAATGTTCTTTCAGTGCTACTATATATGTAGTGGGCAAATTTTTAAATAACTCCTTACTTGAAACATCTAGTGTTCTGGATGTTTGAAAGTGAACAACATGTTGGAAGTAGAGAATTAGAGTAACAACACCCTTTAAGTATTGTTAATTTACAGGAATGTCTGTATTTGGGGAATGGAATTGTTAAACTTCATGTCTTGGAGAGTATGCTGAGTGTTCACTGGGTTCACTGGGGGACGGGGACGGGGACAGGGACAGGGCCAGGGCCAGGGCCAGGGAAGGAATTGAGGAGAGAAGGGTTCTGTGCCCGTGAGTCTTTAAAGTTCCGTATGTGCATTTTAGTTAATATTGCTGTGTGTCAAAGGATAAACAAGTCCTAATGCCCGAAGTATATTAAAAGTAGAGGTAGTAAAATAATCCCTTTATGAATGCCCTTTTGTTAGTTTTTAGGAAGGACTGTTTTGGGAGTGTCTGTTAATCCACCTCTTAGAGCTAGATGTAGTCCTATACTTAGTCATTAAAATGGTGGAGGGAGCAAAGGAGGGGTGAAGGGAAGGGCTTTTTGCTAGTATCTCCACACCGTTGTAGGTTATAACCATAGGTCTGTATGGGCGTTTTTATTAAGTACCTGTGTTTGTTGTGGACAAGTTTCATTATTTTGTAACATCTAAGCTTTTTGGATGTCCTGAGGTGACAATGTATGATAAAATGTACAGCTAATGCATTAACCAATTTATAAGTTTCTTTTTGTTATCATTGATAGGAAAGAAGCATCTTGGACGTGGAATTGTTAAGCTGTCTCTGAGAAATGTCAGGACTTTACTAAGTTGGCAGCAGAGGGGCAGAAGGAAGTATAGAGGGAGAGATGTATGCAGATGTGTTCATATTTACATTGTAATAATAACTGTTAATGTGTGTGCGTCTCTTTGGCTGTACTATAGGAATAAATTGATTCAATGGAAACGTACCTCCTTGCTAATATTTGAATAGTATAGATTGGATAATGAATTCTTTTTAGAAGCATTGTACGTTGTGTACTCTTACTTTGTCTCAGTTTTAATTGAACATTAAGGGAATGCGGTATTTTAATTGTAACTCTGCCAATATCTTTATCTAGAGGCCTGTTGCCATTTTTGTCTTTTATGAAATTTTTGTAGCCAAGAAAGGCAGGATTACATTTTTTTTTTCTTTCAGATGGAGTTGGTGTAGTGTATTCTTGGTTATCAAAATACTCAAAGTTTGGGGACTTTGAAATGGTAAATATTCATGGTGATAAAAAAGCATGATACATAACTGTACAATCTTAATTACATTAAAATACTTACTTAGTAGATACACACATGGGACCTAGAAGTCAAACTGTAAACTGCTTGTGATTATGGATGACTTTGATCTTTGCTTCTTGTGTTTTTCAGTTTCCTTTTATGCACATGTTAACTTTTAAAAAATAAATTTTTAAAAACCTAAAAAAAAAAAAGCATCTGGCTCTTGGTTTTGGCTCAGGTTATGATCTCATGGGTTGTGGGATGGAGCCTACCTCGGGCTCCTCGCTTGGCGGCTTGGCGGGGAGTCTGCATGAATGGTTTTCTCTCTCTGCCCCTCCCCTGGCGCTCTCTCTCAAAATAAATAAATAAATCTTTTAAAAAAATAAACTCACCTGGAATAGTACAATAGTACCCTAACTGTCCCTCTGCTTCTACTCTCGTCATTCCCACCATCATTCATTTTCCCACATAGTAAACAAAATGAGTCTTTAAAACAGTACATCTGAAAAGTCACTTAGCAGCCCTAAACCCTTCAATGAGCACCTACTTAGTGACCAAACCCCAGTCTTTCCCGTGGTCTACAAGGCTCTGCCTGACTCGGGCCCTGGCTATTTCTTCCCCCTCATCTGCGCTTCCCTCACTCCTCACCAGGTACACAGCTTTCTTTGCTGTTCAGTCATTGTCTATGCAAGATGCTGCCCCAGGACTTTTGGACTTGATGTTTCTTTGGCTTCATAGATTCTTCCCTTAGGTATTTTCACAGCTTGCTTTCACATCTCTGTTCAAATGTCACCTCATCTAAGATACCTTCCAAAACCACTTAACCCAAAATAGCAGCTCACCTCAACACTTCCAGCTCCTTATGTGGCTTTAGTTTTCTTCATTGCACTACCTGGCATTGTATACTTTTCTCTGCCTTTTCGAATGGGAGCTCCACAAGGACAGAGATTTTGGTGGTTTTGTTCAGTGCTGTATCCCCAATACCCAGAACCGTCTTTGGCCTATAGTAGGTATTGCCTGACTGATAGAGGATTATCGGCTTCTCCCGTCCGAGGAGGTTGGTTGATTGAGCCCTTCTGGCAGAAACGCCTCAATATGCCACTCAAGGCTATGCAGGATCTGGCCCCAACTTCCCTTCCTTTCCTTCTTGCTTTAATTTCTCCTCAATTGCCCTTGCTTTCTTTTCTTTTCTTTCTTTTTTAAGATTTTATTTATTTATTTGACAGAGAGAGACACAGCGAGAGAGGGAACACAAGCAGGGGGAGTGGGAGAGGGAGAAGCAGGCTTCCCGTGGAGCAGGGAGCCCGATGTGGGACTCGATCCCGGGACCCCGGGACCATGACCTGAGCCGAAGGCAGTCGCTTAACGACTGAGTCACCCAGGCGCCCCTCTTTTCTTTTCTTTTTTCTTTTTTTTAAGATTTTATTTATTTATTTGAGAGAGAGAGAGGAAGAGAGAAGCAGACCCCCAGCTGAGCAGGGAGCCCAATGGGGGACTCCATCCCAGGACCCTGGGATCACGACCTGAGCCGAAGGCAGATACTTAACTGACTGAGCCACCCAGGGGCCCCAGGTTCATTTTTATTTTTTTGTAAAAGCCATAAGTATTTTTCATGTTGGAAAAAACTTACCAGCCAAAAATGCTGCAGTACCAACTAATGGATTGTACTACTTTTAGTAGTTTGTAAACTTCCGTTTTCACTTGAAGATTTTTGCTGTATTGGTTTTCCACCTCGACTATTTTACTTACCATATTTTAAACACTATTTATTCTTCTTGTTGCCAGAGTAACATGAGCTTTTTACATTTTGAGATGTCACTTAAAAAGTGATGGTAGCAACTTCCCCCAGCCAGGTTTCTTCACAGTCACATCAAGATTTAGATCATAACATCATAGCAAGGTAGTAGAGGCTCTGAAAAGACACTATCGTAATAACAATGCTACGTGTTCATTACATTTATTTCATTTTGTCCTGGCCATTAAGGGAAAACTAGATTTTTCAACCATGTGCAGTTAGGAGTGGAAACTATGTTCTGGCCAATGGAATAAATGAAATGTAGCTGGAAGCTATGTATACCCTTACAGGGCTGGCTCCTAAAACCTCTTGCATCATCCTATATGTCTTTCTTCCTTAAGAGCTGGGAGGATGTCATTACCAAGGTCAACCTTAGGAGCCATGTTCTGAAGATGGTGGAGGCTTGGTCAGCTTGGGTGCCTGCATGACTGTTTAGTAGAGGGACACTCTCCCTCCAGCTCCCTGCTACCATGTATTGGACTGTTACATGAGCCAAGAATAAACTTCTCTTGGTATAACCATTGAGATTCAGAGGGATGCTTTTGTAGTAGTCATTTACCAGAATTAACTGAAGCTTTTTATGAACATATTGCTAACAAATGAAGTAGTTTCAATTCATTAGCAGAGAAGAAATTATTTCAAGTATATAAAACATTTAGATGATTTTATGAACTGTTTTAATCCAAAATTTAAAAACAGAAAGTTTTCTGTAAATTGGGTCCTGATAAAAGAAATTGGTATTTTAGTGCAGACTCCCAAGAGGTAAACAATGTATACTATTCTGTACATTTTTAGAGATCAATAAACTGAGGCCCGGAGAGCCTCATACAAGTTTCTACGGTTGGTAAGGAGGTAATGTGGCTGCAGAAGTCGTGCTTGTCACCCTTATGCTGTATTGGTTCTTATTGCTAGAAGGCACTGTTCAGCAATTGGGGAGATCATAGAGCTGTTGACAAATCAACAACTATATTCTTGTGGCTGTTAAAACATCGATGCATCCTTTGCAAGAAGAGCAAATGATAATAACTTGAGTCTCATGATAAATCATTTTGTGCAAACCATTCCACCTTCAAATTGCTTTTCAATGATTCATTACGCACGAAGAACTCTAGTATAAAGTTTGAGTTTCAACACTTACAGAAACTTTCCTCTGGATTCATCTGGAGAAACTGAGTTTTCTTTTCCTGCAGATTGCTTTAGAGCTGCTAGCTCAGCATGGCTCTCTATTCTTAGTGCACATTCAAAACAAATAGGCATTTTGGAATTGTCATACCAAAACTGATTAGCAAAACTTAGCATATGGAATGCAGTGCAGAGATCCAGAGATATGTCAATCATAAACATTTTTTTCAGTTCGTGTTAAAATCTTGAATGGGAATTTCTCTCTAATTTGTATACAAGTAACTAATCTAATTTGGATATAAGTAACCGCTTGTAGCAGAGTACCCTGTCAACTTTCATTTATTCATCAAATATTTTTTATGCACCCATTCTGTAGTAAGGCACTGTTTTAGGTAGTTGGGGTTTATTTCTCAAAAAACAAAGATTCTAGGCTTCATAGAGCAAATTGTGAATGCTTTCCTCAGGGAACAATCCATTATAATGCCACTGGAAGAACTTGGAGCACACTGGCTTTCCATTTTTTCTGCAAGAATTCCAAGCACATGGTATTTGCATGTAATGGGAAGTCTTAGGGAACATTACACTGGTGTGCTCCATTTTGGCTCCAGTCAGTGACACTCCTGGTAACCCTCTTGTTGCCTTTGGGAATATAAATCCCTTCTGAGTCACAAAAGATATTTTCCCCTGAGGAGGAGACGTGTCAAAGGTTTATGTCTTCCTTGGAGGTAATCAAGATTTACTCTTCAGAAACTTGAAACAATGGAGGGCATGGATGAATCAACCTTTTATGTGTGGATAAAAATGAGATCTCACCAGGAGGTTGTTCTCTCACCAAGAAAAATATAAATAGATCGTGTGTATCACATAGTGTGCATATCATGAATAACATATCACAGGTATGGGCACCTGGGTGGCTCAGTCAGTTAAACATCTGCCTTTGGCTCAGGTCATGATCCCGGTGCCCTGGGATCGAGCCCCACATCGGGCTCTCTGCTCAGTCTGCTTCTCCCTCTCCCTCTGCCTGGCACTCCCCCTGCTTGTGCGCACACACTCTCTCTCAAATAAATAAATTAAAAAACACAAACAAAAAAAAAATACATACCACAAGTAACTAGATCAGTAATTTTCTATTGCTTGATAGTTAGACTTCCCATATTCCAAACCTTCCAGAACATGGCCACAGAGCCAAAAAGATAAGAAAATATTCTTTTTAAAAGGATAATTACAGTCCTAACAAGGCCCGCCTGATGTATCCCCTGACCTCAGCTCACCATGTTGAGCTGCACTGGGCTTCTTTCTGTCCCTTAAACAAGCCAGACTTGTTAGCTCCAATGGATTGGCTGTCTCCTGGAAGGACCCCTTCCCAGATCTGTAAGTGATGGTTGGTTCAGTTTTCTTAATCAGATCTCTGATTAAATGCCCCCTTCTCAGACAGGCCTTCCTTGATCAGTCTGACTGAAATACTGTTTTTCACCCACTCTTGTGCTTCTATGCAATCAGCTATCTTGTTTAGCGTTCCCATGGAACTTATTCCTCTGCCATCTTGTTTATTAGTTTGTTTGCTTTTTCCACATCGCTTCACCACTCTAAAAGTTAGGTCCCATTAGAACAGGAACTTTGTCTGTTCTGTTGTATCCCTGGCATCCAGAACACACCTGGCCCCTAGAAGGGGTTCATGAATATTTGCTGAATGAATGGATATAAGTTACGTTTCATAGAAACTGGCCTGAAGCCACCGAAAAACTGTATTTTGCTTGAGTTTAAAGTTATTTTGTTTATAAACTTGTTATTTAAACAGAAAATCATGTCAGACTACCATTATCCAATTGATATTGCTGGAAGTATTTCAATATTTTGGCCAGAATTTAACCTAAAACATAATTTATTCCCACCTTAGTATATGTGAGTATACTAATACATCTAGTTAGAGGAATACAAACACACAGTGAATTCAGCTGGAAAGAGTCAGCAATAGAGGCAGCCTGTGGTTAATAAGCCATGACCTTGAACCAATTCCGTCAAGGAGTGATTGTTGGACGAAAGGTAGCACTTTCGTAGAGAAATGGCAGCAGGAGGAGAATTTAGACAACCACATGGCCGCTTAACGACTGAGCCACCCAGGCGCCCCTAGGCAAGTACAGTTTTATCACAAATGTTCTTCTATAAATTCTGAACATCTGGGCATAGAGCTCAATTCCTTCGTGATGCAGAACAGATTAATGGGCAGCAGACATTTACTGCATTGACTTCTGCGAGCTAATCTCTTTATTTGTGAGGTAGATAGACTAATTCTTGCCACTTCAGATTTTTGTGAAACTGAAACAAAACTACATACGTGGCATTGATTGTGCCCAAAACACAGTAGGTACTTTGTAAATATTCACATATTCGTTGATCCATTCAAAAAGATTGTGCTTGGTATAATTATAGAGTTAATATCAGCTGTTTTTAAAAAACTATCTTCTGGCACTCAATAGACTTTTTTAAAAAAAAGATTTATTTATTTATTTTTAGAGAGAGAGTGCAAGTAGGGGGAGGGGCAGAGCTAAGCATGGAGCCTGATGTGGGTGTGATCCCCCGACCCTGAGATCTTGACCTGAGCCGAAACCAAGAGTTGGACGCTTAACCAACTGAGCCATCCAGGTGCCCTGGCACTCAACAGCCTTACTGATTCTTACTATTCAACTATTCCAAATAGTCACTGTGTATGTTTGCACACATGCTCATGCACAAACGTGTGCTAGGGATGAGTGAGGAGCATGGTAAGCAGTGGAATGAGAGAAAGAAGTAAAATGGGATATGGTAAGTTAGAATGCATGGGAAGTGATTTTCAGTTTTGTACGTTAGAAGTACTGGATGGTTATGTGGGATTATTATTAACCAGAGGCCATGCAGCAGCTTGTTCAACTAACTGGCATTCTTAAGACTTGTAAATCTGTGTTATTTAGGGCACTTGACCACTGGAAAACCACAGTAAATGTTTGGAGGATGTGTTTATTTAACTTTTGCTTGCTTCACAACTAATATTCTAATAAACGCTATTCAAATTTTTATTTCCAGTAGAATAAGAGACATCTAATCTTTATTCTTATCCTAAAAGCTTTTATAAATAATATTGATCTCAATGTTAAAAGTGATGTGTATATATAATCCCATTAAACTGGCCTAGATGTCATATTAAAAACTGCTAACTACCATGAACTATTAGGGCTACATCTAAATACTTCTGATATATCAGGTGTATTTCAAATCTGCAGGAAGAGAGTGAGTTTCAAAGCCTACTTCTGGATAAATATTTGCTCTACTGAAAATTTTGGGAAGGTGATATAATAGCTTTCCATGATAATAGCTATTATTAATAGCTACATGTTATATGCTTTCATTATATTTAATCCTCCTGTATCAGTGAGAGTCTTGATGGAAAACAGAATTCCACATAGATAATTCTACTGAAAAGACTTTAACAAGGGTGGGGACAGGGTTAAGGGAACCAATGAATGATGCTGAGGAGGCTAGCGGCCCAGCAACAATGGCAAATGGTTATGAGTTGAGGAGGCTAGAAGGGAAAAGGAGAGTGTCCCCAGAGTCCAAGAAGAGCTGGAGCCATAAAGGAAGGTGCAACTGGCAGAAGTTGAAGTCCTGAGAGAGTTGGCCATTGCCTGAACTTCCTAATACAAGTGGAGGAGGGATAGGGAAGAAATACTCCAGCTTCTCTGTTTTCCTGCCCTCCCATCTTCTATTGTTAGGCTACAGTACCTGGGGAGTCTATGGATGCAGACCATTGATGTCAGCCTACTGAGGCATAGATTAGGACAGAGGAAGATGGAAAAGGATTAATCGCCTCCAGGGGTAAAAGCTATCTCATAAACATGAAGACACGAAGCCTGCCAAACTACACAGATTATAAATAATAAGGTCAGAACCTGAACTCATACTCTTTCCATGATAGCATTAGGATTAATCGACTCAGCATGAAAAAGAATGGGTCTAGACTAGCATGCAATCAAGAGGGACAATAGTGGATAGATTAGACAAAATGACAAAAAGAAGGGAAGGAGGGTTAAGGGTGAATTCCAGAAAAGAGACAAGGTAAATAAAAGGTAGTCTCTGAGACAAAGTCAGAATCATTACATCAGATCAAAATAATCCCACCATGATTGAAAGAGTGGTAAACAGAATTTGTAAGCAACTGGGATCATATAATAAATCAAAGTTTAAATGTATGGCAGGTGTTTAATAAATACTTGTAGAATGAATGAAGACAAATATATTAGTAGTTAAGGTCATGAGGTCTGGAGAAAAAATGACTAGATGGGACCCAGGCTCTACAATTTAGGTAATCAGGAACAAGGCCCTCATTTTCCTTGTCTGTAAAATTAGACTAATATGGTAACTACCATATGGTAGTTACCAAATATTGTAACTGTTGTAGGTAACTATTGTACGGTAACAAATATAGTAACTACCCCAGAGGGTTGTATACATTGAATAAATATAAATTGAATAGATATAAATATATGTAGACACACATATGCACACATGCATTGCTTGGTAAAATGCCTAGCACATAGTGGTATATAATTGTTATCTATTTTATATTCTAACTAGCTCAGTGTTAACCCCAACCATTATAGGAACATCATTCGTAATCATATGTACTACTTTTGAGCAGACCGCACTGAGATGTTCAGAATTTTCTCAGCACAAAAATAAACCTATAAAACGACTTTGTATATTTTAATTGTCTTGAGCACTATGCCCTAAATGCCTTTAGTCATATCAAAATACACACTGACACCACAATAGCTGTAGGTCACCAGGGGCTCTGATTTATTACTGAGCACTCATTAACTACATTAGAAGACAGAAATGATTTACTATTTTTTTAAATGTGAAAGGAAAGGTGTTTTGTGATTTATCCTCCTCGCCTTCAATAATCTGAACACCAGTGTTTCCAAGAGGACTAACTTGATGAATGCTTGTCTTCATTCGGGGCGCCCAACTTCTGCTGGGCTTCCTGGCACATTTTAAAACAAATTTACTGTCTGTAAAATATTCTAATGCTGGGCAATGTTTCACTTAATTCATCACTGTATTTTATAGCAATATCACATATTTTATTTGCATTTTAAAAAGCAGTGGAATTTCAGTCTTTTTCCTGGTACATTAACTTTTATAACTTGCATATTTTTGTACTACAGTTGTAGCTGTCATTATGGTTTATTTCATAATGAAGTCTCAAGTTGTATTTTTTTGACACAGATACTTTATTCAAACATGCGTTCCATTTGGTTTTTATCTCTATTTTCCCACTTTGACAAAGAAATGCCTTGGGAGACGCCGTTGGTGTCTCCAGCCACATCCTCTCTGCCCACCTTTGATTTTGGCTGTGACCTGGTGGATACTTCCTTGCTTCCCACTTCCAGCACCATGTGTATCTCTTAGCTTTTCTACCTCAAGGCTTTACCCGAAGCCCTGGGAGCCTGGGATTCTGCCTTAGAGCTGGGAGGTGGGGGTGGGACAGAAGTGTCCCTAGGTGCAACCCCCAACTAATGTGGGTAAATACACCAGCTTTTCAACAAGAACAGTCATGTTTGTCACTTCTACTCAGCCTTAGTTTGGCAATAAAAGGACTAGTGGAGATGAAAGTAACTTGGAAAGGGTATTCTCTATGCAAAGGAGACAGAGCAACTTAACCACAGCCAGTTGGTAACTAGTGAGAACAGGCCAGATCTCTTAATTTTTCAAAGGAAGTTAGAAATATCGCTAATTAAAGTTTTTGAAATGAAAAAAAAAATTCAAAATAAAATATCTTCCTTTTAGTCTGGATTCAGCCTTTGGATTACCAGCTACAAAATAAAATTACAATGTAGTAGCTGGCTTTCCTGTATGATAGCCAAACCAGTTAGTGTCAAGTATCTAGGATAAAATGTAATGAAAACAAGCAGGATCTAGAGGAAAAACACAGAGTCTTATTGAGAGATACAAAAGAATATTTGAAAATTATAAAGATGCAAATTGTTCCTAAATTAACTGCTAAAATTAGCATAATACTAATGAAAATCGCATTTTTTTGGAGGCTGAAAGAATTATTATAAAGTCCATTTGGAAAAATAACTAAACAAAAATAGTTTCTAAAGAAAAACTGGAAGAGATACTTGCTAAAGCAGATATTAAATGTATTACAAGATTACAGTAATTGAAACCCTGTCGAACCACAATGAGATATCATTCACACCCACTAAGGCGGCAATAATAATAATAATAATAATAATAATAATAATAATAATAAAACAGGAAATAACAAATATTGGTGAAGATGTGAAGAAACTGGAGGCTTTGCACATTGCTGATGGGAATGTAAGTTGGTGAGGCCACTGTGGAAAACAGTTTGGAGGTTCCTCAAAAAGTTAAACAGAATTACCATATGACTCAGCAAGTCCCTTTCTAGCAATATATGGAGAAGAATGGGGAGGAATTGAAACAGATATTTACACAAAACCTCGTGCACCAACGTGTTGACAAAAGGTGGAAACAACCCAAATGTCCATCAGGCAACAGTTTGAGCCAATAGTTACAGAATTGTGAGAGGAAATTTTTGATCAAAGAAAATTATATCCACTCAAATTATAGTTCATATATGATGCTAATGAAAAGATAAATTCAGATACACAATAGTGCAGAAAATATAACTCCAAAAATATGCTTCTTGAGACATATGTCCAAGCATGCACAAGTCAACAGAGAAATAAATGTTTATAATCCAAAAACGAGGAGTCTGTGGTATTAAACGAATGGGCTGAGTATAGGAAACATTTCAATACAAAATAAGTAACCAGCAATTATGTTAAATATTGCTTTAAAACATTGTAAATGTTGAAAGTAATTCTTAAAAGAAAAAACATGTAATACTGAAAATAATAATTTGATGTGACTAACATATATTGAACTCCCCAGATTATATTTACTGATGTAGGTTGAGGAGAAGGAAAACTAAGTAAATTCCCATTTTACATAGAGTGGGGTAAGGCAAATTCACTATTGATTTTGGTAATCAGAAAATTATAGTATTTTTATTTTTTAATCTTAATGTGACAAGCAGTATATATTAAAGTTGTGTATACCTCTGTGAAATCACTGGAATAGATAAAAGCTAAGAATAGTTAGACTATGCAACAAAACACAAAAAATTAACAGTATATTTTCTTAAAAGAGGAAGTATGAAATAAGAGAACAGTTATTTTAGTTGTGAGAATAGACACAAATGGGTTAATCTCTCCTATTACATAGCAACATTCTCATATTGATTTAAAAGGATATTTCAGATATAAATTGTGTGTAAAGGTTCACCTAAAGTAGTGACGCAAGTGATTAAAAAATGAAGGGATGATGAAAGTTATAAGGCAAGTAGAAACGAAGAGCAAAAGAAACAATATTAAATTCCAAAGAAAGGATAACTCAAGGCAAATTATTAAACAGGATAATTTTATATCAATAAGTATGGTTCACAATGATGATATAATAGTCATGAACCATTTTAGCAGAATATGTATCTTTGAAATATTTCATGTAAAAAGGTGTTAGAAGTATACAGAGAACTTGATAAAAACAATTGTGGAATATAATGAAACATGCAACTAAAGAAACAAATTATATCCAAAGGCCAGATATTTCAATAACAAAGTCAATCATTTAGAAATTTGTATACAAAAAAAAAAAAATTATTATGTACAACCACCTAAATTATTACTAGATACAAAATAAAATCCAAACTCAACTTTACACTATTTAGAGAAAGTAAAGTGAGATTATTTCATATCAAAACATGACATGTATCCAAAGAGCTACTCCACAGCAAATCCAAAACCTTAAACATTTAATAGCTAAAGCAGATGAAATTTAAAAATAGTTGAATTAAACATCTAACCAATGAAATTTGAAAATGAGCAGCAAGAGTTATTGAAAATTGGGGCACCTGAGTGGCTCAGTCGTTAAGCGTCTGCCTTCAGCTCAGGTCATGGTCCCAGATCCTGGGATCGAGCCCCGCATCAGGCTCCCTGCTCAGCGGGAAGGCTGCTTCTCCCTCTCCCACTCCCCCTGCTTGTGTTCCCTCTCTCGCTGTCTCTCTCTCTGTCAATTAAATAAATAAATAAAATCTTTAAAAAAAAAAAGAAGAGTTATTGAAAGCATAATGGACTGAAGGGAAAATTCTGTAAGAAAGGTAAAAGTAATTTCATTCCAAAAGTCAGAGGAAGAGCACAATGCCAAAAATGGTACAGAGTATAGAGCAAATAAGGAACCAAGAACTTGGAAAATAGTTAAAACAAGAGAAATGATAAAATCTAAAAAATTGTTACTTGTCTGAAGGAAACTCAATAATCCAATGTTCTTGAAAAGCCTAGCAAACATAACTGGGTTAAAGAAGAAACTACTAAAATCAATAATGAGAAGCTAGATATAGTAGCACATGTCTAAATTATTTTCTTAAATTAAGAAAATATTATACACAATTCTGTGCTATATATGAAATAAACTGGGTAAAGTTGATTATTTCTATTCATTCCAATTCTCCTATGTGACACTCACTGTAAACAATGAAGAGTGTTTACATTGCAAGAAACCATGTTGTTAACTATAGATACTATGTTGTAGAGCAGATCTTTAATCCTTGTTCATTTTGCACAGAAACTCTGCATTTCCTCAAATTCATCAAGAGTTTGCATACATTAAATGTGTGCAATACTTTTGTGTATTAGTTATATCTCAATAAGGCTAAAAATGTGAGCAGTATTTAACTAGTCTTTTATAACGGCACAGACTGAATTAGACTTCAGAATCTAGACACTATTACTGTTTACTTTGGTCAAAACATTGTTTGATCTATTATTTAACTGTTTTGTCTCCACTCTAATAATAATTTTGCATGCTATATCTCTATCTATCTATATGATAATTTATTTATCATGTGTCTCTACTTTCATCTTTCATAGAGTGTTGTTCATATAAGCCATCCAATATTTGCAAAACTCTTCTAAGTTTCCTTGAAGCAGTTTGCTAGTTCCTAAGGTGGAGATCATTTGGAGTGTCTTTGTAAACACCAAAATATACACTTGTTCTGGTAAGATACCAAAACATGAGCATAAATTTATTCAGTCTTACAGCTTCCCCTAAATGCATTATGCCTCAGTGGTCTTAGCTGGAAATTTGGGTTAAAATAAACGACCTCAGTGTGAAGTCCGTGCTTCATTTGTTATCAGCTTTCCTAAGGCCATAAATAATGAAAGACAAATTTTAACTTCTTAGTATTTCCAGTGAGGTCATCAGGCATAAAAGCATGGCAGTGAAACAGAGCATTAGGGAACGAGCAGGCACTTTGTACATCAATAGAAACATCTGTTGGATCCTGATCTCTGCAGTCTGTGTTCTTCAACACAGGTGCTTAATTTTCCTGTGCTAATAAGTCTGTGTAAATTGAAACATTATATCATCTTCATGGGAAGTACTGATTCTTCCTTCCCTCGAAACAAATATTTGTTAAACTCTTTCAATATCTCCTAATTTCAAAAGCCTTGTATTAAAACTACATTATTAATCATTAAGCTCATGGCAACTGAGTGGCCAGTGTTACTTTTATAAGAATAGAAAGCACAATGAGAATTTGAAACTTATATTGGGTATTATTAACATAATAGCACCTGGCAGTTGTAAGCACAAAAGAATTTGTACTTGGTTTCTTTTTTTAAAAAAAAATTTATTATTGAAGTATAGTTGACATACAATGTTATATTAGTTTCAGGTGTACAACTTAGTGATTTGACAATTCTGCACATTATGCAATGTTCTCCATGATAAGTGTAGTTACCATCTGTTCTTACAATATTATTGACTACATTCTCTATGTTGTACTTTTCATCTCTGTAACCTATTCATTTATTTTATAACTGGAAGTTTGTACCTCTTAAGCCCCTTCACCTATTTCACCCATCTCCTTACTCTTTACCCCTCTGGGTAAAAAACAAACTAGTTTGTTTTCTGTATTTATGAGTCTGTATCTGTTTGTTTGGTCATTTGTTTTGTATTTTTGATTCCACATATAAATAAAATCATATGGTAATTATCTTTCTCTGTCTGACTTATTTCACTTTGCATAATACTGTCTAGGTCCATCCATGTTGTCATGAATGGCAAGATCTCATTCTTTTTTATGGCTGAGTAATATTCCATTGGGCCTATATGCCACATCTTCTTTATCCGTTCATCTTTTGATGGACACTGAGGCTACTTCCATATCTTGGCTATTGTAAATAATGCTGCAATAAACAGGGGGTGCATCTATCTTTTCAAATTGGTGTTTTCATTTTCTTTGGGTAAATACTCAAGAGTGAAATTATTGGATCATATAGCATTTCTATTTTCCATTTTTTGAGGAACCTCCATACTATTTTCCATGGTGGCTGCAACAATTTACATTCTCACCAACAGTGTATGAGGTTTCTTCTTTCTCTACATCCTGATCAATATTTGTCATGTCTTGTCTTTTTGATACTAGCCATTTCGACTGGTGTGAGGTGATATATCATCATCGTTTTGATTTGCATCTCCCTGATGATGAGTGATGTTGAGCATCATTTCATGTGTCTGTTGGTCATCTGTATGTCTTCTTTGGAGAAATGACTATTCATGTCCTCTACGCTGATCAGATTATTTGTGCTTTTGGTGTTGAGTTGTATAAGATTTTTGTATATTTTGGATATAACCCTTTATTGGATACATCATTTGCAAATACCTACTCCCATTCAATAGGTCATCTTTTGTTTTGTTGATGGTTTCCTTCATTGTGCAAAAGCTTAATTTTAGTTTGATGTAGTCCTAATAGTTTATTTTTGCTTTTGTTTCCCTTGTCTGAGGAGACATATCCAGAAAAATGTTACTAAGGCCGATGTCTCAGAGATTACTGCCTATGTTTTCTTTTAGGAGTTTCATGGCTTCAGTT
The DNA here is from genome assembly GCF_004348235.1 of Phoca vitulina. Taxonomy (NCBI): domain Eukaryota; kingdom Metazoa; phylum Chordata; class Mammalia; order Carnivora; family Phocidae; genus Phoca; species Phoca vitulina. The sequence goes on along the minus strand of NW_022589705.1, from coordinate 37,052,580 downwards.
AGGTCTTTAATCCATTTTGGGTTTATTTTTGTGTATGGTGTAAGAGAGTGGTCTAGTTTCATTCTTTTTCATGGAGCTGACAGTTTTCCCAACATCATTTATTGAAGGGACTGTCTTTTTCCCATTGGATATTCTTGCCTCCTTTGTTGTAGGTTAACTGACCATATAAGCATGGGTTTATTTCTAAGCTCTCTTGTTCCACTGATCTATGTGTCTATTTTTGTGCCAGTACTATACTGTTTTGATTACTATATCTTTGTAGTATATCTTGAAACCTGAGATTGGTTGCTAGAGGTGAAATGGACATAGTAGCTGAGCACGTTGGTAGCAGAAGACTACCATGGGAGGGACTCCCACTGTGGTGGGGTGACAAGTGGACCAGATTTTTAAAGCTGCCCTGGTGCTGTGAGGGCCAACAGTACTGTAGTAACTTTTCTTCTTGTAGGGTCGGAGTGCTTGGCTTTTCTTGAATTCTCTTGACAACTAACCAGTGCCTGTGATTCCTACTTCTCTCATTGCCCTGTGCAGCCAACCAACTACTACCTCATTAACTGAAATAACTTGAGTAAAACTATATTTTGCAAAAAGCCTAAAGTGCATGTGTGGGGACACACACACACACACACACAATTCCTTAAACATTCTTCCTAGATTCTAACCTATGATTTAAAATGACACCAAACATTTATGAAATCATGAGAGCAGTAACTCTAAATTTGAGACAAGTAATGACATGGAAACCATTCTGAAAGTTAGTGAATTGAATGATTCTCACCAAGGTTAGTTATCTTGTATAAGAGGCAAAAAAGGATAGTATTCATATTTTAAAAAAATAATGGTAAGAGCTGTGGAGTATACAAAAGTTAAGTTCTAGATACTTCGACATTTTAAACGACGTCAATGTCAAATATACTCAAACACATTTAATATTATATTAGCAAAGATATTAAGAAACTGGAGAGTATAACTGCCTATAAAATAGAATTATAAAGGATCTTCAGCTTTCAAAACTTGTAAGTTACCTATTAGTTGGAAACAATAAACATAATGTTTACACAGTATTGAATATATGGCCTCCACACAAAATTGAATTTTCTGGAATAAATTCTGTCAGATTATACTTCATCAATCATAGATATAGGATTGTATGGTGAGTTAGGAATCATCTTAGTGACTAGAATTTGAGAAGCCTAAAGAGATTGAAAGCAAAAGATACCCAGATGCAATGTTCTTACTGCACATTAAAAAAAAAATTTTATTATGTTACATTAATCACCATACATTACATCATTAGTTTTTGATGTAGTGTTCCATGATTCATTGTTTGCATATAACACCCAGTGCTCCATTCAGTACGTGCCCTCTTTAATACCCATCACCAGGCTAACCCATCCCCCCACCCCTCTCCCCTCTAGAACCCTCAGTTTGTTTCTCAGAGTCCATAGTCTCTCATGGTTCGTCTCCCCCTCCAATTCCCCCCTTCAAGATATACTATCTTTTTTTTTTTTTAACATATAATGTATTATTTGTTTCAGAGGTACAGGTCTGTGATTCAACAGTCTTACACAATTCACAGCACTCACCATAACACATACCCTCCCCAGTGTCTATCACCCAGCCACCCCATCCCTCCCACTCCCCACCACTCCAGCAACCCTCAGTTTGTTTCCTGAGATTAAGAATTCCTCATATCAGTGAGATCATATGATACGTGTCTTTCTCTGATTGACTTATTTCGCTCAGCATAATACCCTCCAGTTCCAGCCACATCGTTGCAAATGGCAAGATTTCATTCCTTTTGATGGCTGCATAATATTCCATTGTATATATATACCACATCTTCTTTATCCATTCATCTGTCGATGGACATCTTGGCTCTTTCCACAGTTTGGCTATTGTGGACATTGCTGCTATAAACATCAGGGTGCATGTACCCCTTCGGATCCTTACATTTGTATCTTTGGGGTAAATACCCAGTAGTGCAATTGCTGGATCGTATGGTAGCTCTATTTTCAACTTTTTGAGGAACCTCCATACTGTTTTCCAGGATGGCTGCACCAGCTTGCATTCCCACCAACAGTGTAGGAGGGTTCCCCTTTCTCTGTATCCCCGCCAACATCTGTCGTTTCCTGACTTGTTAATTTTAGCCATTCTGACTGGTGTGAGGTGGTATCTCATTGAGGTTTTGATTTGGATTTCCCTGATGCCGACTGATGTTGAGCACTTTTTCACATATTTTTTAAGTGCCAAATATTTGAGAGAAAACCAGAAAACAAATTTCCAAGCTATACCCCAAAGCCACTGGCTAGTATGTGGTCTGAAGTTACAACAATCCAATGACTAGAACAATGTTGTTCCTCATCTCTCCCTATCCATAGGTATGTGTGCTTTCATCCCATTGTATCTGAGCTTGTAAATTTTCCATCCAGTTGTATTCAACCCTACTCTTATGGGACTATTTGATGCAAACATTTAAAAAATAATTTTGTTCGGTGAAGGAAAAAGGTTGGAGATTTAAATGGTTATGACTACTCTCTGTAACTTACAGATATTTGTGTGAATACTTTCCAAAATCTGTATCCTGCACTACATGGAAAGCTCTGTGAGGACAAGGACCATATTTCTTCTGCAAACCACTTTCTCCTCAGTACTTAGCTTAGGAACAAGGCACATACAAGATGACCAATAAAGATTAGGTAAATTAATGATAATGGAAAATAGTTTTAAAATTTCTCTGTCCAATCCTCCAACCCTGCCATTGCTTATCAGTTGTTAATTCTTTATTTCTTGACCCTTATTGGTATAGTGTAGATAGATATACTGGAATCTAAAGCAAGATAGTAGGGGCTATGAATAATACAAATGAAGAGGTGCTTTAAAATTTGACTTTCTAGAACAGCAAAAAGGAAATCTTGATCAATATAATTCTCTCAATATTTTATTCAATTTTCTTGGAAGATTTTCAGGAGATTTAATAAGCTAGAACTTTGATGATTTGCTGCAGTAGACATACAAGATAGGATTATTTGTTGATTGGACCTAAATGGAACCAAAGATTCCAATGAGGTCCTACCAGCTGCAACAAATTATTTTCAATATACCATGGTATTTTCCACAACACACTATTTATCACTGAATTGAAAATCAGACTTCAAATGATAAGAGAAGCTTTTACTTATATACATATATTTTCTATTATCATTCTTTAGCTTTCTTCTTTTTTTTTTTTTAGGGGAAGAGAAAGCATGAGTGGGTGGGCGGGGAAGGGTAGGAGGAGGGGCGGCAGAGGCAGAGGGAGAGAGAGAATCCCAAGCAGGCTCTACACTCATCCAGGAGCCAGACATGGAGCTTGATCCCACGACCCCGAGATCATGACCTGAGCAGAAACCAAGAATCAGATGCTTATCTGACTGAGTAACCCAGGTGCCCCCCTCTTTCAATTTTTGATTTCTTGCAGGGAGCAATGTTTGCTGATATGGTGGAATCTGAAATGCTTATCTTTAATTTCAAGAACTAAATATATTTATGATCACTTTATAAAAAGAAAAGAGAGTTTTATTTATAATTCTTTTAATATTTGTTATTTTGTAGATAATTTCCATGCTAAGAAAATACATTTGTGCCCATGGCACTGTCATTATTAATATATCCTTTTCTTATTTTGACTAAATATTTTTAAAAAGATTTCATTTATTTATTTGAGAGAGAGAGAGAGAGAGAAGCAGACTCCCCTGCTGAGCAGGAAACCTGCTGTGGGGCTCTATCCCAGGACCTGGAGATCATGACCTGAGCTGAAGGCAGACGCTTAACTGACTGAGCCACCCAGGCGCCCCAACTAAATATTGTTTTTATATTTTACTGAACAAACTGTAAAACTGAAGATTTTATTTATAGTACCTCTAAGATATAAAATCTTTAATTGCCAACAGACCTAAATATTTACAAACAAACCATTATATTTCTCTGTAATCTGTTTCTTCCCTTTTCTCCCTGTCCCTCTCTGTCCATCTGTCTGTCTCTGTCACTCCCTCCCACTCTCTCCTAGACTTCTCATTATTCTACGTTCTGACTAAAATTAAAACATGAATTTTTACAAATAGCTTTCTTTACAGCAGAAGGTGAAGTCATTTGGTGAGACCACTCCTGAAGTGGTGTCCAAACCCACTTAGGGAAATCTCCATCTATTTTGCCAAACAGGTTTGGCTGCTAGGATTGACTTCACTTATCAGGTTACTGGAGAAAACAAACCTAAGTCAGGCAAACAATGTTTTATGTGGCTTATAAAAACATTGTCAAAGTTTGGGTCTTTGAGCTGGCTTAAAAGTGTTTTTAAAGTGGTAACATTTTGTTTACATAATCTCTGTTTAATTAATGTGTTTTATATAAATATCATCATTGGTTCAAGTAATTCAAAAATGGACAAAAAAAAATCCAGTTCCTGATTACCAACAACGAGAAATGGTTCCTGATTCCTGCAACTTTTTACTCTCTGGGGAGGGGAAGGAGATAAATATAGTATATAAGGTAGATTAAACTGTACTCTCTGTTTTAAATAATGGCTGTTTGAGGACATGTTAGGCTGTAAGAGCCGAGGTATGAATCATTGACAACATTATCTAAATAAAACCTGGGATATGCCTTCTCCTGGAATTTCCAAAAATCAGCTCACAGAGGGAGAGAGAGGAGGGGAAGGCAAGGGGGCTGAACAAATCATAAAGTGACGAGCACACTTAAGGAGCCCCTCAATGCTCTCATGTCTAACAGCCATGAAACACCATGTGGATGTTTACCATCTAGCCTTGTCCATTGGAATGGAACTTTTGGATCTGGGTGCCAGATCCGATCTTTCCTCAGTTTCCTTTTGGTTCAGAAAATGACATCTCTATACAGTCAATTGCCTAAGCCAACATTTAGGAGTTGTTCTTTGTTTCTCTCCTTCTGTCAGTCCCGTATACAATCCATCAGCAAGGTCTCCTGGCTTTACCTCCAAAGTATTTTCTCTATCTTTTCATTTATTTTTATCCTGACCATTACCACCCTATACCAATCCATCATAACCACTTGGATAATAACCCAATTTTGCCACCTTCCCTTGCAATCCATCTTCTTCTTCCCAGCATTCATAATGCTGCTTTTAATTCATCAAGCAGATAATTTCTTTCACTGGAAATCTTCAGTGGCTCCCTAATGCACTTGGAATTAAACATAAGCTCTCTGACATGGCTGACATATGACATGCATAACACATATGGAAAAGTATATAAATCACCAGTGTATAGCTCAATGAATTATCAGGTCTCAACTCAAATGATCTTTTTTCAAAGAGGTCTTCCCTGACCACCCTATCGAAAGTGTCTTTTCTCCCTGTACTCTCTACTGCCCTAAGCTTGGTTTTATTAGCTTATCAGAACATATTGCAATGTGATATTAACTTACTAATTTATTTGTTCGCTTATTTATTTTCCATTTTTATCCCACTGAAAATAAGGGTCTTTGAAGGTAGGAACGATGTCATATTCAAGGTCCCCATCCCCAGCTTCTGAAAAGTGCCTAGCCCCTTGCAGGCACGCCATATAAGTTTGGTGAATGAATGATTGAATGACTAAATGAACAAACTCATAAAGGAAGCACAATTATCATCAGGTACCACCATAAATTAGTCAAAAACAGGTCCTAATTCTTTTTGTGAAGTAGGTTTGCTAGATCCAAAGACCTGGGTCATGCTGCAGATGTGGGATATACGGATTTCAGAAAAAAAAAGAAGAAGGATAAATATTTCAAAATATATGTGGACAAGATAGAGAAATGTAAATTCACTTTACAATTATTTGGATTCAAATTGCTCTGTTCTTAAGTATATTATTTCTTTTTTTTTTTTTTTTTTAAAGATTTTATTTATTTATTTGACAGAGAGAGACACAGCGAGAGAGCGAACACAAGCAGGGGGAGTGGGGGAGGGAGAAGCAGGCTTCCCACAGAGCAGGGAGCCCGATGCGGGGCTCGATCCCAGGACCCTGGGACCATGACCTGAGCCGAAGGCAGACGCTTAACGACTGAGCCACCCAGGCGCCCCTCTGTTCTTAAGTATATTATTTCATCAAATTGATGAATATTATTGAGCTATTACTTTATGCCAGACACATTACGAGATCTGAGGCATTCAGTACATTTATGTCTAACATAAGATTTGTGGAATTTAGTTTGATAACTGAATTAGAATGAAAATATTGTAATAGGCTGAAATAATTGTTTACACTTAACAAAGCAAATAAGGATTAACGTAGGAATTAGCAGAGTCCTACAATGTGGATTGTACAAATGGTTTAAACATGACAACACTCAGAAAAAAAGCCATCTGTGGGTGTTACTTAGCTGTCAGTTTAAGAGCAATTAGAGACAGGATGAAGCTGATAAAAATACCTCAGTTGCCTTCATAGAAGTTTATACTGTGTCCCAAAGCAGAGATTTTTGGTTGTAAGAAGCAGAGCAAGAACAGAGGTTAGAAATAACAAGGAGTAGGTTTAAATATTAAATTTGGATACATTTTTCTAGTGATCAGATGATAGCTTTTGGAGAAACATGTTCTAGTACTTGTTGGACGACTATTTTCAGAGTAATTGTGGAGAAACTTCATGCTGTATATTGTATTCTGTACATTTACAGATTTTCAGAAAAGCATGTGCCACGTTGAGCCCTTTAAAGATAAATAAGTAAAACGCATTAGAACACCAACAGAATCCAGAAAACATTGGCTATCATAAATAAAGGAGTGTAGCAAGAGAACCCCCTTGTGGCCGGAGAATATTTATTCCAAATGAAGACTAACTAGAGCTAGTTAGATTTTTCTTATCATAGACCCAGCACACTTAAATCGTGAGTTCATTGTACCCCATTCACTAATTTGATGTCATCATGTTTTTCTGGTTTTGTTTGCTTTTCTTTTCTCTTTTAAAAGCAATTTGAGGCATAACACATACGGAAAAGTATATAAATCACCAGTGTATAGCTCAGTGAATTATCAGAAATTGAACACGCCTATGTAACCGCACCCAGATCCAGAATAAGAATATTACTAGCACCCAGAATACTCCCCTTGTCCCTGCTTCTAACCATTATCCCTGCAAGGGCAGCCATTATTCTGATACTTAACACCACAAGTAGGTTTTGATTATGCTTGAACTTTGGTAAATCACACCGTATGTATTCTTTTTCCATCTGGCTTCTTTCACTTACCGTTACGTCTGTGGGATTCATGTATGTATACTGTGTTGTCGATATGGTTCTTTTGTTCTCAGTGCTGTACTGTCTTCCATTTTGTGCATATACCCTAATCTACTTGTTCTATTGTTAATGGGCATTTAAGTAGTTTTCAGTCTGGGAAATCATAAACAGTGCTGCTAGGAACATTCTTGTGCATGTTCTCTGATGAATATGCTGATGAGAACGCAGAGATGCTAGAATTGCTGGGTCATGAGCTATGCATATGCTCAGCTTTCACTGATACTGTCCCGGGGGGATTTTTAAAGTCGTCGTACCCATTTCTAGCTCCACAACCCGAGTTGCCATTGTGCCACATTCTAGCTAACATGTGGTGGGTCTTTTTCGTTTTAGGCGAATAGTGGTATCTCATTGTGGTTTTACTTTTTCATTTTCTTGATGACTGATGAAGTTGAGTACCTTTGCATATGCCTACCGGCCATTCAGGAAATGCTCATCTTTCAATAGAAAATCACTGTATATGATTTGTGGGTGTTGAAATATTCTGTAGATGAGTTCTCTGTTGAATATAAGAATTGAAAACCTCCTCTCCAAATTTGTGGGATGTATTTTCATTCCCAATGATGTGTCATTTGATAAGAAATCCTCCACTTTAATATTTTTCACTTTATCAGATTTTATGGGTAGCACTTTTTGCGTCTTATTTAAGAATGCTTCATCTACTCCGAAGTCTGGAAATGTTCTCATATAATTTTCTTCTAAAAGCATGACTGTTCTATCTTTCACATTCAGATTTACAATTCATCTGGAAATTTTTGAGTATGGATTGAAATTAATGTCTTTTCTGTAATGTCTTGCTTCTGGTTAACTCAGAACCATTTATTGAATAAAGCACCATTTCTTATCTGTACCTCAGTGTGTGTTTGTCACTCATCAGGTGACTATGTATGTGTGGGTCTGTCTCTGGACTCTATTCCGTTCAATTGGTCAGTTTGTCTCTCCTTCATCAATAACCCATTGTCATGTTTATGATGGTTTTACAATAGCTTTGTAGTAGTGAGTCCCCAAGTTTTGTTGTTCTTCTTCTGTTCCAGTTATCAGTTTATTGCCTCTTAGTTCCAAATTTATCCTTTATTGCGGAGTTTCTGAAATGGAAACGGTCCCTTTAAATGTTTTTTCCTTGCCTGCTGGCTCAAAATTCAGTTTTGCCAGTAGAGGGCACTGGAGAGACATTGCAAGAGAGGCGTTCTGCTTCCTGGTTCTGCAAGTTCTGGAAAAGTGGGGCTTCTTCAGGGTCCCGCTCCGGCCGCACGCACAGCCGTTTCAGTGCCGGGCCCGTTTGGTGCATGGTGGCCTGCAGCACCCAGCAGCCCGCCGCGTTCCCCCGTATTACCCCTTGAGCGGTTTTGCAGCCGAGGGACTCCAGTGAGACACCTCTGAGCAGCTTTCCCTAGCACCCGAGGGGGTGAATTTCCAGCCATTTTCACAGCTGCACCAGAGGTACTTCTTTGCCATTTAGTGAGCCAAGGCCGTAACCAGGTCTTGCTCGTACACCTGCTGGGACATCTTCCTGTGTGTCCTGTTTCACCCTAAGCGTAAGATTATTCCTGACATCTGCTCTCTACTCTAGTTTTTAGTTTTTTACTTCTAGCTAATCCCTCATCACTACCATACACTGTTACCGTAAATAGTTCTTTCAGTTAAACTTTTCCAGATCTTACTGTGTGGTTTCTTTCTCCTGATTGTATCCAGGCTGATACAACGTCTTTATAATAATGTCTTCCAATACGTGAACATAGTATGTTTTTCTGTTAGTTCTATTCTTGTAAATCATATGATACATTTATTCCTAATTTTTTCATGTTATCTTTTGTATTTTATTATTAATTTTGCTGTTGTTCTTATATAGGAATCTAGTAGATTTCTGGCAATTTACCTTTTATCCACTGAGCTTGCTAAATTTGCATATGAAAGCTAATAGTGTGTCTGTATATTCTTTCTTATTTTTCGCATACACAATCATGCTTATGTAAATACCTGGGTTTATTTTTTCCTTTCTAATCCTTATACTTTTTATTCCTATATCTTGACTTACTGCATATCTAGATTTGAGACCTTCGGTACAATATTGACTAGAACTGGTAATAACAAATAGTCTTGCTTTTGGAAAAATGTTTCAGTTTTACACCATTAAATATGATGCATGCTGTATTTGTTTGTTTATTACCAGCCACTCTATTGGATTAAGGAAAGTTCATTCTATTCCAAGTTAAGGTTTTTAAAAATTAAAAAACATTTTTTTTTAAAGAGAGCGTGAGTGCGCGGTGGAGGGGCAGAGGGAGAGGGAGAGAGAGACTCTTAAGCAGGTTACACGCTTCGCGCAGAGCCTGCCGGGCAGGGGCCCTGGAGGCTCAATCTGACGACCCTGAGATCATGACCCGAGCTGAAATCAAGAGTCGGACACTCAACCAACCAAGCCACTTGGGTGCCCCTAAGGTTTTTTTAGGTTTGGTTAATTCTTTTTTTTTTTTTTAATTTTATTTTATTATGTGAGTGGGTGTCAGAGTTTAAGTCCTTTACCTTTGAATCGATGTTATTATGTTATTTTTATCTTTTTTTTAATTAATATGCCAAATTACATTGCTTTTTCAATGTAAAAACACCCTGTATTATGGCAATGAACGTGTCATTGTAGGTTGTTCTTCCTGAGACTAAGTCTGAGTTTAAATCAGTTCACTTTTCATCTCTAATACAGAATAATATGAAATCAATAAATGATAAAGTAAATGTTTAATCATAAGGAAAGGGAATCATTTAATCATAAGGAAACCATTCATTTTTATTATTTTTATTTTCTCAAAGAGACACTTTTCTTTAAATATGTTCTACCTCCCTTTAGAAAAGTAGATTGTGTCTAAATGGCTATTACTAGGTTCTTCTTTAATCTTTGGGGCTTCTAAGTTGTCATTCATCTATTTCATTTAATTCATTTTTAATGTATATCAAGCAGCTAGGGTATGGCAAGCAGAGATGGAGGAAAACTACAGAGGAAGAAGGAGAAGGCCAAGGAAGGAAACATGTTGAGAAGGCAGAATAAAATAAGAAGGAACTATGAGATGGGAAGCCAAGGGGATGGCAGGAAAATGAAATCTTCGAGGCAAGACAGTACTGGGAAATAAATGACCCCAAGTCTGTAGCAGGAAGAGGCTGCAGAAGAAGAACGGGGAGAGCCGTGAAGGAGAGGGAAGGCAGAACCATACTTTGATTTCCCTCAGGTGAGGTAGCCCTGGCTCCTTGGTATTCCCGACTGGCCACACGAAGTGGGTGATGCTCCCTGCTTTGAGAGGGGGTTCCCTTATCCAGCTCCAGGAATATCTCAAGTGACAAAAACAAACCAACCAACCAACAAAACTTTGGCCATTTCAGTCTTTGAGGCCTGGAGTGTAGGATTTAGGGCTTTACTCCAGGGAGGCCCAGGAATGATTTCAACCACTCATTATTGCCACCAACCTAGGACTTGGGAGATGGAAATATCCTCTCTTCATATTTCTCCATCTTCCATTTCTTTCTCTTTAAACAGGCTCTGTATACCTTTTAAGAAGATTTATTCTCTTATCAATAAATGGCATTCTCAAAACTTTATGAAAATATCAATATATTTTTATATATGTGGTTTTTTAAAAATATATTTTTAACTGATGAAAGGTATATACAGCAGATCTTGTAAGTACGCTAGTAACTCAAAAAAGAGGGCTGTGTTACCTCCTAATCCAGCAAAGGTGACATTAATTCATTCTGTGGTTTTTCTGTGCAGGTAGCTTTTTCATATTCTATTGCCCATGGTCTAATAACTAAAAATATTTTAAAAAGAACCAGAAGATTATTATGTGTTTGCCTTAAATTCTTTCCACAAATAAGTGAAACCATATGATAATTGACTTTCTCTTCTTGACTTATTTCACTTAGCATAATCTCCTCCAGTCCCATCCATGTTGATGCAAAAGTTGGGTATTCATCCTTTCTGATGGCCAAGTAATATTCCATTGTATATATATGGACCACATCTTCTTTATCCATTCATCTGTTGAAGGGCATCTCAGCTCTTTCCACAGTTTGGCTATTGCGGACATTGCTGCTATGAACATTGGCATGCATGTGGCCCTTCTTTTCACTACATCTGTGTCTTTGGGGTAAATACCTAGTAGTGCAATTGCTGGGTCATAGGGTAGCTCTATTTTTAATTTTTTGAGGAGCATCCACACTGTTTTCCAAAGTGACTGTACCAACTTGCATTCCCACCAACAGTGTAAGAAGGTTCCCCTTTCTTTTTATTTATTTATTTATTTATTTATTTATTTATTTTATTATGTTATGTTAATCACCATACATTACATCATTAGTTTTTGATGTAGTGTTCCATGATTCATTGTTTGCATATAACACCCAGTGCTCCATGCAGAATGTGCCCTCTTTAATACCCATCACCAGGCTAACCCATCCCCCACCCCCCTCCCCTCTAGAACCCTCAGTTTGTTTTTCAGAGTCCATAGTCTCTCATGGTTTGTCTGCCCTTCCGATTTCCCCCCCTTCATTCTTCCCCTCCTCCTATCTTCTTCTTCTTTTTTTTTTTTTTTTAACATATAATGTATTATTTGCTTCAGAGGTACAGATCTGTGATTCAACAGTCTTGCACACTTCACAGCGCTCACCATAGCACATACCCTCCCCAATGTCTGTCACCTATCCACCCCATCCCTCCCACCCCCCACCACTCCAGCAACCCTCAGGTTGTTTGAGGAATTCTTAATCTCAGGAAACAAACTGAGGGTTCCCCTTTCTCCACAACCTCTCCAACATTTGTTGTTTCTTACCTTTTCAATTTTTGCCATTCTAACTGGTGTAAGGTGTTATCTCAATGTGGTTTTGATTTGAATTTCCCTGATGGCTAATGATGATGAACATCTTTTCATGTGTCTGTTAGCCATTTGTATGTCTTCTTTTGAGAAGTGTCTATTCATCTTCTGGTCATTTTTTGACTTGATTATTTGTTTTTTGGGTGTTGAGTTTGAGAAGTTCTTTATAGATCTTGGATACCAGCCCTTTATCTGTAGTGCCATTTGCAAATATCTTCTCCCATTCTGTGGGTTGCCTCCTTGTTTTGTTGACTGTCTCCTTTGCTGTGCAGAAGCTTTTTATCTTGATGAAGTCCCAAAAGTTCATTTTTGCTTTTGTTTCCCTTGCCTTTGGAGATGAATCTTGAAAGAAGTTGCTGTGGCCGATGTCGAAGAGGTTACTGGCTATGCCTAGGATTTTGATGGATTCCTGTCTCACACTGAGCTCTTTCATCCATTTTGAGTTTATCTTTGTGTATGGTGTAAGAGAATGGTCGAGTTTCATTCTTCTGTATATAGCTGTACCAATTTTCCCAGCACCATTTATTGAAGAGACTGTCTTTTTTCCATTGCATGTTTTTTCCTGCTTTGTCAAAGATTATTTGACCGTAGAGTTGAGGGTCCATATCTGGGCTCTCTATTCTGTTCCATTGGTTTATGTGTCTGTTTTTGTGCCAGTACCATGCTGTCTTGGTGATCACAGCTTTGTAATATAGCTTGAAATTAGGCAACGGGATGCCCCCAGCTTTGTTTTTTTTCAACATTTCCTTGGTGATTCAAGGTCTTTTCTGATTCCATACAAATTTTGGGATTGTTTGCTCCAGCACTTTGAAAAATGCCATTGGTGTTTGCTTAAATTCTTTATTGCACCTAATCTTATTCTTAGGTTGATGCATTGCCTCACCTGATCTCGTTCTGTGTTGTTTTTTTTTTTTTTTAAAGATTTTATTTATTTATTTGACAGACAGAATAGCGAGAGCAGGAACACAAGCAGGGGGAGTGGGAGAGGGAGAAGCAGGCTTCCTGCTCAGCAGGGAGCCCGATGTGGGACTCGATCCGAGGACCCTGGGATCATGACCTGAGCCGAAGGCAGACGCTTAATGACTGAGCCACCCAGGCGCCCCTGTGTTGGTTTTATGAGCATAGAATCTATGTCTGTTTATGTCGCCAGGGTTTAACACAGAGTGTGTTATATTGGTGCTCAATATATTTTTTATTAAAAGAAGAAAGAATGGATGGGTGAATGGATGAATGAATGAATAAGTAAATGCAAAAGGCTAAAAACTAGTCTCTTTGATTCTGGTCTTGTCCTTTGTTATAGTCAGAAATCTATAATGGCCCCCCAATGGCCTACCTCCTTGTACAACTCCCTCCCCTTGAGTGCGGCAGAGATCTGAAGATGATGGGATATCACTTCCATGATTCATTTATTGTCTTTAAGAAAGAGATTATCTTCAGTGGCCTTGAAAAAATTAGGTGAGCCATTAAAAGAAAGGGACTCTTTCTGAAGGCAGAGACTCAAGGCATGAAGGAGATTTGATACAGGGAAGATTCTGCTGCTGACCTTGGAGGATTCTGTTGCTGCCATGTTGTATAAGATGAGTGCAAAGGCTGTTGTTGAGAAACTGAGAGCAACGACTAGGAGCTGAGAGTAGCCTCAGGCTGGCAATCAGCAAAGAAAAGGGGACCTCAGTCTTACACTTACAAAGAACTAAATTCTGCCAGTAACCTAAATGAGCTTTGCATCAGATTCTTTCCCAGAGAAAGATGGGACCACAGTTGGCCAATGCCTTGAGTGAGGCACCCTGAGCAAAAAGTTCATTTGAACCATGCTGGGTTTCTTGATCCATGGAAACTGTGTCATAATGAATGTGAGTTGTTTTAAAGCCTCTAGGTTTATGATATTTGTTACAAAGCAAGAAAGAACTAACTCTTCTTCCTAAGACTTTGAATTTTGATCATGCCATTCTTCTGCCTTTAGAATCTTCATATTGTCTTCATGACAAAATCCAACTTAAATAAAGACTTTTAAAATCCTAAGCACTCCCTCGCCCCATGGCTTGCCAGTTTGATGCTGCCAGTCCATTCCAGGCAGGCTACAATCCTTGGAGGTCCCTGATGACACTGCTCTCTCTTGCTTCACTTCTTCCTTGTACTTTGTAGGGGCCCAAGGTGGGCTGCCCCCAAATGTGCCACAGTGACATATTGATTATTTTGAATTGAAGCTACTTGGGAAACAGTTGGTGCAAGGACACTTAGACCTTCTCTGACCCCAGAAAGCAGGAAATAAGTCTCTTACATGAATAATATCCTCCCTGTACTAAGAAGTAAAAAGACATCCTTATCACCAAAGAGAGGGACTTTAAAGCCAAGAAAGCACTAGAAATAAACCTCAGTGTGTGTGTTTGTATGTGTGTATATGTGTGTATGTACCAATCTATAGATCTATAGCTACCTCAGCCCAAATTCCACTTAGAGTTCCTTACTAATGAAAGTTCCCAAACATCTCTTTTCTTTATCCTGCCAAGTTCTCACGAGTTTATTGTCTCTTTGTCTAAATTGTATAAAAACTGCCTGCCTTTGTCATTTCTTCGGGTCTCAATTTTATTATTGGGCTCCATGTACATATCCTAAAACTTTGTTTTTTCCTTTTGTTAATCTGTCTAATTTTGTTTAATTCCTAAACCAGCTGGAAAAACCTTGGAGGGAAGAAGGAAATTTCTTCCTGCCCTACAACTTCGTGTCTCAGTCTAAACTTTGATTTGCTAGCTTTTACTAGTGCCCTAAGACTGGGTGAGTCCACTGTCATCCTGGTCCCAGGGGATCTGGTTTTTACCCCTTTTGTAGCCATAGGACATGAGTATAACTATCTGTGTGCCTGACGGTCTCCCTGAGCACACAGCATGTGATGTGAAGGCAGTGTTTTATCTTACTCAGCATTATCCTTCCCCAGGGTCTAAGCCCGTGTTGAATGATTGAATGTGTAAATGGGAAATGAAGCTGTGCACTGTCTTATAAATGAATTCAGGAAAAGTCAAATCCTCATCTGTTTGTTCCCATGCAGAAAGACTTGGTTTTAAATACCAGCCAGTGCTGGTATTTAGTTTGGCCAAAGTCACCTAATGTCCTTAAGTTTCGTTTGCATACTTTGAGAAATAAACATACTAAGAGTGATTACTGTATGAGATTGTTTCCAGAAGAAATGAGGAAAATGCATACTGTTGCACAGTGCCAAGTCCATAGTTAAATGTAAAGAAATGTTAGCTATTCGTTTTAGTGCAGTTTTTTATTAATTGCCATTTCATGCATGCCTACATATGGGCTACAGAGGGGACCAAGGATCTTTCTCATGGCAGAAATTTGGCAGAAATCTTTTTTTTTTCCTTTTCGTTTTCTCTCTTTGTTTCTAGCAAGGTAAAAGAAAATGACAGGCCGCATGCTGTGTGCTGATTACTGCTTTGAGTTTCACTTCCCTTTCTTTCAAACAGGAAGCCACAAATCTCAGCAGAATCTTCCAGTCTCCAAACTGGGGCTGCTGGATACATGAAACAGAACAGCTAACCCCACATGTAAGCTCAATCCAACTCTTAAAAAACAGGTAAGTGACTTTTTGCCATCCAATGTTTCCTAGCTGTGTGTAAAGAAAATTGCTTGTTTGCCTTTCTTTGAAAAAGAATTTCAGAGGAAACTTGCTGCTAATGATCATAATTTCCCCTTGAATTTGTTTTGTTTTTAATGAATATTTCAAACACAGGAACTCCAGAGAGTAAGTAACTCCAGTGTAATCTTACTCAGTTCTATCAGATTTTTTAAAATGGCTGGCTTTATCAAATTGGAATCGTTTTTTACCCCTGAAAAACAAAAGCATTACAGATAATGTTGAAGTTTTCTGTGAATCTCTCCTACATTTCTTTCTCTTCCCTTCCTTACCCCTAGGGAAATATTATCCAGACTTTGGGATAAAATATTGTTTTGCTGGTTTTTATGCTTTTGCTGTATATAACGTATGTATCTAAACGTGATCTCGAGTATAGCTTTGAGTTAACAGTTTATTTTTATTTTTTTTATTTTTAAGAGATTTTTTATTTATTTATTTGACACAGAGAGAGATAGCGAGAGACAGTGAGAGAGGGAACACAAGCAGGGGAAGTGGGAGACGGAGAAGCAGGCTCCCTGCTGAGCAGGGAGCCCGATGTGGGGCTCGATCCCAGGACCCTGGGACCATGACCTGAGCTGAAGGCAGACGCTTAATGACTGAGCCACCCAGGTGCCCCAACAGTTTATTTAAATAATATCATACTAAGTGTATCATTCTCAACTTGCTTTTTTCCACTCAAGATTAATTTTTTGAGCTTTATCAATGTTGATACAAATAGGTCTAGTTCAGTCACTTCAATGCTCTTTAGTATTTCATTGTGTGAATATGCCAAAATTTGTACATGCAATCTTCTAATGTCATCCTAAACAATGCTGCTATGAATGTATTTGTTGCCCAAAATGATGTGTGTCTCAAAATAATGTGAATATTATTGAATCTCCATATCCGGGTCAACTTGGTATTGCTGGACTTTTGTTTGATGTGAAATGATATCTCATTCTTTAATTTACAGTTCTCTGTTTCTAGAATGGTTGAACATTTTTTGTATGTTTATAATTCATTTGAGTTACCTCGTCTGTGAATGTCTTCTTCATATACTTTGACTGCTTTTCCGTTAGAGACAGTTTTTCCATTAGATGTGAGATACACACACACACACACACACACACACACACACACACACAGAGTAATATTACTCAGCCATAAAAAAGGATGAGCTCTTGCCATTTGGGACAACATGGATGGATCTCGAGGGGATTATGATAAGTGAAATAAGTCAGAAAGAAAAATGCCATCTGATTTCTCTTACATGTGGAATCTAAAAAACAAAACAAATGAATAAACAGTATGGTTTATTTCTGTGTTCTGCTTTTTCTCTTGGTTTTCTATCCTTTTGTTTCATTTCCTCTCTTGTGTTTATGATGAATATGAGTCACTGAATATAAAAAAAATTGAACCTAGAAAGATGTTCTCTTCGTCTAAACAAGATCTGTTTTGCATCTGCCATGCAGCTGGGGGCAAAAGCAAACTTCATTTATACTAACCCAATCATAGACTGAAATTACTTAGGAGATGGAGTTAAGTCTGTCCATTTCCAGTCCACCCTTCCTTCTTCCCTGTAGCTCTTCAGAATCCTTGCCCACGGGGGCGCCTTGGTGGCTCAGTTAAGCAACTGCCTTCAGCTCAGCTCAAGATCCTGGAGTCCTGGGATTGAGCCCTCCCACCCCCACCCCCCAAGTTGTCAGGCTCCCTGCTCAGTGAGCGGGGGGTCTGCTTCTCCCTCCCCCTCTGCTTCTCCCCCCAGCTTGTGTTCTCTTTCTGGCTTGCTAACTCTCTCTCTCTCCTTGCCCACGGACTTAGAGGAGGGTTGCCAAGGCATCCTCTTCGCTGCGCTCTATTCACCTAGCTCTGGGAGTCCAGCAAAAGTTTTGCCCAATATCTCAGCATCTCTGGCACCTCTTCTAAAGCTAACAGATGCTCCTCAGAGAAATGTGCTCCCAAATGCCAAGCTTACCTCTCAGTGTTCATTTCTTTTCCAAATCTTAGCCCTCCAATGCTTTCAAATACATGTATTTACAGTGCACCCTGTGTTCTCATTTTTCTCATTGAAAGAATTGGCATGATGGCTCATGGATTATTATGCTGCTGTAGGACCTCGATGTCTGTTAACTCCTTTCATATATCAGTTTCTTTCTTTGGGAACCGTTTTCTGTATAAATTCCTTTCTCCTACCTTCTAATTCATGGGTTGGCCAACTATGGTCTGTGTGACACCAACCTGTTTTGATAAAAAAGGCTTTATTGGAACACAGTCATGCCCATTTGTTCATATATTGTCTCCGTTTTTGTGTCACATTGGCAAAGTTGTGTAATTACGGCAGGGACCATATGGCCCACAAAGCCTAAAATATTTACTCTCTGTCATTAAGTAAAGAGTTTGCTGATCGTTGTTCTGATTTATTAATTTTACTTTATTCTTTACCTAGGCTTCCATTTACTTTGTCTACTGACTTTAAAAAATGTAATGGTATTTTCTATTTCTAAATTATCTATTTTTTTATAGGTACCTACTATTGTTCCATTTATATATATATATATATATATTTTTTTTTGCCTTGTGTATAAACAAATAACATGTTTTAATTGGGCCAGAGGAAAAAAAAATAACATGCTAAAGCTAGAAGCAGAAATCTGTGCTTTAAACCACTATTATATACTAACTAGCCTCTCAATCTATTATTGTTTTTCTATCAGATACAGAACAATGGCAGTGACAACCAGATTGACATGGAGTGAGGAGAAAGGTCTGCAGAAGATGCTTGGGAATGTGTCCTTGAGACTTCTTTATAAGTCTAGTGTCCATGACAGTAACATTTCTGGTATGCTTGATAGGTGCACTTGTCAGGGACCTACTGTTACCATAATTTACTTTAATATAAAGACTACTTTTGTGGTCTTTATGCTTGGGCATTATCCTGAAATGTCTGACTATTTAAAAAGGCCTGATCCCTCCTTCTGTTTTTCATTTCAAAAGAATAATGCAACTGAAATGACAACTGCAGTTTTAGAAACAGAAACAAAAATTGCTTCTGGATAACTGGTATTTTATTCCTTCAGCCAAGAGATGTTGTCTGTAGATCCAGGCAAAACCAGACTTTCTAGGATGCTTCATTAAGCAAAGCTTTAGGAGTATATATCCCGTCTGACATCAAGTATTTGGAATGTGAAGTTTTTTGAGTTGAAAGTATGTTAAATTAGATAATCCTACATTCTGATTCTAGTCTTTCTTTGTGTTTGTGGTCATAATTTAGCTGCAAGAATAAGGAAAAATGAGAGGAACATCAGATTTCATGCCATCAAATTTCTCTTTCATAAACTTCAAAATGAAACCTAGGAAGCATAAAAGTTATGAGGTATTACTCAGAAAGTATAGGCAGCTTTGAACAAAATAGGTTGAGGAGAAGTGGAGACATGGAGAGGGAGAGCCAGTGAGGGCGGGGTTTATGTTGGCACAATGACCCCTTTTGGGTCAGCTCTAGGATCTGTAGGCCTAGTTATATGAGAGTTTCCAGAGCGAGTTACTGTGCAGGGAGGTTAATTTTCCCTTCTCTTCGCATGATGTTGCCAACCCTAACTCCCAACTGGACAGCTCAGCCCTGGTTTATATAAGCAGACTCTTTGCCTCATTTAGAAGGTAGACTTGGGCATATTTAGCCAGGCAAGTTAAAAAGCTTATTATGCTATGTTTATTTCCTACAGGAATTGAGGATGATATGAACTACATAAGCCAGATAACAAGAGCCACGAAGTAAGTTAGGTTCTTGGACTATCTATTACTCATTTTATTTAGAACACTTCTATAAATGGCATTGGAAATGAAATAGTAAAATAAAAATCATATAACTTGGAGTGATAAAAATGAGTTATAATGTTACTTATGTAATACCTTTGAGGCAATTATGGCAACAACAGAGACAAAATCACTACCAACTGTGAACCTTTAAAAATCTACCAGGCAATAGTTTGGCTTTATGTTTCTCTTTGGACTTGCTAGATTCAAAGTTTTCCAGACAGAAAAGTCTAGACGACTATTTCAGATAATTCGTCCGAAGCCTTTCCCTGGGAATAAAGTTTTTGGGGGAATTTCAGTAAGTTTTAAAAACAAAGCCCCCTTTCCCCAATTTATAGATAAATATCTGTTTTGCATATATTTTATTTCTCCTTAATATAATATTATTACTGAAATAATACTCATCTTCATTGTTACTGCTATTTGTTAGATTTGTGTGGTCTAAGGCTCGTAGTTTAACAATGATTTGGTTGCTGGTTAATGTTTCTTTATTCGGATATAGATAAACGCATTTTCTTCAAGCACAAAATGCATAGCCTTAGACCATTTCAAATCATATGATAGATGTTAATGCCAAGATAATAAGTAATTAAAACATACTTTTAAAGGGAAGGAAAGAAGCAGCAGAATCGTACTGTTCCTATGGAAGTTTGGCTCTTGTCTTTAAGTACCTACCACATGTTATTTGACAGGCACAGAAATCTACTTCTAGCCGAACTCAGAGCCTACAAGCCCTGTGTAGACTTTATTTCAGAAGTTCGTATTCTCTTGCTGGGTCCATCTGGGTCTGGAAAGTCTAGTTTTATCAATTCAGTGAAGTCTGTTTTCCGAGGCCGGGTGACTCACCAAGCCACAGTGACGTCTGATGTCACCAGCATTACTGGACAGGTAAGTTATTTAAAGATTTCCTGAGGATTTTGTTTTATCAATTACAATGATCAGGTTTGTTCATTTCTTTGCCATTTTCTCTTAGAACATTAACCTCCTCCTGATCTACAAGCAATTAAATGCTAAATCAAATGTAAAAAAGGAGTAAAATTTGATTCAGAATTCCCTCCGTTGAGTTGTGTTTCACTTTCCATTTTTATGCGTTCAAGAAGCAGTTATATGAAGAATGTTTTTTGGTACTTGTAAAAAAAAAAACAAAACAGCACTAAAATTTTAAAAATTTTGTGGAAATCTTTGTCCATTATATTAGAAGTCTGTTTTTACTTATGTCCCACATGCTTTTACCTGGATTGAAATTCTTTTCTTTTTTTTTGTAATAAAATAATGAAAATTATGTATTATAACATTTTTCCATTTTACAAGACCATTTTATAAGAAATGATTGTGAAAAGCAAGACAGCAATTCACTTTGGTGGGTCAACCTTCAAAGGGTAAATTTATCAGTGGTCCTACAAACACTATCTTATTTGTAAACAAATGTAAGTACTAATACCATTTTTAAAACTGTTACTCTAGAGCTACAAATTACTGTGTAAAAACTTTCTTCCCTTCTACGCTTGTCAATGTTACACAATCAAATAAAAAAATTAAGGGGAATGAATAGAACATTTCATCATCAAGCTGTATTTTTCTGTGATTGCTACAAGCAAATATTGTTATCTTCTGATTGGAAATATGCATGCACTGTCAATGCAAAATTTAGCATAAGACAGTAATGGTTCATTTTAGTTTTGTGTCACATTTAATAACTGAAAACATTTTCTAAGACTTTCAAGAATCACATCTTATTTCTTGATGTTGGCTAGATTCTATCTATTTGACTGACTTTATTTTGGTATATTAGCCTAGTCTCAGAAGCCAAAGCAAGGTACCGCAACGGCACTTCAATACACTAAGCATTGATTGAAATGTTTCTATTTGTGAAATATTGTGTTGGCAATAAAGACCTAAATACAAATGAGAGCTGGTCTTTTTACTCAAGGATTTCAGTGTAGGTAATAAACAAATAAGTACTATTCAATGTGATAGGTGCTGTAATGGAGGTACTCATCAGGACAGGCTCTGTCTCCCTCCTTTTCATGTTGAAAGCTCCAAAGGCATTGCTCTAAGAGAAGATGTAGATCCTTAAGTCCAAATGAAATGCAAATACTACTATATAAACTGAAGGAATACAAGACAGAATATTTGTCAGGGAAACAGAGTATTTTATTTCATTTCTCAGAGACCCTTCCCTTTGAAGAATTAAATTTTTTTTAAAAGATTTTATTTATTTATTTGACAGAGAAAGAGAGCACAAACAGGGGGAGCGGCAGAGGGAGAGGGAGAAGCAGGCTCCCCCACTGAGCAGGGAGCCCGACGTGGGGCTTGGGGCTCGATCCCAGGACCGTGGGATCAGGACCTGAGCTGAAGGCAGATGCTTAACCGACTGAGCCACCCAGGCACCCCTGAAGAATTAAATTTATGAAGTAAACAGATTAATAAAAACTATGAATGTGCCTATTGATCTTGAAATTTTACAGTGCACTTTAAGTGTGTAACTCTACTGCTTCAGTGTAAGTCCTTTCAGGTGGAGGCACCAGTAAGTCCTGTTCATTTAGATCAAAATATCTAATGGGATTGCCCCTGGGCATTGGACTTATGGACCAATGGGAACTTTTGACTCCAGTACAGATTACAATAGGTCGTAGAGGGGTTCTCAACTGCCTAGTGTGGAATGGGAGATTTGTGATTCAAGTGTTGTCTGGTATCACTGAGAAGTACTTCTCTTTGTGAATCTTCCTAAGTGTTCCATAGTTATGCCTCTGTGGAAGTATATTTGACCAATAAAAATTTTTCAGAGTTCTGAAAAAAAGTGGAGCTTCTCAAAGTGAGGTTTGTAGACCCCCAAGAGTCCCTGAGGGCATTTTAGGGGATCTATGAGTTTAAAATTATTTGTGTAATAATGCTTAGATGGCTTTGCTTTTTCTAGAGTATTGGCATTTGAACTGATCATACACATGTAGTTTTATTTGTTGGGTGGTACCTTAGCATGAATCAAGCAATGGCACCAAGCTCTATTAGTAATCGCTATATACGTTCCTAGCACTTGCAGTAAAAAAAATGCTAGTTTCATTTAAGAATGTAATTGATGACTAAGTAACACCATTGATTTTATTTAAACTCAACTTTTTATTATTTTATACATATTTTTTGTGTGATGAAATGGGAAATACAAAGGGTTTCTAAGGCATATCAAGATATGGTGATTGTCAAGAAAAGACACTGGTGCGATTGAGTTGTGAGCTGAACTTTTTTCATGTAACATCCTTTATAAATGAGAAGACAATTGACAGACTTGATTATTCATACTTAGGTATTCGGTAGACATTTATGGACAATGCACAAAATGAGCATATCACTACAAGAAAAACAACGAACCAGCAATGTTTGTTGCCAATGATAACATCTGAGCTTTTAAGAAAACAAAAATTAGAACTTTGGGAAACTTGGATCCACCACTTTGAGCTTCATAACTTCTGAATACTTAAAAACTTACCTGATGAGATTAATGGTGCTAGTAACAAATATGATGTTTTAATATTGTGTGGTGAAATGTGCCAATATTTGGAAGATCTTATCTAGATCCAATATTTTCAAATGACCAAATGCATTGGGTTTGTAAGTCATGCATGGATAAAAAACATATTCAAAGCATAAGATAGATCAATGAATTAAAAAAAAAAAAAAGATAGATCAATGAATTTAATGTAGCTGAGTATGAAAATGTCACAGATCCTAGCTAACCTTTGGAGAAATTATCACTTACTGAGCTTTGATGCATTATTAATGAGGAATATCCACAATTCTCTGAAAGCTGTTAAATTAAATACTCTCTCCTTTTCCTACTACTATATATATGTGAGGCTAGATTTTCTTCAAATACTTCAACCAAAATGATATATCACAACAGATTGAATTCAGAGGCAGATATGAGAATCCTGCCATCTTCTATTAATCCAGACAGTAAAGAGAATTGCAAAAAGTAAATTGATCCTGTTCTTTTTAATATTTTTTTTGGAAATAATTTTTTCATAAAAATGTCCCTTAGGTTAACATTGCAATAGATTCATAATTGTATTTTAAAATGATTTAAGAAATATTTACATTTTTAAAAAAATTTTTTTAGTATGTTAAATATCAATAGATATAACCTACATACATAAAATATCTTTGAGATTCTCAATAATTTTTAAGAATATCAGGTGATCCTGAGACCAAAATGTTTGAGGACCACAGTGTTAAAATATTAGCCACTTTCTGTTCTTCCTTTTGTCATGTCTTGAATGCTAGTTGAAGAATGAATTTTTACCTTTGATATACTTTGTTTTATAGTATAGGATATATCCTATTAAAGATGGGAAAGATGGCAAATATCTGCCATTTAGGTTGTGTGACTCCATGGGGCTACATGAGAAAGAAGGAGTAGGTTTGTGTGTGGATGACATACCCTACATCTTAAAAGGCTGCGTGCCAGACAGATAATCAGGTAAGAATTCTCCAATCTCTAAAACATTTAAAATCAGTTTCATCAATTATTTTTGTTAAGTTTTTACCCCATAAGGCAGTTTCAACTGTCATAAAGTGTTTTCAACATCAACCAACACTACTCTGCTTTAAATGAATAAGTATTCATGTAAGTAAAGTAGAGTAACTTATTTTCTACAGCATTAAGAAAGAAAGCCTGGGGTGCCTGGCTGGCTCAGTCGGTAGAACGTGTGATTCTTGAACTCAGGGTCATGAGTTTGAGCGCCACACTGGGCGTGGAGATAACTTAAAAAAAATAAGGTGATCTCAAAAGAAAAAAAAAAAGAAAGAAAGAAAGAAAAGAAAAGAAATACAGCCAAAAGGCAGTATTTTACTCATACAGATCCCAGAAAAAGGACAGGAGGGGATTGTGTTTATTTCACTCTTTATTGTAAAATAGATAGGAAAGTAATAGTTCAATCTCATGCACTTTTTTGATCAATTAGACAAGATCTTGGAACAATTAACCACTTTTTATTGAAGTGTGATATTATTATACTGTAAGTACTTAGGTTTCACTACTTAAATGCTACCTAAATACCTACATCCAAAGGTTGGCTCTGCCACTAGCTAGACGTGCACCTGTAAGCAAGTAACATACTTGTCTCCGTAAGTCTTCCTTTTTTATGTGTGAAATGTAGGTAATAATAATGTCCATTTCATAGGGCACCTGAGAAGATAAACGAGATGATGTACTTTACATTCTCAAAAGGTCAACCATTATTATTCCCTTTCTTTTAGGCATTGGGTATAATACAATCAGCCTCAATTCCTGAACAGTGGCTTCCATTGCCTCTCAGTTGTGCTTGATCGGAAACCTTAACTATGTACTCAGATACTAAAAAGCCATGATTAAAACCTAATTTGTGCCAGATACTTTGCTAGTTACTGGAAACACAGAGTTGACTAAGAACACAATTCTTATCCTCACAGTCTAAGGAGACATAAGATACAGGGAGGTGGAACAGAGCAGAGAGATGGGAGAAATCGTGAGCCTGTGAAAACCTTCATTTTTCACAACAGAGAGGCAGTCAATTCAGTCCAACATTGAAACATATGGGTAAAAAATAATGAATGTAGCCCTTTACTATATTTTTAATTTTTTGAGATTTTATTTATTTATTTGACAGAAAGAGAGTGCACAAGCAGGGTGACAGGCAGGCAGAGGGAGAGGGAGAAGCAGGCTTCCCGCTGAGCAGGGAGCCCGATGCGGGACTTGATCCCAGGACCCTGAGATCATGACCTGAGCCGAAGGCAGGTGCTTAACCAACTGAGCCACCCAGCTGCCTCCCCCCACCTCTGCCCCTTTACTGTATTTTAAATCTATTTTCTCAATCCTAGCAAGATTATTGTTTTGTGGTAAGGAGATACTAACTTAAAATTTGGTATTTCTTCTGTTTCATTTTCATTTCTTTTTCTTCTGTGAAATTAAAGAAATTATAGTATTTTATTTAAAAATGCATTTTCAATATATTTTCCCCTCTCCTTTTTTCTCTATCCATTAGTCCATTTGAGTACACAAAATGTTTAGAGAGAAGTCTTAAATGATGTGTAATCAATGTCAATGGTAGTTTCTTTCTTTCTTTCTTTCTTTTTTTCTTTCTTTCTTTCTTTCTTTCTTTCTTTCTTTCTTTCTTTCTTT
>NW_022589705.1:37024272-37026859 GCF_004348235.1 Phoca vitulina | reverse complement strand
TTTCTTTCTTTCTTTCTTTCTTTCTTTCTTTCTTTCTTTCTTTCTTTCTTTTCTTCTTTCTTTCTTTCTTCCTTTCTTCTTTTCTGGAGACTGGGATTTGAAATTAGCTTTTTAAACATTGTACTTTCCTGAAATATTTCCATTATGGATAATGTAAAGTATGTGTAATTCTCATTTTCACCAGTGCAATGAAGTGGTTTTTCTATAAGAAAGATATAATATTGGGGCACCTGGGTGGCTCAGTCGGTTAAGCGTCTGCCTTCGGCTCAGGTCATGATCCCAGGGTTCTGTGATCGAGCCTCGCATAGGGCTCCCTGCTTGGCGGGAAGCCTGCTTCTCCCTCTCCCACTCCCCCTGCTTGTGTTCCCTCTCTCGCTGTCTCTCTCTCTGCCAAATAAATAAATAAAAAATCTTAAAAAAAAAAAGAGAAAGATACAATATTACACTCATAGTGGAGAGGAGGTGTGGAAGGGTACTACTAATTACCCTGGGGGAAGAGTGGCTAGAGGGAGGACAGTTTCGGGTTGGAGGTTAGTGGTAGTCACATTTGAAGCATGAATGTGTCTTAAAGAACTCAGCAAAGACTCTCTAAATATTATCTTATGTTTCTGTAACAGTTGAGCCCCAGTAAACCAATTACGCCCAATCATCCTACCTTCATCAGCTCTCCATCACTGAAGGACAGGATTCACTGTGTGGCTTATGTCTTAGATATCAACTCTATCAATGATCTCTCCTCTAAGATGGTGGCAAAGTTCAAACAAGTTCAAAAAGAAGTCTTGAGCTGTGGTGAGTCTCATTGTCCTTATCAAAAAACTTTTATTTTGAAATAATTACAGATTCACAGGAAGTTGCAAAGAGAGTTCAGAGAGGTCCTATGGACCCTTCACCCAATTTCCTGAGTCCCACGTTAGTTGGTGGCAATAGGAGACAGAGATCATTCACATATTTTGTTGTCACATGTGATTTTCAAGTGGCTTGGTATGATAGTCACCTCTCCACATTATGTGACCTGACGAGGAAGATCAAAACCAGAAAATTGACACTGTTATAATGTGTGCGTGTAGCTCTGTATTGTTTTATCACGTGTAGAATTCAAAGTAGTGAGTGGGTCTGCCTCACTTACAGTCTAGGTGCTTTTCAGTCTGTTGCTTTCTCACTGGATCTCAGCGACTGGGTTTGTGTAGGAGCCCTTTAGGATCAGGATCCCTGTTCTTTATAGTTCTATGATTCTCTTGCTCTTAATCCCCATTGATTTTCAAAACCAGACATTTTGGGGCTTGTCTTTTTGGTGCCAGCCCCCAGGGTTGGGGTGCCTGATGTTGGGCACAATCTCTTCATTCCTTGAGAAAGAGTTCATATTTTTTTGAATCCCATCTGATTGTGGGGTCACTGCATCTGGAGTGGGGTCCTGGGTAAGACAGTGTCTCTGCCTCTCATACCCTTCTGGATGCACTGCTTTTGTTTTTTCCTGTGGGGGTGCTATTCATCTAGTTGTCAGGTCCTTTTCAGAGGAAAATTATTCCATATGTAGTTGTAAATTTGTTGTGTCTGTAGGCGGAGGTGGGTTCACAGTTTTCCTATGCTGCCATCTTCAATTCCCCCTGCATGGGAATTTTAGAATTACTTTGCTTATTTCTACAAAAAAATTTTGATTGGATATTAATAGTGATTACATTAAACACATATATACATTTTGGGAGAATTGACATCTTTACTCTGTTGAGTTCTTCTAATCCATGAACATAATATGTCCATCCATTCTTTTAGATCTTCAATTTCTTTCAACAGTGCTCCACAGTTTTTAACATTCAAGTCCTATGCATATTTTACTAGATTTATACCTAAGTGTTTAATTTTTAAAAATGGTATCATATTTGTAATTTTGGTTTCCAAATGCTTATTGCTGGTACATCAATTTACAATAGAATTTTGTATGTAGATCTTGTTTCATGTGATCTTGCTGAACTCACTTATTAGTTCTAGGAAAGTTTTTTTTTTTTTTTATTCCTTGGGATTTTCATGCCATTTTAAATAGGGATAATTTACTCCTTCTTTTTAATCTGCATGCCTTTTATTTCCTTTTCCTGTCATATTGTTCTGGCTAGAAGTTCCAGTACTATGTTGAATAATAGTGGTGAGAGCACATACCCTTGTGGTGTTTCTGATCTTAGGGGGAAAGTATTCAGTGTTTCACCATTACAAAGATAGCTATAGGTTTTTTTTTACAGTTGTTCTTTGTCAGTTTGAGGAAGTTCTTTATTCTTAGTTCTCTGAGAGTTGTTTCCTTATCATGAATGGGTATTGGATTTTATCAAATAGTTTTTCCCCACAGTTTGATATAATCATGAAATTGATCTTTGCCTTCTTAATATGGTGGATTACATTGATTTTTTTTGTTTTTTGTTTGGATTACATTGATTTTTGAATCTCGAGCCAGCCTTGTCTCTTTAGAATAAAACCCATGTAATCATGATATATAATTCTTTTCACATATTACTGAATCTTATTGATAATAGTTTATTAAAAATATTTTTATCTGTATTTATGAGGGATATTGAGCTGTAGTGTAGTTTTTTTTTTTTTT
>NW_022589705.1:37002544-37024172 GCF_004348235.1 Phoca vitulina | reverse complement strand
TATTTATTTGAGAGAGAATGAGATAGAGAGAGAGCATGAGAGGGGGGAGGGTCAGAGGGAGAAGCAGACTCCCTGCCGAGCAGGGAGCCCGATGCGGGACTCGATCGCGGAACTCCAGGATCATGACCTGAGCCGAAGGCAGTCGTTTAACCAACTGAGCCACCCAGGCGTCCCCCTCTTCCATTTTCTTGAAGGGATTGTGAAGAATTGGAGTTAATTTCTCTTAAAATCCGTGGTAGAGTTTTTCAATGAAATCATCTAGAGTGGAGATTTATTTTTCAGGGTTTTTAATACCAAAAATTTAATTTTCAAATAGTTAGCAAGCTATTAAAATAATCTGTTTCATATTAGGTGAGTTGGGATAGTTTGTAATTTTTAGTTCAGTCTATTCCGTCTAAGTTGTCAAATTTATGTGTGTAGAATTGTTTATAGCATTTCCTTATTATTTTTTTCTGTCTGTGGGGTCTGTAGGGATATCCCCTGTGTCCTTCATCATACTGGTGATTTATGTCTTTTCTTTTGTTTCTCTTTGTCACTATTTCTAAAGGTTTGTCAATTTTATTAGTCTTTTCAAGGAACCATGTTTTTGTTTCATTGATACTTTAAATTGTTCTCCTGTTTTCAGTTTGTTCATTGATTTCTGCTCTTTAGGATTTCTTTCATCTTCTTGATTTGGATATAATTTGCCTTCTTTTTCCTACGTTTTTGAGGGGAGGGACTTAGATTGTTGATTTTGGACTTTTTCTCTTTTCTATTATAAGCATTGAGTGCTACAGATTTTTCTGTAAACACTTCTTTAGTTAGGTACACAAATTTTGATATGTTGTATCTTTATTATCTTCCAGTTTAATGTATTTTTTATTTCCCTTGAAACTTCCTTTATGACTCATGAATTATTTAGAATGTACTGTTTAGTTTTTAAGTGCTTGGAGTTTTTCTTGTTACCATTCTCTTATTGACTTACAGTTTGATCCATTATGGTCAAAGGACACACTCTGATTTAAATTCTTTAAATTGTTTTTGAAGCTAAATTATGGCTTAGTCTATAGTATATTTTGGTAAATGTCCCTTGGGTACTTGAAAATTATGTGTATGTTCTACAAATGTTGATTAGGTAGGTTTTCTTGGTTTTTGATATGGCAACTGATTCTTGATTATACCTTTAATATTTTGGGTATTATACTATGAGACCCTGGATCTTATTTATTTATTTTTCTTTTTAAAAAAAGATTTTATTTATTTGAGAGAGAGAGCACAAGGCGGGGGAGGGAGAGGGACAAGCAGACTCCACATCAAGTGCAGAGACCAACTCGGGGCTCCATCTGAAGACCCTGAGACCATGACCCACGCCAAAATCAAGAGTTGGGTGCTCAACCGACTGAGCCACCCAGGTGCCCCTGGATCTTATTTAAATCTTGTGTTTTAGCAGACCTCTTATTACACTGTGCTTGTGGAAGTACAAGTACAGGTTCCCCATTAGGCCTTGGTTGACACCTCTGGGGGAAAGCAAACTTTGTTATTGCTCCCCATATCATCTTCACTGATACCAAAGGAGGCTAGGAGTCTCCTTAAAGCTGGGGGAATGGTGATTAAAGTTTCACGTTCTCAGTTGGCCTCCTTGGACCCTGGTAAGGAGGGAGGGACACCCTATTGCTGATGGTGGGGATGGATGTCCAGGATCCCCAAGGAGCTTCCATTGATACCATCAACAGGGACTTAGCACAGTGCAGGTATAAAAGTCCTGGCTCCCTACCCATTCTTCTATGATACTGTCCTGGCAGAGTGTGGAGGATAGAGAAGGGAAGAGACTTCTGTGGATGGGACTGAGGCTCTTTCATGGTGTTTGGCTGGGATAGTGTGGCTCTTGTGTGAAAGTTTTCTATCTTGCTAGGTTGCTCTTTTTCTCATGCTTGGCAAGAGACAACAGACTTCCTGCCTTCTCCTTCCTTCCCTTCCCTCCCCCCTTCCCTTTCTTCTCCCTTCCCCTTTTGTTCCTTTCTTTCCTTTTCCTTTCACCAGCTCCAATTGGCTTTCCCTAGTGGTGCACTTCTCCAGCAGCCAATATAGGATTTATGGAGTTAAAAGAAAACCTAGAGACCTCACCACCATATTGTGATTGTAATAATGAACTAGCAAAACAAGAAATTAAGAAAATAGTCTTTTACAATTACATCAAAAAGAATAAAATATCTAGGAATAAATTGAACCAAGGAGGTGAGAGACATGCATACTGAAAACTATAAGACATTAATGCAAGAAATTGAAGAAGACACAAATAAATAGAAAGATATTCTGTACTTAGGGACTGGAAGAATTCATATTAAGGTGCATATACTCTCCAAAGCAATGTACAGATTCAATGCTATCTTTATCAAAATTCCAATGGCATTTTTTTACAGAAATAGAATGAACAATCCTAAAATTTGTATGGAACCACAAAAGACCCCAAATAGCCAAAGCAATCTCGAGAAAGAAGAACAAAGCTGGAAGCATCATGCTCCCTGATTTCAAAGTCTATTACAAAGTCATAGTGATTTTTAAAGTATGGTATTAACATAAAAATGGATACATTGATCAAGAGAACAGAATAGAGAGCCCTGAAATAAATCCACACATTTTGGTCAATTAATTTATGGCAAAGGGCCCAATAATATATACAGTGGGGAAAGACAATCTCTTCAATAAATGATGTTGGGGAAACTGGACAGCCACATGCAAAAGAATAAGACTCAACCGCTATCTTACACCATACACAAAAATTAACTCAAAATGGATTAAAGTCTTGAATGTTAGACCTGGAATCATAAAACTCCTAAAAGAAAACATAGGTGGTAAGCTCCTTGCTGTAGGTCTTGGAGATGATTTATTGAATCTGACATCAAAAGTAAAAGCAACAAAAAAAAGCAAAAATAAACAAATGGAACTGCAGCAACCTAAAAAGCTTCTGCACAGCAAAGGCAACCATCAACAAAATAGAAAGGCAGCCTACTGACTGGAAGAAAATATTTGCAAATCATATAACTGATAAGAGATTGATATCTAAAATATATAAAGGGGCGCCTGGGTGGCTCAGTTAAGCATCCAACTCTTGATTTTGGCTCAGGTCATGACTCAGGGTCCTGGGATAGAGCTTCAAGTTGGTCTCTGTGCTCAGCAGGGAGTCTACTTGAGGATTCTCTCTCCCCCTCTTTCTCTGCCCCTCTTCCACACTTCGCTCTCCCTCCTTATAATAAATAAATTAATCTTTAAAAAATAAAACATATAAGAATTCATACCAGTCAAAAACAAAACAAAACATAAAAACAATCTAATTAAAAATGGGCAGAAAATGAGTAAACAGCTTTCCAAAGAACACATACCAGAAGGCCATCAGGTACCTGAAAAGATGCTCAACATCATTAATCATCAAGGAAATGCTAAATAAAACCACAATGAGGTATCATATCACACCTGCTAGAACAGCTGTTATCAAAAAGACAAGAAATAACAAGTATTGGTGAGGATGTGGTAAAAAGGGAATGCTTGTACACCATTAGTGGGTATATAAATTGGTGTAGTCATTACGGAAAATAGCACAGACATTCCTTAAAAAATTAAAAATAGAATTACCATACAATCCAGCAATTCTACTTCTGGGCATTTATTCATGGCCACTCCCCATGAAATGAAAACTCTAACTCAAAAAAATATATGCACTCCCCCACCATGTTCATTGCAGCACTATTTACAATGGCCAAGATATAAAAACAACCTAACTGTCCATCAATGGATGAATGGATAAAGAAGATGGAGTGTACACACACACACACACACACACACACACACACACACACACAGGAATATTATTCAGTCATAAAAAAGAATGAAACCTTGCCATTTGCAACAACATTGGTGGACCTCGAGGGCATTATGCTATGTGTAATAAGTCAGAGAAAGATGAACACTGTATGATCTCTCCTATATGTGAAACGTTTAAAAGAAAAAAACAACAAGCTCATAGATACAGAGAACAGATCAGTGGTTGCCAGAGGTGGAGGTTTGGGGGTGGGAGAAATAGGTGATGGATGAAGGTGGTCAAAAGGTAAAAAGACATTTAAAAAAGAGAATTGTTCAGTCATTTATACTCTAGAGCCTTTTGTTTAGTATATCAATAGGAATACCACTGGATACAGAAAGCTGTGCGGCTTAATGTACAGAGGATTGTCTTAGTGACTAAGTAAATCTAGATTTTTTAATAGTCGTAGTTTAATCTTGAGAAAGTTAACTTAAGTGCACTGAACTTTAGTCTCCTATATATTGGGAATAAGTTCTGAATCTAAATATTGTAATAAACATTAGATGTACTCAATGTAAGTATATAAGCATATACAGATCTACTTCAATTTACAGTGGGCTTATTGTAACTTGAAAATGTGTTTAATACACCTAACCTACCAACATTGTAGCTTAGCGTAGCCTATCTTAAACATGCTGGGAACACATACATTAGCCTGTAGCTGGAAAAATCATGTAACGCAAAGCCTATTTTATAATAAAGTGTCGAGTATCTCATGTAATTTATTGAATGCTATAGGAAAAATGAGAAAGAGAATGGTTGTATGGTACGGAATGGTTGTAAGTTTATGTTGTTTGCCCTGTGGTCACGCAGCTGACTGAGAAATACCATACTGCATATCGCTAGCCCCAGAAAAGATCAAAATTCAAAATTTGGAAGTATGGTTTATACCGAATTCATAATGCTTTTGCACCATTGTGAGGTCAAAAAATCTGACATTGAACCATGCGAAGTCAGGGACTGTCTGTATAAGCATGTAACAGCTCTGAAATTGTGGTGGGTTTAGGATAAGACTGAGTTACAAAGTGCTAAGGTTTGAAATGATGTTTTTCAAGGACATCTGGCCACACCCCATGCTGGGTGGCAAGGCTTTGTTCATCTAACTGGGCTGATTTAGAGCCTCTAAGAAGACATTGCATTAATTCTGAAAGAGAAGAATTCCATTTTAGCAGAAGTTGAAAAGAAATTATATGTGTCGATTGAGAACTGCCTTCTATACAAACCAGGTTTTATTTAATTGGCCAACCTTGCTAGTTCTTCCTCTGGGACTTGGATGAAAGGAAGATGATAAAAGCAACCATTTAGTAATAGGGATCACAAACACAAGATTTATGTAAAGGGAAAATACTAAAAGCTCTGGTAAAGAAGTCTCTCAGGGGTATCCTTGAATGGCATTTGGAAATCTCAGTTTTATATTTTTTTCTGGGGAAGCATTTGTTAGTAAAGCAGAACTTTGATTCGTTTAGAAGCCAACTGGGAGAGGACAAGAGGTCCTTAGTAGAACTGTGAAATCAGTGTGCTTTGCTTTTACAAATACACATAACCTTCCTCAATTTCTGCGGTTCTTTTTCAGTCCTTAGTGTCCAGCAACCACTTTCCCCCTGCTCCCCCTGATCACTTTAAAACACACTATTTGGAATAGTAGATGATTGTAATGCAGTGTGAATTTAGTTGCATTTAGAAATGATCTCTCATGCTGGAAGAAAAAGATCATTTCCCCTATTAGCAGAACTTCAGGTTCCATACTGACATTTACTAGGGTTATTTCATTCTTTAGGAGAGCTGCTTTCACTCATACTTAATTACCGTGTTGAAACCTTGCTGTTTATGATACAAAAGACCTGATTTATCTCTTTGATATAGGTACAGCATGTGTCCTCTTGCTTACTAAAGCGACCAATTGCAGTGAATTTCTTCAGGACAACTTTTTAAACATGGATAAACCTATGACTTCCCAAAGCCAGGTAAAGAATAGATTTCTAACTAGGCATTATTGTAATAGTGTTATAGTGTGTATGTGTGTGTGTGTGTGTGTGCGTGCGTGCGCACTCATACTACATATTCACAGGTAAATGAAGACACGGATCAATTGCTTGGTTAATTCAAGTTTATGTCCCACTTTAAAACAATATTTACATTATAATTATATTCAGAAGAGAACTACTTATCAAGCTATTGCTTTTTCAGTTTCTTTCTTGAATTATATTTGAATTCAGTCAATTTTCAGATATGAATTATGCTTATTAATTTTTCCACAGATAATGCATGTCAGCAAAATGCTAAATGTTCCTATTTATAATACCTTTGTGGTTGAAAATTATACATCAGAGTGGGAGCTGGACCCTTTAAAGGACACTCAGATCCTCTTTGTGCTGAGGCAGATGTTACGGGTAGCAGAGGACTTCTTTGAGGACTTGCCTTGAGGAAACAGGTGATCTGGCCCCTTTATGCCCCTCTCATAAAGCATGGTGCTTTGTGAAAATCCCAGAGTTCTACCTCACTGGATGGCTGATGCCCATCAGCTTGCTCTAAACCTGACAGCCATGTTAGGATATGTGCTTTGTTTCTATTTTTTTATTTTGTTTTCAGACAAAATTGTAGGAATGTTCCAGCTCTCCATGTTACATCAGTTGCCTTGGTTCTGATACTTGGGCCAATCCTGGATTGGCAGGCCCCGATGAGAGTCAGTCTCTGCTGACAGCCTCCTTATGACTTCTGCTTTCATTCATGTTTTGCCTTTGGTCCCTGACAGCATCTAACTGATGGTTTCTTCTAGGATCAGTCATACCTCAAGCTCAAAGGTCAACCCTGAGCAGTGGTGGGCCAAGATATGCCCTACCGCAAACTGCCATTTGAGATTTTAATTTCTGTGACATTTTTCTCAACCTTCCCAGCAAAATTGACTATCCCCTTACTTATTTGTCTTTAGCACTTTATTTAGAACTCTATGTGAGTACTAATACTTTGAATAACAATTTAAAAATGGTTACATGGATATCCAATTCCCTAGATTGTGAGTTCTTTAAGAAGCAGGGTTTGGATTTTACATACCTTTGTATTAACAGAACTGAGCACAGCGCCTGATAGCGAGCAAGCATGCCTGCCATTATGCATCCCTCCCAACTTTCCCAGACTGATAACATGTACTGAAAATTTTTCTCCTTATAGAAGGGAAGACTGGAAGAGAATGAAATGCTGGAGAGAAGAAATGAACATAGAGGAGGGAGAATGTTTCACTTATCTCTGGATGAAGATATGAATTTAAACTAATTAAAAAGAACAAATATTTCATAAGGACTTACATGTTATTTCTGTGAAAAAACAAAGTTTCTTCCCTTAATGAACCCATACCTGATTTTCATTAATTGAATTCCAAACCATCCTAGCCATGTCTCTCAAGTAGAGTGATCAAATGAGGTTACAAGTGCAAGTCAATAAGAAGGTTATCTTATACAAGTGCCCCCAAATGATTTTAAATTCCTCTGGGTAGCTGTAGAAGTTAGGACCATTAATAATAAAAAAAAAAGAATTTCAGAAGATAAGTTTTAGGTTTTCCCCCTACAACCCTAACTTTCTTCTCCCAATTTCTTAGTATTTTTCAAGTGAATATGCTTTGGTTCAATAGTTATCTATATTAAAGCCATCTAATGTACTTTTAGTCAGAATTATTGTCTTCTTTGGGAAGCCCTGGGTATGATGAGGGCAAGAATTCCTTAGGGATAGTTATGGAAAAAGAACTATTTCCTAAAGCAAAGCTACAGGTAAAGCTGTGCTCCAATGAATGTTCAGGAGCCATGATTCAGTGGAAGAGATGGGTGGGGTCTTTAAAAGAAAGGAGTAGAATGGTCACAGATACTGAAGAGTAGAGCCAGAAGTAGATATTGGAAACAAAAGTAGAGTTCCTGCCAGGATGATTATGAAATGGATGTGGGGAGCAACAAGTCCAAAAAGTAAGATGTGTTTGTCTCCATGTAATCCACGATAAAAACAAGCCACAACCATTGTTGATTAGAAGACTGAAGGTGATTGAAGACCCACCACTGTGCTTCACCTCCTATAAGGGCCATAACTCATCAATCTCCAGGTGGAGTCAGCAAAAATCTGGGCAGAGTAAGGTTTTGCTAGATGCCAAATTAGATTCAAGGTGGAACTTCTTTACTCTGTTTGAAGGGGTAGTGTAGAATACCCTCATGCAGGGGATGGAGACCTCGAAAGGAAGAGGAGTAATGGAGAGATCAAGAGAGAGAAACAATGAGGGACTGTCCAGGTGAATCAATACCATTTGAGAGTATAAATATTGAGACTAAGTTTCCCTTTTTGTATTACAAAGGACAGTGTTAGGTAAAGGATGTCACAATTCCTAATCCTCTAATGCTGTACTACTTTGGGAATAATTAAACATCTAATGGAGTTAAATGTATATTTGGGGTTTAGGCTGGAAAGGATTGGTGAGGGGTGCCTCAAAAAGGGAGAGACTTCTCTTTTATCTGGGAAAGGGCCTTTCCTGACTTTGAGGATTCTGCTGATCTTTCTTTACCATCCTAACAGTAGGACTTACCACTTTGCCACACTTTAGAGGCCATCCAGGATTTTTGAAAGTTTACATAATTTAAATTTGAGCTAGAAGTACAGTCCAGCCAAAGTCACTATTTTTTAGCGAAACAGTGCTAAGGGACATAGTGGATAAAGCAGAAATGTAGTGGGAGGTAGAATATCACCTAAAGTGAGAGGGATGTTGTAGACAATTTAAGCATCAGTACTAGAGACTTTGTGTGGTGGGTGGGTGGGTGGGGTGGGCTGTGGCACTAAAAAGTGACTGTTTTGAATTTAAGTGTGTCTATTGACAGAGGAATGGATAAAGAAAATTTGGTATATACATTTACACACACACACACACACACACACACACACACACTGGAATATTATTCCACCATAAAAAGGAAATTCTGCTATTTGAGACAACATGGATGGACCTTGGGGGCATATGCTAAGGGAAATAAGTCAGAGAAAGACAAATACTGCATGATCTCACTTATATGTGAAATCTTAAAAAGCCAAACTCATAGAAACAGAGTAGAATGATGGTTGCCAGGGGCTGAGGGGTGAAGGGAATGGGGTGATGTTGGTTGAAGGGTACAAATATCCAGTTATAAGATGAAAATGTCCTGGGAATTTAATGTACAACATGGTGACTGTAGTTAACAATGCAGTATTATATATTCGAAAGTTGCTAGGAGAGTAGATCCTAAATGTTCTCACTGCATGTACAAAAAAGGTAATTATTTGAGGTAATGGATGTGTTAACTAACCTTATGGTGCTAACCATTTTGCAATATATACATGTGTCAAATCATTGCATTGAATACCTTAAACTTACACAATTTTATATATCAATTATATCTTTTTGTTTGTTTTTTTTCTGGGGATTTTTATTTATTTATTTGGGTATTAAAATCCACTGGTTCTTGAGTAACACATGAAGTCTGAAAACAATCAACTTTCTTGAGCCTTATTTATTTATTTTTATTTTTATTTTAAGTAATTTTTTTTTGGTAGTTTCAAGTTTTCATTTAAATTCCAGTTAGTTAACATATAGTGTACGATGAGTTTCAGGAGTAGGATTTAGTGATTCATCACTTACATATAACACCCAGTGATCATCACAACAAGTGCCCTTCTACTCCCCATCACCCATTTAACCCGTCCCCCCGCCCACCTCCTCTCCAGCAACCATCAGTTCTCTGTAGGTAAGAGTCTGTTTGTATCAATTATATCTTAATAAAGCTGGAAAAAAAATAAAGTCAAAGTGGCTGTTTCTGACAAAAGTTTGTAGTATTGTACAAATTCAGCCAGCATCCACCTATTTAATAAAATACTGAGAGGAGTATTATGGTGGGTGATATGTAAGTCTGTGTCTTTTTTAGAAAGCTAAATTTAAAGATTATATGTTGCTTTTTCATAAAAAATCCAAGTTCATGTTGAATAAAACAAAATTGATTGAGAGACTCAAGACAGCACCCAGATGCTTCAGAGACCAGCTGACGAGTAATCATCTTGAAGTGACCAAACTCAATCTGATGCTAAAGTAGTTACTTGATAGCACAGCTGATTGAAGTCTTCATTGGTGTTGTAAAAGCTGGGAGAATTTGGAAGTTCCCAAATCCCATCCCAAATGTGGTGAGTCTCTGGGCCAATTTATAGAGAGCAGATTTAAGTAGATCTGATTTTTGCCATCAATCTGAGCAAGATGGAAACTTGCATACTAGCTGCAAATCTTTGCAAAATCTTGTTCTGAGTTGGAGAAAATGCAGACCACTGGGGTCAACCAGACAATGGAATTAGGATTATGGCCAATATCCAGTTGCCATGTCCCCCACTGCTTTCCCAACACAGCTCACACAATGGATTTGAGCTGTTCTAGACTCCAGGATAGGAATGACAGTGGAAGCAAAACTGCAGGTAGAGATTGTAGGAATGGGGGTGGAGATGGCAAAGAAGAAGAACAAGCTATGTTAAATAATCGTGTGTAAATATAATTGTCAAAGTTATTAAAACAATTGATTTCTTTTGAGAGAGAGAGAGAATGCGCATGCACAAGCAGGGAGGAGGGGGAGGGGCCAAAGGAGAGGGGGAGAGAGAGAGAGAGAGAGAATCATAAGTAGGCTCCATGCCCTGCGTGGAGCCCCATGTGGGGCTTCATCTCACCACCCTGAGATCATGACCTGAGCCGAAATCAAGCCTCGGACAACTAACCAACTGAACCACCCAGGCGCCCTCCAACACAGGTTTTTAGATGGGACCTATCACACCTCTGAGCTCATGTGAGGGGCTGGTGTCTTCCAAAAGCTCAAGGAAGGGAGAGCTGGGAATATTAATTTCTGGAAGGTGCTTGTTTATTCAAATGCTACCATTTATGAGCAAGGGCTACCTGAATTATTGGATTATTTGTGTGTGTAGAGGAATGAGAGGCAGGTTTGAAACTGTGTCTTCAATGCCAATTCTACGGGCTCTCTTAGAAGAAGATGAGCTAAGTACAGCCTACCAAATGATCTCTTCTACCATCTCCATGTCTTGTTTCTTTATTATTAAGGAGCTAAGCCTTTTTTATTTCCATTCCATTGATGATACAAGCAATTTGTCAAACATGAAGATTCCTGGTTTCCTTAGTGAAGTGACGGCTGTTTGCCGAGCGATGTCAGGCCCTCCTGCTTCAGTCTGAGTTCTTGAGATGGTCTGCAAAATGAGAAAGAATCTCCTGCTCTTTTAAGTCAGGGAACAGTGGGAGGACCTGACCATGGCAGGGCGTGCAGATGGTGGTGACATGGTCCTCAACACTTGCTGATCTCCAAAAGCCTTCTGTTTTACCTCAGTTGATTCTCTGTTTGGGATCGCGGCTCCTCTGTCATAGCTTGTCAGAAATCTGTGGGTTTTTGCTGAAATCGGCCTGACCCCCAGCAGCACAGAAAACAGAGGACCCTGATGAGAGTAAGTTGATAGCAGAGAAGTGGATGAATTTGAGGCATGTGTCCTGGAGTTGGAATTGACAGCAGTTTTTTTGTATTTCGACATACAGAAACTGATTGAATTTTTCTTTAAAGAAGTCACTTAAAAATCTAGTGAGCTGTGAGGTTTTCTTCTCTCTGACTTCAATTCTTTGATTCTCCTAATATTTTTATTTGACTCGACTGTGAAAATTTAACTGGTTCAGTTCCCATTCCCTGGCAGGAGGAGGCTGGCACTCTGCCACGTGGGCTGGGCCTTTACTACAGTTCAGTCTCCTTTTCTCGGAGTCCCTGAACCCTGGAGGTTGCTGAAGAAATTTATGTGCCTATTTCTGTGTCTGCTTAGCTGTCCAGACAGAGCAGCTACACTCAGCCTCAGTCCCTGTACAGGTTCTACAAACAGGTAAGTGACTTGCTGCTTTCCACTTTTCCTAGGCACTTGCAAATAGTAGTCTTCCTTTTTAATTAAAAAAAAATCATTTAGAATGAAAAACTAGTTAATGATTTTTTATGCTATCTGCTCATCCTCTCTTTACTCATCTTATGTGTAATGTAGAGTAAGTAAGAGGCACAAATGCAAGCTTTGTGACAGTATATGTTCCCTGTTTTTCAATATTTAATGGAAAATATATTTGATTTTCTGCTAGATTGAGAAGCATGGCAGTGACACCTCGTTTGACGGGGATGCAAGAAAAGAAGCTGCAAAATTATTTTGGAGGAAAATAATTTACCCTTCTCTATATACCTAGTGTCCATGAATTTTCTGGACATCATTTGGACAGAAATGCTGTGACCAAGGGCCTACTGTGATGATGATTTATGGTGGACATTGTGTTTTGGGGGCCTATATAAAAGAGAGTTACAAGAAAGATGACAAA
This sequence comes from Phoca vitulina, assembly GCF_004348235.1. Lineage (NCBI taxonomy): Eukaryota > Metazoa > Chordata > Mammalia > Carnivora > Phocidae > Phoca > Phoca vitulina. The sequence goes on along the minus strand of NW_022589705.1, from coordinate 37,011,957 downwards.
GTTCCCATTGTCCTTCTTGCCTTTCAAGAGAATGAAATTTCAGAATGCAATATAGGAACATACTCACCGTCTATATTTCTTCATGAATATCATAAAGGGTGGGATGGTTTCAAATTCCTCCTTAATCTGAAGCAAAAAAAAGTGACTATGAACTTAGATGCAATTAAAGAACTTGGACTACTTCAAAATCAATCTATTTCCTTTGAAGAATGTGAAGTTTTTCATTGTGAAGATAGATTTAATCAGATAATCTTATATAGAGCTCTCTCCTGAATGTTTGGTGGATTTGAGGCAACTCATCTCTTTAAGGAAGAATGTCCTTATTTCTGGGTGACCAAGACTGAAACCTGGCCACACATGTTTGCTGAGACCCAACCGTGGTCAAAAGTAGCATATATAGAGTTTTCTGGAGTGTGTTTGTGTGGGGGAAGGGGTAGGGGAGGGGGAGAAAAGGTAGAAGGAGAAGGGGGAGAGAGAGAGAGAGAGAAAGGGGAAGCAAACTTAGATTGTGAGATTCTCTTGGAACGAAACCAAAGCTCAAACTTCTCTTGATTGGTACTAGATCCTGAAATTTCCCATTGTATCCATTATATTAAAAGACCAAAATGAATTTACTTATTTTTCTGTTAAAGGACATTGTTTCCAATATTTGCTGTTATAAACAATGCTTTTGTAATGTATTTGTGAATATAACTGTGCACAAAAATACTTCTTTTATACTTTCCCAACAGTGTTATAGAAATGCCTATTTCCTTATCTTCTTGCCAATATTTGATATTATCAAACTTCAGAATATTTGCAATTTGATGGTCAAAAGATGGTTTCTCATTTTCTTCTTTGCTTATTCCTGATTACTAGCAAGTCTATGTGTATTGGCCATTTACATTTCTTCTCTGAAAGAGTTATTTATGTCTAACCATTTAAAGGAAGGGACCCTAGGAATAATATCCCCTGAGTATTTTCATGTTCCAAACTCCTTGTCTGTGGTCTTTATACTTGAATGATCATCAGAGTATGTAATTCTTTGGGGGATTTTGTAATGTTTCTACAGGATTGATGTTGCTGTGGAAAACCTAGGGCCAGACTTATTTATTTTAATTTTTTCCCTTTGAGTGATTTGATCTTTCTTCCTGGCTGCCCCAAACATCTAAAAAAATTTTTGTTGATGTCTGGTCAATTTACTTGGATATGTCATGATGTTGACAATCCTGGATCAGTTAAGGAAACTTTTTATTGAAGTATAACACATAAACAGAGAAATGCACAATTGATAAATGTACCAATTGACAAACTTTTATAAATTAGACACATTAATATAGCTACTACTTGGATGAAGAAATAGATTATTATCATCATTTCAAAAGACTCCTTGCTGATTCTTCCTGGTTATTACCAGCCAAAGATAACTATTACTTTGGCTTGTGTTGACATTAATAACTTCTTCTTTTTGAATTCTATATAAATGGAATCATATCAAAATATGTACTCTTGGGTGTCTGACCTCTTACATTCAATATTACGTTTGAGGGATTGAGCTAAACAAGGGAGTGGATTATAAAATCAGACCTCTACAAATCAGATATCTTACGCAGTATTAGGTTTGACTAATCATTTCAAGGATAAAGGCAATCAGAAATCTCAGAGAAGGCAGAAAGGGTACAAGATTATTCTTCGTGGCTCCTAGGTCCTTCCTTTGCATATTAGACATATGCTTTCTGTATAAAAGAACAGGCAGGATTGTTTTATGAAGTTTGTGGGCCACCTTACGTATTGAAGAGTGGTTACGTTATGGAACGTTTATATGTCAGTGCTATAGACTGAATGTGCTCCCCCCACCCCAAACTCATATGCTGAAGCCCTAATCCCCAATGTGACTATACTTGGAGATGGGGCCTCTAAGGAAGTAATTAAGGTTAAATGAGGTCATAAGAGTGGGGCCTTAATTCAATAGGATAAGCGTTCATATAAGAAGGGACACCAGAGAGCTCACACTCTCCCCATGAACATACAAGGAGGGGTCATGGGAGAACACAATGAGATGGCAGCTACCTGCCAGGAAAGAGAAGAGGTTTCAGGATGAAATCTACTTTGCTGCACAGTGATCTTGGACTTCTCAGCTTCCAGAACTGTGAGAAATAAATTTCTGTTGTCCCAGTTCATGGTATTTTGTATGGCAGCCTGAGCCGACTAAGACAATCAGCTCACATGACAATTCCCATGAAGACATGCCTCATAAATCCATAGAAGCTATATTTATTTATTCTAAGTAATCCTTAGCCAGGAGCATCCTGTTAAGGACATTCAAGAGATAAGTACTTTCCTTGTAGGAAATATCATTAGTCTATTTAGCTGGAGATAAGATCATTAGCATATTTTCAAAGAAATTAGGCTGGGTCACTTATCTTTTTTTCCCTGAGTGTTACTTGGTAAAGTGAGTGAATGCATCTCAGGACAGCTGCTTTAGCTCCCTACCTCCCTACTGATTCATCCATATTATGTGTGTTGGAGTCATTTGTTCATTTTCATTGTCATATAGGATGCCAGTATAATGATTCCGTCATACTTTTTTTTTTTTTTTTTAAAGTAGGCTCCATGCCCAGTGTGGAGCCCAACTCGGGGCTTGAACTCAAGACTGTGAGATCAAGACCTGAGCCGAGATCAAGAGTCAGACACTTAACTGACTGAGCCACCCAGACGCTATTTTAAAAAAAACAAAAACCTGCTTTTTTTTTTTTTTTTTTTTTAAATAAAATTACTGTTGGTGGACATTTGAGTTTTCCAGTTGGGGGCTATTACAAATAATAGTGCTATAAGCCTTCTTGTACATGTGTTTTGTTTCACACATTCATATTTTTTGACGAATATAAATATAAAATTTCTGGGTCATCGGATTTGTGTATGTTCAGCTTCAGTGGATACTGACAAAGCTTTCCAATGTAGCCATACCAATTTCCACTGCCAGAGCAGTGCATGAGAGTTTCTGTCACTTTTAAAGTTTTCCCAGCACTTTTTGTTACAATATGTAGCTATTCTGGTATGTGAACTGTGGCATGACATTTTGTGGATTTGGTTTTCTTTGATTAGACTAGTCAGTAATTTATTTATTTTATAGTTTAAACCAATTACTATATTAATTTATCCTTTTTTCAATTTATAAAATCTGTCTTGTATTTTTGTTAATTCCCTCTTATATTTCTAAGGTTCGTTTCTATATTCTTTTCTGTTTCTATTTTCTATTTTCAAAATTTTCCTTCTTTCTTGTTATTAGCCAAGTGTACTTTTATCACAGGGTTGATATAAAGTGTTTATATTATTTTCTTTATATTTACAATTTTGATTTTTAATTTCCTTTTGGATGTTAAAGTTAAGAAGTTCTTTGAAAAATTCCAAGAGGTTGCTTTTCTCTTTGTTTACACTTATTCTTTTCTCGTTTTATTATAGTCATTGTATGTAGTCTTCAGTATTTTTACTTTCGGTTATTTAAAGAGGTTTTCTTTCCACATGTATAGCCATATTTTTAAATGTTTCACATAGTATTCTTTTGTAGTGTAGAGAATTGCCAGCATCACTACACCTGATCCTTTCAGGTTTTTTTTTTTAAGATTTTATTTATCATGTATTTATTTTAGAGAGAGAGCCTGAGTGAGTGAGTGGGGGGAGGAGAGGGAGAGAGAATCCACAGCAGACCCAATGCTGAGCATGGAGCCCAACGCGGGGCACAGAGCCTGACCTGGGCTCAATCCCACTACTGGGAGATCATGACCTGAACAGAAACCAAGACTTGGTCACTCAACCCACTGAGCCACCCAGGCACCCTGCAGCTGATCCTTTCAGTTTTAAATCCACCACCAAAGAGTGTCTCTTCTTTGCAGGAAGTAAGTCATTCTGGGCCTGAGTCTCATTGGTTCACATAAAGTCCTCAGCCCGCCCCTGAACCACTCACTGCGCTCTGATTGGGTGAGGGATGAGTCCTACATTCTCTTTGGAGCCAGAAAGAAAATCGATTGGGCTGGAAGTTACAGGAACCCCAATTGTAGATAGTAGGTTTTGGAGAAAATTTGGTGCCTGTGGTTTTTTTCTTGTTTGTATGTCTCTGTACCTTATCCCTTTCAGACCTCTTGGATTATGGAGAGGAACTGTTTTAAGTTTTTCCCTGGCCTGTCCACGCCTTTATGCCTTGCTTCTCTGATTCAGAAAGGACCCCAGTTCTCATTGCCCATGTTGGAGCAAGCCACATACTACTGCTGAGTAATTGGGTGAGAAGAGATCTGTGGACAATCTAGTTTTACCGTGCCCATCTTGCCTCTAGCTCTAGATTCTCCACGTGAGATGTTAAGGAGATTTGCCAGAATTTTCTCCACTTGCTTTCCTTATACTGTGTGTGCTGTTGTCATGGAAAAGCTATTTCTGTATTTTTCCCTAGTGACTGCGTTGACATTCAGTTAGCCAGTCATTCAACAACTTGTACTTTTCATTTTTCTTTGATTATTTCCCTAGATTTATTGGACGAAAGAATCATGAAAGGGATTACTCAGTAAGTCAATGTTTTTAATCTTCTGTTATTCTGTTTATTATCTTAGACTTATTCTTTTATAGGTTCTGTCAAAGTAGTAGCACAGATTATAACATAACTTGTGGGTCATCAAGAATAAACTATAATTATATTTATAATCATAAGACTATTTGATAATACCAATGTTAAAACAGAAAGAACTCTGAGTAAAGGGAAAACATTCCTAATGTTTTTATATACTTGAAGGAAAATAATTATTTGGCTGCATGTCTGCATTTTTGCTTAGACATCTTGAAGTTACCGTTTCAACTACTTTAGGGAATTGCTTTGGAAGGGGTGGCTGGTAGGTGGAGAATACTTACATGAACTTCAAGAACATGTTAGAAATTATCTACTTCCATAAACTTCAAAAGTCACATGTGATGTTGTGCTTTTTGAAGTTTATTATTAATAAGTTATCTTCATACTTAACACAGTTCATATTTATTACAAGGTTTATATGTGTCTGGTTGCTTAAATCTGAAAGGTTTTATGTCTGATTGGCTGTAAGTGTTATTTTTGCTTTTTTCTTCTTTTATAGTAGGTTTTGAAGTAGGATAGTTGCTTGTCCTTTTAACAGGAAAGCAAGTTGCTAGTCAAAAATAAATAATAATATATAAGAAAAGAAAACGAATTCTAGGAAAACTTATGGTAAGCTCTTGTGATCTACCCTCGGTCAATTTTTAAAATTGTCCTGTCTAAACAGACTCCACAAGAGATTATTGTTTGACATGAAAACTTACAAACCACATAAAGACCTCGTTCACCAAAGCAGATTCTGCTCCTGGGTCCAAATGAGGCTGGGAAGTCTAGCTTTTTCAACTCGGTAAAATCTGTTTTCCGAGGCCATGTAACACCCCAGGCTCTGGTGGGCTCCGGTACAACTGGAGTATCTGACAGGGTATGTCCATTCAAGGTCACTCAGCCTTTGCTTCTTTGCTCAAGTTAATTAGTTTTGAAAAGTCTTTCGCTGATGGACTTCATTCCACGTAGACTTTATCTCCGTTTGCAATTAAAAAAATGTACTCTTAAAATTGCTTTTTTTCTCCTCTTGTAGTACAGGACATATTCCATTAAGGATTTGAAGGATGACAACACCCTACTGTTGATTCTGTGTGACTCAGTGGGGCTGGGGGAGAAGGAAAAAGGGTTGTGCGTGGATGACGTAGTCTACATCTTAAAACGCCACACTTCTGACAGATACCAGGTATGATTGGGCTAATCATTGAGAAATTATAACTGATATTTAAAATGTTTGTTTTTGCTCACTATTGACAACAGCAGATACTAGTCTAATTTAATGCATTACCATTTTATTTTCTTGAACTATACTTGTTCAAGGTCATTTGTTCCTTTTTGATATTTTATTTTACAAAGAATTAAAACATCCAAAAGACTCTTCTGTCATAGCTGTCATAACAACTCTGAATGTTGTTATATATTCAATTGCCTTTGGCTATGTGAAACAGAAATCCAATACATCAATTTACTCACATAGGTCATTTTTCTTATGTAACAGAAGTCTGAATGTAGGCAGCTTTGGGTCCGTGTGGAAGCTCTCTGAGGTTATCAATTTCAAGGGTCCATCTCACTTTCTCTTATGAGACCCTCAGTATGGGGTGCTTTGTATCCCCCTAAAATTCACATGCTAAAGCCCTAATCCCCAGTGTGATGGTATTAAGAGGTGGGGCCTTTGAGAGGTGATTAGGTCATGAAGGTAAATCCCTCATGAATGGGATTAGTGTCCTTACAAGAAGAGATAGGAGAGAGATGATGTTTCTCTCTGCCATATGAGGACACAACAAGAAGGTAGCTGTCTACAAATCAGGAAGAAGGCTCTCATCAGACACCAAATTGGCTAGCACCTTGATCTTGGACTTTCTAGGCCTCAGAACTGTAAGAAGTAATTTTTGTTCTTTATGGCACCAAATATGGTAATTTGTTATAGCAGCCCAAGCTGCTTTAGTCAGTATACCTGACTAAAACGTGTGGCTTTCATCCTTACGCTCTCCAGATGTTCACACTGAGCCCTGTCTGTGGTCTAGGCAAGAGGAGCGGGGATTAAAGAGAAAGCCACTTTAGTCTGTCATTTTTTAAAACTTTCTAGTCTTTTTTATAGACATTTAGATTTTGAATTAATCATTAATTTACTTTGTTCCAAATGAATAGTCAATTGTGCAAGCATCTTTTATTGAATGTCTTTGCATCTTTTCCCTACCAAATATAGGGATTGGTTTGTTCTATTGATGTATTTATCAATTCCTTTATGATATTATTTTTATTACCATATCATTTAATTTTTTTAATTACCATAGCAATCAACTATGTTTTGATACCTCACTGGACAAGTCATACTCATTATTTATTTCTTGCATTTGTTTTTCTTGATTATTTTCACAATATACTTTTCCAAGTGAGCCTGTTTGTGTTTTGATTGTTTGTGTTTGATTTGTTGGTGCTTTGATTAAAATTACATTAAAATTTTATATCAAAATTTGATTTACATCTTCACATATCCAGTGTTCTTATCCAGAAACACAGCATGTTTTATTTTTCTATTCATGCAAGGGCTTTTCATTCTTTAGTATAGCATTGTCTTGTAGAGGTAAAGTTTATTTTTAAATATTCTTTTTTTTAAAACAACTTTATTATAGAGAATTTTAAACTAATGCAAAAGTAGACAAAACTATTTAATGAATTCCCATTTACTCAGCTTCAACAATTTTTGACTCATGGCCCGTCATCTGTGTCTATCCACTTTCTCCTTTCCTGTATTACTTGGAATTGAATTTAATACATCATAACATATAATCCATAAATCATAGCAAGTACACCAAAACTCTGACGACAAATACCTAACCCACCCTTACTCATCAACTGACACTTACCCAAACCACATGCAATTAGTTTTGGTGTACTGAAATATAGTCTAAAGTCAACTTGACAAAATAAGGCATAGTCCAAGAATCCATTTTCTTTCCCTGGCCCTTCAAATACATTTCTTCCCTTTTCTTATAAGCAACCGTATAACAATTTAAGGTTTACTTTCCTTTTTTACTACATAAGAAAATACTTACAGATTTGTGGTTCTCCTCTTTTTAGAGAATTCACGAAATACTCTATGTTATTGATATATTAGAATCTTGCCACTACAAATAGTCCTGAAGTTGATAGGCTTGCACATGCATCATTTTGTATTTTTGCCAGTATACCTGTGACAGATTCCCAGCAGAGGGACTGCTAGTTCAAGAGTAAATGCATCTCATTTTGAACCACTTTCGGCCCTTACATTCTGTGTGATGATACCAGATTTCTTTCTGAACGCTCTCACCTCCACCACATTACTTCTATCTAGAACACTTTAATCCATATGCTCATTCCCTTTATCAGACTAACTCCCCCTCCTTTGTAGCTCCCAGATTACTTGTCCCTTTCTTGCAGAAACTTTACCTGACTGCATGAATGGGCTGCTAGCTACTTGCATAGACTGTCTGATACATAGTATGTGCTCATGAATATCTATGGAATTAATATGTTGCTTTATGTTTACCTTACAGTTTAATTCCACGGCACCAATCACACCAGGTCATAGTAACTATGTAGTAACTATACTGATTATATTGATCACCCATTGCTGAAGGACAGAATCCATTGTGCGGCGTTTGTGTTAGACGTCAACTCTGTTGAATACCTCTCTTGTGACATGATGCAAAGATCAAAAAAATTCAAAGGGAATTGATAAAGTGTGGTGAGTCTCATTCCACTTTGCTGTTAAGGGTAATTAATTAGACTATATTGTAGATTGATTTTAGAACAGGATGAAAAATTTGAGAAATTGCATATATGAATCTTCCCTGGCCCATCAGTGTGGTTCAAGCAAATCAAGCACTTGATAGCTGTATGACTTCGTGCCATGACCTAAACTCTCTATGTCTCAATTTCCGAATCTATAAAATTAGTATAACAATAGCACCTATCTCAGAAATTTATTATAAGGATTAAACAAATCAATATATTTGAAGAGTTTAACCCAGTCTTCACTACCTGCTACCACTGTATCCTAACATGAATTAATTTGCCAAAAGTTCTAGATTTCCCCTTGGGCCTTAAATGATTAGAAATGGAAAACAGTATTTCAGTAAGAAAACGTGGCAGGGAAGTAAGATGTTAGGTAGGGCAGGGTAGCCCTTTAGGCTTCGGAGAAGGTAAACAGGATCGGGGAATTAAGGTGCCCCATACTGGCTTTTCTTGGCTTTATTACCCATTCTGTCTGGGAGAGAGCCAGTTTATCACAACTTTGGTTAAGTTAGAAGCATGGAGTGATTTACTTGCTCACTGAAATTTGAAATTTTGCCAGGGAGGGGTGCAGGGAGCTGCCTGTTAACTTTGTGATAGAAAAGCAATGTATTTGTGATGCTCTGACACATGCTATTTCCTTCTTGAGGATTCTTCTCCCCCATCTTGTTTATGAGATCTCTTTTCTCTAGTCTCCATAAAAACAACTGTTTGGACAGGACAGAAGACCAATCAATACTGTAACATCAATAGTTTTCTCTTTAGTTACCTCTTCCAAGAGGTGGCTTCATTTGAAGCCTCATTTCTTACCACGGAAAGCAATGAAGGGAATTTCCTATGTCAGACGAATTCCAGGTACTGATGAGTACTTGAGCGGGCTATTTTTAGGGCCTCCCCAATTTGGCCTCCCCACATCTCTGAAATTGCTCCATAGATAGCCTGTTGCATAATTTATAGCTGATTAACTGAAACATACTGATGCTCTCTTTCTTTCTTTCTTTTCTCTTCTTTCTTTTCTCTTCTTTCTTTCTTTCTTTCTTTCTTTCTTTCTTTCTTTCTTTCTTTC